>NC_053393.1:220411796-220745023 GCF_905171765.1 Bufo bufo
GCCTGTCGCCGGGCCTCCGGTACACGATAAGGCTTTAACCGTACCCTGACGTGGGGCTCGGTGACGATGTCATGTCGGACTACCGAAGTTCGACCAGGAAGCTCAGAGAACACGTCCCTAATTCGACTCACCAACTCTTTGGCTTCCTGAGCTTGTTTGGTCGACAGACCACCCGCTATCTTTACCGCGGAGGTGCCCTCCGGGACCTCGGGTGGAGCTGGGATCTTCCCCGCAGACAAGACAGTGCTTGGGCCGTCCCCAATGAGACACTCCCTATCTCTCCACGATTTCAGTAAATTTACATGATATACCTGTTCTGGCTTCCGCCGGCCTGGCTGGGATATCCTGTAATTCACTGGCCCTACCTTCTCTTTCACCTCGTAGGGACCTTGCCACCGTGCCAAAAACTTACTATCAATGGTGGGGACTAGCACCAGTACCCGGTCACCTGGGTTAAATGTCCGGACCTGGGCACTCCGGTTGTATACCCGGCTCTGTGCCAGTTGGGCGGCCTCCATGTGTTCCGGGACGATTGGTAGGACTGTCTCGATACGGTCCTGCATCTTTTCTATATGCTCTATAATACTCTTGTGTGGGGTGGGCTGTTGCTCCCACGCCTCTTTAGCGATGTCCAGCAACCCTCTTGGCCGTCGACCGTACAATAGCTCGAAGGGCGAGAAACCCGTAGAGGCCTGGGGCACTTCTCGCACTGCGAACAATACGTACGGCAGCAACAAGTCCCAATCCTTTCCGTCTTTGGCTACGGTTCTTTTAAGCATAGTTTTTAAGGTTTTGTTAAAGCGCTCCACTAGTCCGTCGGTTTGAGGATGGTATACGGACGTGTGTAACCGTTTAACCCCTAAAAGCTTGCAGAGCTCCCTCGTCACCTTAGACATGAAGGGTGTCCCCTGGTCGGTCAGGATCTCTTTTGGAATCCCCACTCTTGCGAACATGCCCATGAGTTCTTTAGCTATGAGCTTAGCTGAAGTATGACGTAGTGGGATCGCTTCAGGATATCTGGTGGCATAGTCTAAGACCACCAAGATATGCTGGTGCCCTCTGGCCGACTTGTTTATGGGGCCTACCAGATCCATCCCTATTCTTTCGAAGGGGACCTCAATGATGGGCATGGGTACTAGGGGACTGCGATAGTGGGGTTGGGGGCTCGTCATTTGACACACTGGACAGGATTGGCAAAACCTTTTGACCTCCTCATAAACCCCGGGCCAATAGAACCTTTGCAGAATCCGCTCTTGGGTTTTTTTTACGCCCAAATGTCCTCCCAGCACTTGGGAGTGGGCCAAGTCCAGTACCACACGGCGGTATGGCTGGGGTACCACCAGCTGCTCCACTACCTCGTGCTGCACTTTGTCCACCCTATACAGCAGGTCCTGGTTAAAAGCCAAATGGGGAAACACCGAGTCGGCCCCTGGGTGCTGAGCCACCCCATTTACCACTGTCACCCCTTCCCTCGCCCGCAATAATGTCGGATCCTGGAGCTGGGCGGTCCCGAACGTGTCACGGGATACCTCCAGGTCCGGGATGGACGGGGTTTCCACGGATTCGCCTGCCAACACCTCTAGGGGAAACCTATCGGGATGACACTCTACAGGTGATGTGGTGACCCCTACGGCTGGTATCCCCGCATCGGGATCCTCGGGCACTGGGCCAGATTGTCGTCTGTCCCTAAGGGAAGGCATATCGCTCTTCCATAGAGTCCAGAATAAAGGAAAATCCCTTCCCAGTATGGCGGCATAAGGGATTTGGCGTCCCACTCCGACGACATGCTGTACCTTTTTGCCCAACACGGACATGGTAACCCTGGCAGTGGGGTACTCCCCGCGATCCCCATGGATACAGACAATGGACAGGGTTTGCTTCTCTGGGAGTGTCTCAGACACTAAGGACTCATGCACTAGGGTTACCAGGCTCCCAGAGTCCAGCAAAGCATTAATCGGATGCCCATCGATCAAGACTTGGCACAGAGGTGGCATATCGGCGTCCGGCCAGGCATCTGCGGTACATACAGGCCGGGCAAAGAAAGAGGACCGGCGAGCGAACCCGCAGTCCATGGGTTCAGGTGTTTGAGGACAGTTCGCTGCCCTATGTCCCAGGCCGTGGCAGTGCCAACATTGAATCCCCGTGGTCCCTCCCCGGTCTCTCTTCCCTGGAGTAGGACTAGCCTTCCCCCCCCTTTGTGGTTGGGTCCCTTTTTCCGGATCCCTAGCCTGAGAGGGAGCCTGACGGGATTCCCGTACCTGCGCTGAGTCCCGCACCAAGTCCTGGGTCGCCACATACCTCTCGACTAGGCTTACTAACTGATCCAGGTTGCTGGGGTCTCCCTGACCAACCCAGCGCTGTATGGCCCTTGGCAAGGTCCGCACCAAACGATCGACCACCACCCGTTCCACCATCTGCGAGGGGCTCAATGTCTCAGGCTGCAGCCATTTTTTTACTAGGTGTAACAGGTCATAGGCCTGGGACCGAGCAGGCCGGGACTCAGAGAAGGCCCACTGGTAGACTCGATGTGCACGCACATAGGTATTAACCCCAAGATGAGCTAACACCTCCCCCTTCAGCCTCTTATAGCTCTTGGCTTCCTCCTGACTGAGGTCGAAGTAGGCCTTTTGTGCGTCTCCCACTAAAAATGGTGCTACTACTTCGGCCCACTGTTCTGCAGGTAACCTTTCCTGTTCCGCAGTGCGTTCGAAGACCATCAGGAACGCCTCGATATCATCCTCGGGGCCCATCTTTCTTAACGCTGAGCACACCTTATCCCGGGCAGCAGGTAGGACTGCGGTTCCCCCTGGGACGGCTTGTTGTTGTAACACACGCATGGACTCCTGCATAGTCGCCAGTTGCTGGGCCAGTAGACTATTCAACTGCCGCTGGTCTCTCAGGGCTTCCTCATGTCTCCGAGTAGCCTCCTCATTACTTTGCACCAAGTGTCTAATGGCTTCCTCCATCTTATCTGGAGCCACAAAACTTGCCGGTTTAATATATGACATACAGTCCAAACAACACAATTTTTCGGCCTCACTGCTGTTTGCCCGCTGAAGCCACCAGTTGTGGGGATCCGCTCTGGTAGGCAGTGGTAGCGAGTGCAGTATAGAGGCAACACAGACCGGTCTTGGTGTAAAACACAATGCTTTGTTTATTCACACGGTGCATATTTGTGAAAGACGGTGCAGTTCATAGGGAGGGTGGTCACACACAGCAAAATAAAAGTTCAAACACAGCAAGTCCCTGCTGCAGGCTACTTGAGGCCTGTTTCCGTCACATAAAGCAAAGTCTATTTAAAGCCAGGAGTAATGTCACCTTTTCTCCTTGGTGAAGTAAGTCCACGGGTCCGGCTCCTAGCCACAGGACATGGATCCCTCCTGGATTCAGCTGCGGGTCCCTGCACACTCCTTTACAGGCCTCAGCACGCAGCCCAGCTCACCTCCACTCCTCACTCTCACAGCCAGAGAACACAGAAGCTCCACACTGTGCACCACACCCTTGTTGCTGGTCAGGTTTTAACCCTTCCCTGCAAAACCTGGCCTGGACCGTGGGGAGACAGGCACCCGCCCGCATATCTGTCTGCTCCCAATAAGAGCCGGCCCGGATCCGTTGTTAACAGCGTAACCGCTGCAAAATGCACTTTTCCGGCTCTTACTCCAGCGGGGCCAGGACCCCCGCTGGCACATACCTCCCGTTTACCACCACCCCAGGTACTCTCCTACACTGCACATAGCCAAGAGAAAGGAGAGAGAAGCAAGACTGATTGAGCATGTTTGCCCACCTCAGCAGATTTACTGAGGTGGCCACAGAAAAACTGTTTAATAGAAACAGGATGTGGCGCTATACTAACATTATTCCTGTAATATCTTGTGATAGGAGAATTGTTTTAATAAGTTGTTGTGATGTTTACGGTAAAGTGCTGGAGGGAGTGAATATCTCACCCGTTTCCTCAGCTGGGTGAGATAGCTGAAATCCAGAAAGATGCATAGTCTGCTGGAGCTCTTTGTTTAAGTTTATATGGGCTGGATTTCTTTGGACTGGGAGATAGATTTGGTGGAGGGATTTTTCCAGTCCACACCCCTCCATTACAGATTTTCCCCTAGCCCGAGGTGGTCCCAGGTGATGCCTGTAGGAAGCCTGAGAAGCTCTGCTTGTTCACAGCCAAGAGGGCTGTTAGACCAAAAGGAGGAGTAAAGCCTGGAGAGATGCATCTTGTGGTCACAGTCAGGAGGACTGTTGAACCGTGATCCCCCCAATGTATCATGTTGGTCATAGCCAGAAGGCTGATGAATGGCTGTGTGAAGCCGGATCTCCCCTGCTGTGACCAGGACTCTATAGGTGAGACAGGAATCACCTGTGTATTAGGTAGAGTCCAGACGGGCAGGTATTTATTTTTGTTTTATGTTATGTTATGCTGGTGCTATAACTTCACCAAGTGACGCTATAACTTGGATATTACTCTGTCATGCTGAAGTGAGCAAATAAAGCAGAGTTTGGGCCTTGAAACCCGCTGTCTCCATGAAAATCTGTCATTGCCAACCCTACTCTGAGTACTGATCCCTACAAAGTGTAATGCAAAAATGTTTTCGAATTATCGACTGGATTTAAATGTAAACAATATTTATGTTGGCATAACCCCTTTTATATAAAACTAAGAGGAGAAGGAAGGACCTCATAATAATCTGTATTTAGCTCCAGGGAAGAAGAATCATGCACAACGGGCACAAATAAGTCTGTCTCAGCACTCGGCTGGACATAATAGATTTAAGGACATACACCAGTAAACGAGTTGACTCCTGTCGGATTTTTAATATAATCGATATTTGCCAGTGGTCCTTTGCTCACTAATAAATGCTGCTGGGCTTGTCATTCATGCACGCATTTCATCATTTGAATGTCCTTTGTTTGGTGACATTTCCCAGCACTATGTGTGAAAAGCAGTAATAAACACTCACTAGATGCAATAAGATATCAATTTCAAAGCTATGTAATAGGATCTCTGAAATTTGTAGATCAAAGTATTGCACTTTTCAATGTACTACAAGTCACTCGATTTAACAGGCACTGATATATATATATATATATATATATATATATATATATCGTATTAAGTAACCTATGCCTTCATCATAATACTATATACAGCATACAAACATCACAAGAATTTTGTGCAAGGCAACCCACAACCCTATATCTACTGTATCAGCAATGGCCTCTGCTTATTAACCAATGAATTAATAACATACTTTCAATTCATCAGCTATTTAATATATTGTATGTCTGACTAGTCGATCGACTTGAAAATAAAAACTGAGCTTCCAGTCAGTTCAGTGACTTAGACACAATGGGGCAGATTTACAAATATCTTAGCCTAAGTGTAATGGTCGCGTACACACACACACACAGGGGGAAGGGAAGTGACCACTGCGCTCCACCCTTACCCCTGGCCCTACCTACTTGCCTCGCGAGTCCTAATGACAGGGGACAACTGGACGGCAATCCCTAGCTTGGACTAAGTGCAGGGATGACAGACAGACAAACAACAGAACGAGAACGGACCGAGTCAATACCAGGAAAGCTACAAAGTACAAATGGAGCAGGCAGAGAATTGTCAGGAGAAGCCGGGGTCATAAATACCAGGAGAGTCGTGTAGTACCAAAGGAGTCAGCAGAGGATCGTCAGGAGGAGGCCGGGGTCAGAATACCAGGAGAGCAGCAAAGTACACAAGGAGCAGGCAGAGGATCGTCAGGAATTCAGCAGGAGGTAAGTACGCCAGGAAAGACAAAACCACAGGTGGAACCTAAATTAACAGGCAACCTGTGGCCAGCAGGCTGCCTGTATTTATAGTGGGGAGTGAGGGTCATGTGACGTGGCCAGCGTCACATGACCGACAGACCGACCAGTCGAGCACCGAGTGATCAGCTCGGCGCTCAAGGCAGACTTAGGAGCAGGGAGCCACCCAGCTAGTAAAGCCGCCCTGGGAACGAGGTCAAACACAGATCCTCGCTCCCGAAGCTAAGCAGCAGGTCTGCGGCTAATGGGGGACCGAGTGCACTTTCGGAACCCCGTTACACTAAGGCTACATTCACACAATCATATACGTTTTGTGGTCCCCAAACCGCAGATTCGCAAAATGTGGATACCGATCATGTGCATCTCACACTTTTCAAAGGGGCCCCATTGTCAAAATACCTATTTTTGTCCGCAAAATGGCCAAGAATTGGACGTTTTAGAATTCGTAGTACAGCCACCATAGAAATGAGTGGGTCTATGTGCGATCCGCAAAAAATGCAGATCAGATGCGGACTGAAAATATGGTCGTGTGAATTAGGCCTAAAAGTAAAAAAACTAAAAGTTAAACTGCCCCAGATTGGTCACAGTGGCTGATGCCGGTTGATAAATCTGGTGCATTTTTAGACTGTCTCAGTTTACACCACTTATTTGTTCTCTTAGTTTTACGCCAAAATTTTGGCACATTTTTTGACGCATGGTGTCCGATTTAAGCCATGCCCCCTTTCAGAAAAACCACTGCCTTGCCGGACTGAGGCACAAAAAGGTAAGAAAAGTGTCTACTACACTTGATAAATGTTGTGCAAAGCATGTATGCTAGTTTTTTGTGCCTTTAGTAAATACATACAATAGTAAATACATTCACGACTGGCGAATGCAAGTCGTTACTAAAACAGATTTGTCAGGAGAGTTTACAGGTCCAGTTTAAGCTCGCTGTGTTTCACCGTTTACATAACCCTTTTTTTTTTTCATGGGAGTTACCGAAACATCATGGCACAGAGTTTGGCTGTTTCCATAATCCCGGCCACCTCTGCTTTCTGCCAGCCCCTGGATAGGGTTGTGGAATGAAAATACCCCTTTAAGCATTACATAGCACTGACTAGTACAATGGCTGTTCACCGAATTCTGAAGCTTCTCCAGAACTGATAGCCATGGCTGCCACAAATGTCAGTTCTAGCTAAAGAGGGATGTCTAGAAAAGGGTATCTCCCCCTGTTGAATCAGTATGCCTTAAAAAGATATATTAAAAAAAAGGTTTCCTCAAGAACAGGTACAAAACATTTGGTGTGTTTTATACAGTGGTTGCCAACACAACATTGTCTCATAGGTATAAGTACATGATGTACGGAAAAGAACTGCCACCGGGAGAGCTTCCATAAACTAATTAATGACCACACAGTCTTTACGCCAGAAATCAATTCAAAGACAAATGAGGCGTGCTGAAATATTAAATCACTTTGATTAGGCACCAAAAACCCTATACTAATATGATTAAACCAAAGTGTTTCTTATAACAAAAAGAATAGAAAAGTAGGCCTTGTCCAGTTAAATGTTAGAGCCCCCCATAGTCATTAAACTTTGTCTAGACTTTAAGCTGAAAATATAAGCTTCAACACGGAAAGATTTTATGTGACTTTTGTGCTAATAATATAAGTCAGATGAAAGGAGATCAGTGGTAATAGCTTTCATTAACTAATAACACTAAAGTTCAGAGCTGTCAAGTTTCATGGTCTAATGAGTGACACTTCAAGCCAACGTTGGAACTTTCATTTCTTCAACAAAGTACATGGAGATACACTGCTGTTTTAATTATTGATAAATGGCTTGGGGGAAACAATCACCAAATGGATAACTACCAGGTGGGGTGCACCAACTACTTCTGGTCCTTTCAGAAGATTTCAGTTTTGGATTTGAAGAAAACCAACTCTACGACTGTCATTCTAGCCTAAGAGATGGCATTTCGTTGGATTATAAAGGCTTGAATTAGCAGGTATGTGTTATCAACTGGGAGAGGGGAGTAAGCCACTGTCAGATACCTCTAGCGGTGGCTTATCCTTTGAAAACAAAACATTAGGCATGTTGAAGTTCATCGTCTAAAGAAAGTAAGGACATCCCCATACATATTAGATGGTCTCGCTGAAATGGGCATATTTGGCGGATGTTCGTCTAATGTGTATGGCCATCTTAACCAATTGCGGAATTCTGAGTGGTTGTCATGGCAGCTTGTTAGGACTCCTATTACACTGTGCTTCTGGAGGTAGTCTAGTACAGGCTAATACAGGTTCAAGGCAGACAAAAAAAAAGTTTAATATATATATATATATATATATATTAAAAAAATATTAGAAGTAAAAAAACATAATTTTCCTGTTAAAAAATATATATATAAAGTAGCATAATTGTTTTTGTAGCTTCAAAACATGTCCAAATATCATGTTATTTATCACGCGCAGTGAATTCCGAAAAACAAAAACTAAAAATCCCACTGCCAAAACTTCAATTTTTTGGTCAATCCGCTTCTAAAAAAAAAGTACCGCAAAATAATACCAATAAAGTCCAACAAAAAACAAGGCCTTATACAGCTTCATTAATAAAAAATAAAAAAAACTTATAGGTGTCAAAATATGATCTTTTTTTTTAAAGGTTTAAGTTTAAAAATGTTTAAATATTATAAAAACTTTATAAATTTGGCCTAGCTATAATCATACTGACCCGCAGAATATATTATCATGTCACTTTTACTACATAATGAAGACCATAACAATGAAAAACAAAAAACAATGGCAAAATTGCATGTTTTTTTTCCCATTCCATCTGACAATTTTTTTTTCCAGTTTCTCAATTCTAGCTTTTTGATATTGATGACCTATTCTTCGGATAGGTTATCAATATGAGATCGGTGGCAGTCACCCCACACACCCAATGACCATCTCCTGGAGCTGAGCTACAGATTGCTCACATGGCCACAACTAAGTGTAAGGAGCCATCTGCTTCCGGCTCAGTCCACTGTTTCGTTTCTGGCACTAGCGGCTGATGAAAACAGCTGATTTTGGGGGTGCCAGGTGTTGGACCTTCACCAATCTGATAGATGATGGAGGACAGATCACAAATATCAAAAAGCTTGAATACCCCTTTGAATGGTGCTATTAAAAATACAACTCATTTCTAAAAAAATAAATAAAAATGATACAGCTGTCAACATAAGAATAAAAAAGTTATGGCTCTTGGAAGGTGGGAAGAAACCCCCCCCTAAAAGTCACTGTTAAATTTGCTGTGTCCTGTAAGGGTTAACTATCTCCATGAAATAAGCATGGCATGTCGAAGTAAAAGTGCAGAGCAGAGCATGCAGTCTGTTTGCCACACATGCTTTCCAGCCAAAAAATATCTCAAATATATAGCCGGCTGTAGGCTGAATCCACACATGCCATTTTTGGGGGGCTTTATGTATACAAAAGAGCAGAGTGGATAGAAAAGAGCAGAGAAGTCTTTCTTTTATCACTTTTCATACTTTTGTATCCACTTCTGGAACGGTCTTAAAAAGGAAACAAAAAACAGCATTAAAAACTTAATATGTGAAGCCAGCCTTTTGAGAACCCCTCAATTATCAATATTTTCAAGGGCATCTTTCGCAAACTAACTGATCTTTTTCTGCTTTAGAGTATAAACCTTAGCAAAAACCGTACATACTGTGTATGACTAAAGCACCCTGTATTCCAAAAAAACTACTTTCTTTTATGTTGCCCCGCATTAGCTTGCAAACCTTGTGTGATTCTAAAAGGCACAACTTGAAGCTTCTTAGGTTCAGTACAAAATTACCACCTGCCATATTTATAATCCTGGTGACTTGATATGTGCTAGAATAGTCTTTGGTCCTCCTCAAAGGCCTGGATTACCACTAATTGCCAGGCTGCACCTGTACCTATACATCATAGCGTAGCTCAGCTGCAGGACTGCATGCAGAGTAAAATAATGGCAAGTACGGGCCGCACCTGTAGTTGCCAGTATTTCAGTGGCATCAGGCTCACTGATGTGAGTGGGGAGTGAAGGTTAACCTGTCTGGTCTGATCCCAATGCTGTCTACGATACAAAGGTGTCAAAAATACACAACTGCACTTGTTGTGTAAGTGGCTAATAGTCACAGACTGGTTAGACTGTCCCATAATGACCCTTGTGCACTTAATAAATAACTTACATGAGAAGCAATGCAAAAGGCCTAGGTCAAACTCCTATCTTTTTATTTGAGGATGGTCAAGTGCATGTGCATCGTTTATCTGGGGAAGAGATGGCACCAGGATGCAATATGAGAAGAAGGCAAACTGTCAGAGGCAGTGCAATGCTCTAGGCCCAGAGATGCCCAACCTGCGGCCTCCAGCTGTTGCAAAACTACAACTCCCAGCATGCCGGTGTCACGGGGTTCCGAAGGTGCACTCGGTCCCCCATTGCCCGCAGAACTGTTGCTTAGCTTTTGGAATGAGGTTCTGTGTTTGACCTCATTCCCAGGGCGGCTTTACTAGCTGGGTGGCTCCCTGCTCCTAGTCTGCCTTGAGCGCCGAGCTGATCACTCGGTGCTCGACTGGTTGGTCTGTCGGTCATGTGACGCTGGCCACGTCACATGACCCTCACTCCCCACTATAAATACAGGCAGCCTGCTGGCCACAGGTTGCCTGTTAATTTCTAGGTTCTGGCTATTTGTTGGACTACTGAATATTTACCTGATCCTGTTCCCTGACGATCCTCTGCCTGCTCCTCCTGTACTGCGCATACATCCTGGTTTTGTGACCTCGGCTCCCACCTGACTACTCTCTTAGGACTCCTCTTGTACTTCGCTACTCTCCTGGTATTTGACCCCGGCTTCTCCTGACCATTCTTTGCTTAATCCGTTGTACTGCGTAGCTCTCTGGTTCTGACCCGGTCGTTCATGTTCCGTATTTTGTCTTGTCTGTCTTCCTGACATATCCTAAGTTAGGGACTGCCGTCCAGTTGTCCCCTGTCATCAGGACTCGTGAGGCAAGTAGGCAGGGCCAGGGGTAGGGGGTGGAGCGCAGTGGTCACTACCCTTCCCCCCGTGTGTGTGTGGACGTGACCGTTACAGATTAACAGGCCCAATAACCACTGTATCATGAATCCTCTTACTACCCTGACTGACCATGTCTCTAACTTGACACAGAGGGTGCAGGAGCTAGGAGAGAAACTCCGTTCTTGTGAGTTAGGGCAAGGTTCTTCCACTCCTCTGTCTCCAGTCCATATTTTGAACCCCAGATCAAGCTCCCAGAACCCCTTTTCTGGAGACCGGAAGAGGTTTCTCTCCTTTAAGGAGAATTGCAAACTCTACTTATGTTTGCGCCCCGTGTCCTCGGTCCCGAGAGCCAACGCGTGGGGATTATCAATTTCTCTACTACAAGGTGATCCCCAGGACTGGGCATTTTCGTTACCTCCTGGGGCCAGTTGTCTAACTTCTGTGGAGGGTTTTATTTCAGGCCCTGGGTACCCTCTATGACGAACCGACAGGGCCCTGGTTGCCGAGAAGTCTTAGGGCACTGGTTCAGGGCCCATACTCCCTGCGGAGGAGTATTGCACCCCATTCAGACGGTGGTGTGTCCCCCTACAGGATGGAATGAACCAGCCTGAAGAGTCAGTTTAGGTCTGGTCTATCTGATAATTTAAAGATCTATTGTCAATTACCAATTCCTGAGACCTTAGAGGAGATGATGACCCTAGTTGTCGACTTGGACAGACGAGTTAGAGAGAGACGACAAGAACGACAGTTCTGTTCTCAGATGGTGGTCCAGCCAGAGGCTTTTCCAGGGACAACACTGAGGTCTCCACCGAGGAACCCATGCAGGTTGGCATGACCCGGGGGTAATCTTCGTCGCAGACGCGGAGAGATGCTTTCTACTGTGGAGATCTGGCCATTGGATCAACAAGTGTCCTAAGAGGGAACCTCTCCTGACAAGTCTTCTAAGGCAAGACAACCTAAGACCAGGTACACCTGATTTTTCTAAAGGTAAGCTTTTGGTACCAATAACAATTTCTCTGGGGGTTAATAAGTGGCGGGTAAGGCCTTTATTGACTCCGGTTCAGCGGCCAGCTTTATTGACTTTGAGTTTGCTTGTAAATTGGGTATTTCAATGTTTGCTTTACCTACACCTATCCATGTCATGGCTATTGATGCTACTCCCCTGATTGGTGGTACGGTGAGGTCATGTACCTCTGAAATTTCTCTGTCGTGGGTGTGTGCCACTCTGAGAGATGTTTCTCTTCTAGTCCTGGAGAACCTACGGTTGAGGTGGTACTAGGGTTTGCCTTGGCTCCGTTTACATAACCCCACAATTGATTGGTCCAAAGGAGAGTTGGTGAAATGGGGACTAAGTGTGACTCATGCTTGTCCGTGGTCCAGGCTGGGGTTTCAGTAAGGTCTAATACATTACCCTCTGTTATTAAGGAATATTCTGATGTGTTCTCGTCCCTTACTCCAGAGGTTCATACCCCCCCATAGACCTTATGATTGCGCCATAGAGCTAATTGAGGGTGCCGAATTCCTAAATGTCGAATTTATAATCTTTCAGGGCCCGAACGCAAGGCTATGGAAGATTATATTAAGGAGAGCCTTGCTAAAGGGCATATTAGACCTTCAGTCTCTCCTATGGGAGCAGGGTTTTTCTTTGTTAAAAGAAGGATGGTGGTCTTAGGCCTTGTATTGATTACGGAGATTAAATAAAATCACTGTCCAAAATAGATACTCTCTCCCATTGATTCCGGATTTATTTAACCAGGTTTTGGGGGCAACCTGGTTTTCCAAGATTGACCTGAAAGGGGCATACAATCTAATCCGAGGAGGGAGACGAATGGAAGACAGCGTTCAATACTCCGATAGGACACTTTGAATATCAGGTGATGCCTTTTGGACTCAGCAATGCCCCAGCTGTGTTCCAAAACTTAATGAACGATATTCTTAGGGAGTCTTAGGGTAAATTTATTATTGTCTATCTTGACGACATTTTGATATTCTCTCTGATTTCGAATCTCATGTGTCCCATGTCAAACAAGTATTAGAGGTGTTGAGGGAGAACCAGCTATCCGCTAAGCAAGCGAAATGTGTCTTTGGTGTTACAGGAGAACTGTTTCTAGGGCAATGTTTTGATTCCTCACGCCTTTAAGATGGATCCTGGTAAGGTTTTAGCAATTAAGGGAATGGGTTAAGGGCCTTCATCCTTAAAGGCTTTACAACGGTTTTTGGGTTACGCTAATTACTACCGTAAATTTATCATGAATTTTTCTGTAATTGCCTAAGCCATTGAACCGATCTTACTAAGAAAGGGGCGGATTTGGAGAAATTGGTCTATCAAGGCCCATTTCTTCATTTGAAACATTAAAAAAGGCATTTAGTAGCGCTCCCATTCTGATCCAGCCTGATCAGGAGAGAGACCCTTTATTGTGGAGGTGGAGTGCGTCCGAGGACGGCGCAGGATGCAGTCCTTTCACAAGGTCCTGCTAGCCTCACTAACCTGAGACCGTAGTTCCTTCATCTCCAGGGAAATTCTCTCCCACGGAGAGAAACCTACGACATAGGGAATAGGGAGCTGTTGGCCATTAAATGGGCATATTGAGGAGTGGAGACATTTTTTGGAGCGGGGCAGGCATCGAGTAACTGTTGTCACTGACCATAAAAACCCTAATGTTTCTCGAGGTCCGCTAAGAGGTTGAATCCCCGACAAGCCCGATGGGCTCTGTTTTTTACCCGTTTTGATTTCTCCACTTACGTTCAGGCCGGGAAGTAAAAACTGTGAAGGCAGACGCATTATCTCGGAGCTTCCATGCTTTTCAACCACTGAGATGCCGCCTGAATCCATCCTACCAGCAAACATCTTCTTAGCGGCTCTAAGGATATCTCGGCTCGCATTAAGGCTGAACAACATCTGGCACGGTATCCACCCCAACAGATAAGTTGTTTGTTCCCGTACAATTTCGTCCCAGCTGTTGGGTGAGTGTCACGATTCTGCCTTTTGTGGACATCCGGGTATTGAGGGCACTAAGGATCTGGTTTCTAGATCTTATTGGTGGCCCACTCTGACCAGGGATGTCAAGTCCTACGTGTCAGCCTGTGAGGTTTGTGCCAGGTCCTAAGACACCTAGGACTCGCCCTGCTGGTAACCTACGACCCCTACCCATTCCCAGTAGACCCTGGTCCCATATCTCGATGGACTTTATAACTGACCTACCGCTGGCGGAGGGTAAGACTGTGGTTTGGGTAGTGGTCGATAGGTTTAGCAAGATGGTTCATTTCATTCCCCTGTCTAAACTTCCGAATGCTAAAACCCTGGCATCTATTTTTGTGAGAGAGATTGTCGTTTACCATGGCATCTCGGAAAATATTGTTTCGGACAGGGGTATGCAGTTTGTGTCCAAATTCTGGAGGGCCTTCTGTCAAAGATGTACAATTTTGTTGTCTTTTTCTTCCGCCTACCATCCTGAGAGTAATGGGCAGACTGAACGCCTTAATCAGTCTGTGGAACAATTCCTGAGGTTGTATGTTGCTGATGACCAGCAATTATGGGTCAAATTCCTTCCGTTGGCTGAATTTGCTCTGAATAACCGTGTCAATTCTTCTTCTGGGGTCTCCCCTTTCTTTTGTAACCATGGTTTTCATCCCCGTTTTTCTTTTAGGTCGTCCGTCTCCTCCTCTAACCCTGAAGCTGATAAACTCTCCTCCGAAACTGTGCACAGTTGGGCCCGGGTTCAAATCGAACCTAGAAAAGGCTCAAAGTTCTCAAAACTCAAGGCCGATAGGAGACGTTCAAGGGGGGTGAACTTTCAGGTTGGGGATAAAGTATGGTTGTCCTCCAAGAATCTATCTCTCAAGGTAGCTTCTAGAAAATTTGCTCCTCGTTTATATGGTCCATATAAGATCACGGAGGTGATTAACCCGGTATCATTTAGTTGGAGCTGCCCGAGTCATTCCACATTCATAAATCTCTACTTAAAAAATATTTTCTTGAACGGTAGTACCATCGAAAGCCTCGCCTCCGCCGGTTCTTGTTAATGATGCTGTCGAGTATGTGGTGTCTAAAATAGTGGATGTCAGGAAGGTGCGTAATTCCTTGCAGTACCTGATTCACTGGAAGGGGTATGGACCTGAAGAGAGATCTTGAGGTACCTGCCAGGGAGGTTCATGCTCCTAGACTTGTTCATAAATATCATTTAGAACACCCTGAAAAGCCATCGCCTGAAGTCTTGGGTCCGGTGGCCCCTCGAAAAGGGGGGGTACTGTCACGGGGTTCCGAAGGTGCACTCGGTCCCCATTGCCCGCAGAACTGTTTGCTTAGCTTTTGGATGAGGTTCTGTGTTTGACCTCATTCCCAGGGCGGCTTTACTAGCTGGGTGCTCCCCTGCTCCTAGTCTGCCTTGAGCGCCGAGCTGATCACTCGGAGCTCGACTGGTTGGTCTGTCGGTCATGTGACGCTGGCCACGTCACATGACCCTCACTCCCCACTATAAATACAGGCAGCCTGCTGGCCACAGGTTGCCTGTTAATTTCTAGGTTCCTGCTAATTGTTGGACTACTGAATATTTACCTGATCCTGTTCCCTGACGATCTCTGCCTGTCCTCCTGTACTGCGCATACATCCTGGTTTTGTGACCTCGGCTCCCACCTGACTACTCTCTTAGGACTCCTCTTGTACTTTGCTACTCCCCTGGTATTTGACCCCGGCTTCTCCTGACCATTCTTTGCTTAATCCGTTGTACTGCGTAGCTCTCTTGGTTCTGACCCGGTCCGTTCATGCTCCGTATTTTGTCTTGTCTGTCTTCCCTGCACATATCCTAAGTTAGGGACGTGACCGTTACACCCGGAAAGCCTACAGCTAACAGCCTACAGCCGAGCATGATGGGAGTTGCAGTTTTACAACACCTGAAGGGCCGCAGGTTGAGCATCCCTGCTCTAGGCAATGTTCTACTGGGAAACCCTGGGTCCTGGCGTTACTAAACATTGTTGCAGGCCAAGTATACCTCTTCATGACAATGGTATTCCCTAATGGCAGTGGCCTCCTCCTGTTGGATAATTCACCCAGCCACACTGCCAAAATTGGGAATGGTTTGAGGAACATGACAAAGAGTCCAAGGTGTTGGCTTGGCCTTCAAATTCTCCAGACCTGAATCCATTTGAATATAAAATATTTGAGATGTGCTGGAAAAACAAGCCCAATCTACGAAGATCTCACCTCACAAAAACTCACAGATCTTGTGGAGATCATGCCACAATGAGTCAGATCTGTTTGGGCAGAACAAGGGGAACCTAAACAATATTAGGCAGATGGTTTTAAAGTTATGGCTGATGCTTGGGTTACATTTTCTTTTAAAGCAAGACTTCAATTTCACTTTGCTAGTATTTTGTAATGCGAGGCACTACATATCACCTTAAATCTTCTCCATGTCCAATTCATTTGTCATTGCATTGGACCTTTGATTAATTTAAACCAGTGATGGGAAGAGCTAAAGGCTAACAAATCCTGTGAGCTCTAATCTATTTGTTATAGCACTGTCTGCACTAGTCCTGTGCCAAGTGATGATTTGTCTGATAAACAAGACTACTGGCTGACTTCAGACCATAAATTGTATATATATGTCAAGTTTTCCTGTCCTCTGTATCCTGGCTACAAGAAGTAAATCCAGGTCATAGAAGTTACAGTCTTTTAAAAGAAAGTCACAAAGGAACTGTCACCACCAGGGCTTTCCCAGCACCATGTGACAAATAATGTGTAGTAGAGAAATACTAGAGCATTATATACACCATATCAGAAAATGTGTCCCTGTCACAGTTTTATTGTGGCCCTTTCATGTAGCACAATCAAATAATTTAGCTCATAGCTCAAAAAATGGATAACGTATCAACATTAACTAACATGACACAAAAAATGAATCATTTAAAAGAACTATGAATCTGTGGAATAGTTTACCCCAGGAGGTGGTCACAGCAGTAGCAGTCGACAGCTTAAAAAAGGCTTAGATAATTTTTTAGAACTATATAAGATCAATATTTTAATAATCACTGTACTTTAATACAACTTTGCATACCGTAAATTGATAGTACAGGTGAATGTAAGAAAGTTTGTAATATATCAAAGAAAAAATTCTGTACCCTTACTGAAGGCTAATAGTAATGTATTTATAACTTCTAGTAGAAATAATACAAGAATGGCACAACATAGAGCCATAAGAATAGATGCTCCAGAGCTGTTATTACATGGGGAATGCTATTAAAACAGACATGTCAGGAGTGGTGAATGGTCCTCTTTAAATCACCAAAATCACAACAAAGGAATGTGATTAAGAGTGACATTTTAAAAAGGTCACTTACACTAGATTTAAACCATTCATTTAAAAAAAAAAATTTAACTAAAAGCAAGAAAATGAATATTTTAATGAGAGGTGACTTGACATGCGGGAAAAATGAGTAATACACATAATTTAGAAAGGATATTTTTGTATAATCACTTTGTTTTGGGAAACCTTTGGATGAGCTACAAGCAAAACAAATTTGAATAAAAGCAGGCGCTAGTAGAGTAACAAAACTAAGTATTCTAAGCTCACCAAAAATATAAAAAAGTCATCCATTTAAAGGTAATGTGTCACCTATAATTTTTTTCTGCCAGTTCAAACCAGATAGTGACATATATTCTTTACTTCTAAGCTGTTTTTATTTTCTGATTGTACATTGTTTTATTATATTTCCTAAACATGATTATGGGGCAGCCATATTGCCAGAGCTGTTGTAACAGCATATGGAGATATGCTTTACGGCCGCCACCATGGGCCATAGACAAAATATACTGGAGGGGACTCATTAACTTCTATGGGACAGTTTTCTAGGCATGTGAATGTAGTCTTACATAGAGTTCAATGGTAACATTCTGGATGCTTGCAGCCACCACTAGTAGGAGTTTAGGAGTTTACTGCATACCATGTGCACATTAAACATAATGATAAAACAGTAGCAGTAGGCTCCCCCTAGTGGTGGCTTCCAGCAGATAGACTTTTATCAATTAACTGTATCCGAAAAACAAAACTCAGACTAAATAAAAATGTACTATGAAATTAATAAGCACAGAATCCATGACCTAAAATGAGATGATAATAAAGGGTTTAGATTTACTTTTCATTCATTTTTTTTTATTTTAAAAGCTAACAGCTGAGTTTGGGTCAGTGGCTTCATTAGGTAACAAATTTGAAGGGATGGGTCATCAAACTAAGATCGGTGGGGGTCTAACTCCCGACACTCCTGCGACAGCTGCTTGATAAGGGCACGGTGCTTGCCTCTTTATATGATCATTGACCACAGCCAGTGCCATACATTGTATTGCGGTTTTGCTTGGCATTGCAGCCCTATCTGTGAAAAACTCTTTAAATTAGACATTAGCGCAATAACCAGAGGTCGATCATGATGTATTTTCTATCACCCACTCTGGACAAGCAGCATGTGTCCAGCACTTCTAAGTGGGCATTAGGCTAGCCTGTTAAAAGCATGTGGATGACTCTGTTTGGTACATATTCCACAATGACATCCACATGAACTCCAATCAAAACACTGTCTCCCTGGTTGTCAATGGAAAATCTGACCATAGCATAAACAATGTGCACATAAAATGAATGTGGGTTCGTATGGACCTACTCTGCTCGACAAAATCCCAAGTATGACCCTGGATCTGTGATCCTATTCCATGCCACCATTTAGGCTATTGAGCTCTTCTATAGGAGCAAGGTTGGCACTTTTTAACAATACTAAAACTTATTTTAATTTTACCGTTGGCTTTAGTAAATAAATATCAGACACCAACCTCAATCTTCCACCTAAGCCCCTAAAGCTCATATGCTAAGAAATATTGCAGTAAAAAAGTGTGACAATACCCTAACACAAATACTTTTAATGCTAAAAAACGTGTAGGGGAACATCCATAGATTTATGTAAAGATGATGAGATGAAAACAACTTACCAACTGAACAAGCAAACTGATTAAATCTGTCAAAGGTTTATTCACAATCAGAAGTTCCTCCGCTGTGTGCGTGTCTCCACTTTGTCCAGTCTTCTGAGCCTAGAAATGCAAATAGATTTTCAAAGTTTTGATAAATTCACACTGAATGTTTAGGATCGTTGATGTGGAAGGCAGAATGTGTCATAACTAATTTTCACCTGTATAGCACAGATAATAAAAAATAGGACAAAGGAAACCTTAAAGCATGCAAAGTAATACAAAGTAATACAAATTCAATTCACTGTCATATGGGGGACGCTCACATTGAAAACAAAAAAACTTTACTCGCAATTACTAAGTAAAAAACTTGAGAGAGATTAAACATACAATACCAATCACCATCAGTGGTGGTAATGCTAACTTCGGGTGTCAAAGCAAGGTAAGCCCGCAGGACACCAAACAGCAAAAGAGCATCAAGTTTCAAGGTGCGCAATTGCAAACACTGATAAAATTGTAGCACACTTTAGGGTTTAATTCACACCCATTTGCCTATTGTAACCCAAATAGACTGACTTTGTAATCTTCAAACAGCAGTGTGACATCTACACCGCAAAAACTCCACTCTTGCTGTGTGGTAATACAGCTTGAGTCGAGCTAAAGCACACTGGACATCAGCCAAGGGTTAATCAGACTCTCCTTGCCGCTAAATGCTCGTTACAGTTGGTTACTAATTATGCTAATCATTCATTATGCATGGCTCGACGCATTTCTTTTCGCATAACCCCTCCCAACGCCAACAAGGCCTCGCCCACCCATTGTCATGTGATCGGAGACTGATGGAAAGCTCCGAGGCGATTCTACTGTACACGAACGTTGGTAACAATAGGGATCAAAAAGCGGATATGCAGACATCGCCTGGGAGGACCATTGTGTGTTAACAGAGGGGACAAAACGAGCGCCAGATTGGAATTAATATTGATCAAAGAAGGGGGTCTGAGGAATTATACAGAATAAGCACATAGGATAGCTTGAGTGTCTCAGCACCTTAACTGGCAGATAACAATGCCATACTCCCAATTGAATAGAGCCTCACATACACCTTATTGATTATTGCCTATCCAACATTAATATATTGGATAAACCCCACAGGTATATATTAACATGGTATATGCCCACCCACTGTGTTCCCTAAGGAGGAGGCATACATCACCACCTGTGAGGATTATTTTTATCCAGATAAAAAATCTGGTGGAGACAGCATACCTCCCTACATACAGTCAGGTCCATAAATATTGGGACATCGACACAATTCTAATATTTTTGGCTCTATACACCACTTCAATGAATTTGAAATGAAACAAACAAGATCTGCTTTAACTGCAGACTGTCAGCTTTAATTTGAGGGTATTTTCATCCAAATCAGGTGAACGGTGTAGGATTACAACAGTTTGCATATGTGTCTCCCACTTGTTAAGGAACCAAAAGTAATAGGGCATAAATATAATCATAAATCAACTTTCACTTTTTAATACTTGGTTGCAAATCCTTTGCAGTCAATTACAGCCTGAAGTCTGGAACACAGACATCACCAGACGCTGGGTTTCATCCCTGGTGATGCTCTGCCAGGCCTCTACTGCAACTGTCTTCAGTTCCTGCTTGTTCTTGGGGCATTTTCCCTTCAGTTTTGTCTTCAGCAAGTGAAATGCATGCAAAATCCGATTCAGGTCAGGTGATTGACTTGGCCATTACATAACATTCCACTTCTTTCCCTTAAAAAACTCTTTGGTTGCTTTTGCAGCATGCTTTGGGTCCATCTGCACTGTGAAGCGCTGTCCAATGAGTTCTGAAGCATTTGGCTGAATATGAGCAGATAATATTGCCTGAAACACTTCAAAATTCATCCTGCTGCTTTTGTCAGCAGTCACATCATCAATAAATACAAGAGAACCAGTTCCATTGGCAGCCATACATGCCCACGCCATGACACTACCACCACCATGCTTCACTGATGAGGGTGGTATGCTAAGATTATGAGCAGTTCCTTTCCTTTTCCATACTCTTTCCTTCCCATCACTCTGGTACAAGTTGATCTTGGTCTCATCTGTCCTTAGGATGTTGTTCCAGAACTGTGAAGACTTTTTTAGATGTCATTTGGCAAACTCTAATCTGGCCTTCCTGTTTTTGAGGCTCACCAATGGTTTACATCTTGTGGTGAACCCTTTGTATTCTTGATCTGGTAAACTGTTGTGAAGGGTGTTTTCTTCACCAGGGAAGAATTCTTTGGTCATCCACCACAGTTGTTTTCAATGGTCTTCCGGGTCTTTAGGTGTTGCTGAGCTCACCGATGCGTTCTTTCTTTTTAAGAATGTTCCAAACAGTTGTTTTGGTCACGCCTAATGTTTTTGCTATCTCTCTGATGGGTTTGTTTTGTTTTTTCAGCGTAATGATGGCTTGCTTCACTGAAAGTGACAGCTCTTTGGATCTCATCTTGAGAGTTGACAGCAACAGATTCCAAATGCAAATAGTGCACTTGAGATGAACTCTGGACCTTTTATCTGCTCATTGTAATAGGGATAATGAGGGAATAACACACACCTGGCCATGGAACAGCTGAGAAGCCAATTGTTCCATTACTTTTGGTCCCTTAACAAGTGGGAGGCACATATGCAAACTGTTGTAATTCCTACACCGTTCACCTGATTTGGATGTAAATACCCTCAAATTAAAGATGACAGTCTGCAGTTAAAGCACATCTTGTTCGTTTCATTTCAAATCCATTGTGGTGGTGTATAGAGCCAAAAATGCTAGAATTGTGTTGATATCCCAATATTTATGGACCTGACTGTATATTAGGTGCATCACTGTTTGAAATCTAATTATAAAAAACAGGTAAAGGATATGTTTAAAGTAATACAAATCAATTATCTGTATAATTTCTGTGTTATAATAGAGTATAGGGATGTCCCTATACCATTTTTTTAAGACTGAGTACGAGTACCGATACTTTTATTTAAGTACTCACCGATACCAATTACCGATACTAATTTTAACAATAAAATACACACACATGTATTTTCTGACCACTGACCAACCAAAAGGCCCAAAAACAGAACTATAACATTCCTAAGAGACATTATACTGTATGGGGGGCAGCCACAAGGAGACGTTATACTGTATGGGGGCAGCCACAAAGAGACGTTATACTGTATGGGGCAGCCACAAGGAGATGTTATACTGTATGGGGGCAGCCACAAGGAGAGGTTATACTGTATGGGGGGCAGCCACAAGGAGACGTTATACTGTATGGGGGGCAGCCACAAGGAGACGTTATACTGTATGGGGCAGCCACAAGGAGACGTTATACTGTATGGGCAGCCACAAGGGGACGTTATACTGTTATGGGGCAACCACAAGGAGACATTACACTGTATGGGGGCCACAAGGAGATGTTATACTGTATGGGCAGCCACAAGGAGACGTTATACTGTATGGGGGCAGCCACAAGGAGACGTTACACTGTATGGGGGCAGCCACAAGAAGACGTTATACTGTATGGGGGCGGCCACAAGGAGACGTTATACTGTATGGGGGCGGCCACAAGGAGACGCTATACTGTATGGGGGCGGCCACAAGGAGACGTTACACTGTATGGGGGCGGCCACAAGGAGACGTTACACTGTATGGGGGGCAGCCACAAGGAGACGTTACACTGTATGGGGGGCAGCCACAAGGAGACGTTATACTGTATGGGGCAGCCAGAAGGAGACGTTACTGTATGGGCAGCCACCAGGAGATTACTAACTGTATGGGGGCAGCCACAAGGAGATGTTATACTGTATGGGGGCAGCCACAAGGAGACGTTATACTGTATGGGGGCAGCCACAAGGAGATGTTATACTGTATGGGGCAGCCACAAGGAGATGTTATACTGTATGGGGCAGCCACAAGGAGATGTTATACTGTATGGGGCAGCCACAAGGAGACGTTATACTGTATGGGGGCAGCCACAAGGAGACGTTATACTGTATGGAAGCAGCCACTATTATACTGTATGGGGGCCACAAGGAGACGTTACACTGTATGGGGCGGCCACAAGGAGACGTTAAACTGTATGGGGGCGGCCACAAGGAGACGTTACACTGCATGGGGCGGCCACAAGGAGACGTTACACTGTATGGGGCGGCCACAAGGAGACGTTACACTGTATGGGGCGGCCACAAGGAGACGTTACACTGTATGGGGGCGGCCACAAGTAGACGTTATACTGCATGGGGCGGCCACAAGGAGATGTTATACTGTATGGGGCGGCCACAAGGAGAGGTTATACTGTATGGGGGCGGCCACAAGGAGACGTTACACTGTATGGGGGCAGCCACAAGGAGACGTTACACTGCATGGGGCGGCCACAAGGAGACGTTACACTGTATGGGGCGGCCACAAGGAGACATTATACTGTATGGGGGCAGCCAGATGTCACACTGTATGGGACGGCCACAAGGAGACGTTACACTGTATGGGGCGGCCACAAGGAGACGTTATACTGTATGGGACGGCCACAAGGAGACGTTACACTGTATGGGGCGGCCACAAGGAGACGCTACTGTAAGGAGTCAGGAAAACAATTTTTGAAGCCCCCCTCCTCAGTATAATAGTCTTGTGGCCATCATACAGTAATGTATATTTCTTCTTGCCCTAATGCCTGCTTTTAGAGATCAATGTGCAGCTTGCAAGCAGGAAGGGAAGGACCAGGGCCATAGAAGACAGACACTATCACCTTTGGAGGGACTCGCTCCTGGCAAACACAGCTCTGCTGCAGTGAATGCAGTGGGCAGACTGATGTAATTACAATGTATAGTTATTGCAGGGACTCAGAGAATCGTCTGAGAGTTTATTAGTTAAAAGAATCTATTGAGTCAGAGACTGTGTCACCGAGTCCCTGCCAGACTTCCTGCTCTGCTACATGCACCCTGTACACACCCAGCTCCACTACATGCTATGCTAATAATGCCCCCCCCTCCCCCGGACGGACTTACAGGGAGCCGGAGAGCAGGAAGTCTGGCAGGGACTCGGTGACACAGTCTCTGACTCATTAGATTCTTTTAACTAATAAACTGTCAGACGATTCTCTGAGTCCCTGCACTACGCTCCCTGTGCTGTGAGTCTCTGATTGGTTGGAGGGCGGGGCGGAGCTAGCTTCCACTGTCGGCTCCTATTACACAGTGCCTGCTGCTGCCCTCTGAAGCTGTTAGCTGTGCGAGGTGCAGGGGCAGGCTGCGGACTGACACAGACACATAGAAGCGGCGCACAGGTATCGGCAGTGGTATCGGGGACATTTGCACGAGTACATGTACTCGTGCAAATGCCCGGTATCGGTCCCGGACAGGTCATCAGTTATAAAGACTTGGAAAACCCCTTTAAGCAAATTGAAGATAAAATGATCTCCAAAAGGCAAACAGTTAAAGATGAAACTCACTTTTGAACATTTGATTTCAATATCAGTGTATTATTTTGCATATTATTTGGTCTTGTACAATTTTAGAGTGAAAAAGGGAAAGGAGTACTTTGCAAAAGTAGGGGAACACAAGGAGATTTGAGTGATCAGATAACTTAGACTGAAGTCTAAGACCTTAAATAGTCTGTTACGGTTAAAGGGGTTCTGCACTTTCATTTAACTGATGATCTATCCTCTGTGAACACAGCTTAGCCCCGCCCACGCTAGTTGATACTAGTCGTAATGTCAGTGGGCCGGCGGTAAACAGTGAGAAGGCGTGAGCGCTGCTCCCTTCTCAAACAGCTGATCGGCGGGGGTCCCGGGCATCAGACCCCCGCCGATCAGAAGCTGATGATCTATCCAGAGGATAGATCAGTTAAATGAAAGTGCAGAACCCCTTTAACCCCAGTCATTGTTAGGAAAGGCCAGGTGATGCAAATTTCAAAGCTTTATAAACACCCAGACTCCCCTAACCTTTAGTTTGCCATTTCTTCAGTTCAAAATGTAATTATGAAATTACAGTTAACATTGGAGTTTAAGAAACGGTCTGGAAGACCAAGAGAAATTTTGGTGACAGCTGCTTGTAGGATTGCTAGAAAGGCAAATCAGAACCCACTCTTGACCACAAAATTCAGCCTATAAGTTTGCAAAAGAACATCTAAACAAGCCTGGAAAGGAGCAAGCTGAAGGTTTTACCATGGCTATCACAGTGAATTGGGTTAGCGGTTAAGCCAGCCTTTCTAAGGGAGTTCACTACCGCCTGTACTTTAGGTAGGTGACTTTCCCAGTCGGTGCTGTGGATAACGATATTGTCCAGGTATGCCGAAGCGTACCGACGTTGTGGATGGAGTACAATGTCCATTAGCCTTTGAAAAGTGGCGGGAGCGCCATATAGACCAAAGGGAAATACCTTGTACTGATACAGCCCCTTTGGTGTGATGAAAGCCGTTTTTTTCCTTGGCAGCCTCCATCAAGGGTACCTGCCAGTACCCTTTGGTGAGGTCCAACACAGAAAAATACCGAGCTTGGCCTAACTTCTCAATAAGCCCATCCACTCAGGGCATGGGATACGAGTCCAACTTGGAAACCTCATTAAGTTTGCGGAAGTCACTACAGAGTCGTAATGTCCCATCCGGCTTGGGTATTAAGACTATCGGACTGGCCCATTCACTTTTTGACTCCTCGATGACACCTACCTGTAACATCAGCTGCACTTCTTCCGAGATAGCTTGTCGCCGCGACTCAGGAACCCGGTATGGTTTCAACCGGATTCTTGCCTGAGGCTCAGTGACAATGTCATGTTGGAGATAGAAGTGCAATCCAGGGAGGTCCGAAAACACATCCGTGTTTCTGCTGACGAACTCCCTGGCCTCCTGAGTCTGTTTAGAGGAAAGGTTGTCAGCAATCTTTACCGTGGCAACTGCTTCCCTCGTATTAGACCGTGGGACTGGAAACTCTACCCCCAGAAAACCCGGCTGGGGGCTGTTGTCCGTACTGGTCTCCCTATCTTTCCACGGTTTCAACAAGTTTACATGGTACACCTGCTCCCGCTTTCTCTGCCCGGGCTGGAGTACCTTGTAGGTTACCTCTCCAACTTCTTCGAGCACTTCGTTGGGCCCCTGCCACCTAGCCAGGAACTTACTGTCCACCGTCGGCATGAGAACCAAAACCCGATCTCCCGGGTTAAAATTCCAAACCCGAGCCTGGCGATTGTAGGGCTCGCTGGGCTGCCTACATATGTTCCCTAACCAGCGGCAACACTGTCTCCATCCACTCTTGCATTTAAGTGACATACTCAATCACACTTTTATGCGGTGTGGGTTGTTGTTCCCACGCCTCTTTAACTATGTCCAAAAACCCACGCGGATATCGGCCATACAGCAGTTCAAAGGGCGCCTCTCGCACTGCGAACATGAAATAGGGCAGTAGCAGATCCCAATCCCTTCCATCTTTAGACACCACAGCTTTAACATGTTTTTCAAGGTTTGATTAAACCTTTCTACCAGGCTGTCTGTTTGCGGGTGATAGACTGACGTCTGCAACGGTTTGATCTGTAGTAGTTTACGGAGTTCCCGCATGACTTTTGACATAAAAGGGGTCCCCTGGTCGGTCAGAATTTCTTTAGGTAGGCCCACCTGGGAAAACATCTCCACTAACTCTTTGGCTATGAGTTTGGCCGAGGTATATCGCAGCGGCACAGCCTCCGGGTATTACCAGGACTACCAAGATGTGTTGGTGCCCTCTAGCGGACTTCGGTACTGGGCCTATGAGATCCATAGCGAGCCGCTCGAATGGAAGCTCAAAAATTGGGAGAGGGACCAGGGAACTACGGAAATATGGTTGGGGGATGGTTATCTGGCAGGTTGGGCAATACTTGCAATACTATTCCACCTCTCTGAACACACTGGGCCAGTATAACCACTGTAGAATCTGGTCCTATGTTTTCTGCTGACCCAGGTGTCCCCCAAGAACATGTTGGTGGGCAAACTCCAACACGAGCTTGCGATACGAATTGGGCACCAACTGTCCAATATGCTCACCCCATAGTTGATTTACCCGATACAGCATCTCCTGTTGAACCATAAAACAGTGGAACATAGACTCGGCCCCCGTTGTTGCGGCTCACCCTCGACTACTACCACATTTTCCCAGGCTCGAGATAGAGTCGGGTCCTGGTGCTGTGCATGTACCAAAATGATCTTCGGAGACATTGAGGGATCTCCAGCTCCCCGTCCGTCTTAAGCTAAGTCCTACTCCTTCCTTTTTGTTGTGTGTTCTGGCTAGGCCTCAGGAAGATGCTGGTTCCTGCACCTTGCGCTAGGAACCGGTTGTCTTATCTCCAGCTCCCTAGCTGAGGGTTTGCTTCAGTTTCAGCTAGGCTTAGGTTCCATCGCATGAGCACTTCCACCCTAAGGATTTGCTCATGTTGTCAGCAGTCAGGGAAAGGCTCAGGGATTGTCAGGTGGTGACCTTTCCCTAGCTTTGGGGCCTATCCTGGTGTTTTGTTGCTTTTGTTGTATTTGGTTTGCTTCCTTTCCCTCACCTACCGTGACACAGGCTCCCTGAGTCAAGCAGTGCCACCGCCAAAGTATCTCCCACTTGTACCTGGCATAGGTGACTATTGTCTATCGTCTCGGGGGTACCGGTGGCACACAGCCTCCTGGCATACATTGAGGGGCGGTAGCCAAAGTTAGTGTCCATGGGTTCCCCCCGATGAGGACAGTCGGCCCTTATGTGACCACGCTCTTGACACCGCCAACAGACCAGTGGTGCTGGGTTCGTAGGGAGTATATCCCGAGCGGGTTTTGCTG
This sequence comes from Bufo bufo, assembly GCF_905171765.1. Taxonomy (NCBI): domain Eukaryota; kingdom Metazoa; phylum Chordata; class Amphibia; order Anura; family Bufonidae; genus Bufo; species Bufo bufo. The sequence goes on from NC_053393.1 coordinate 220,439,356, forward strand.
GCACTAGCTGCCTGGTCGAGGGTGGAGATTTCCTGGGGTTTAACTGGCCCCCTCCCAAAAGAACCCCCCTGTAGATTTCTGGTGGCCTCATAGCATTCCACCAGGTCAACCATCTCTAGGGCATTACCAGGAGACACCTGGTGGATCCAGTGCTGGAGAGGGAACGGCAAAGCCTCAGTACGTCAGGCTGCAGCCATTTTTGCAACCAATGTAGCAGATCATAATACTGCGGTCTGGCGGGTTCAGTCAGGTTAAATTCCCACTGATGCACCGGGACCAACACATTCACCCCCAGTCTTGCCAGAATCTCACCTTTTGCGGTCAGGTAGTCAGCCCCTTGCACATCTGGTAAGTCAAAAAAACCTGCTGGGGTCCGGATGCCAGTAACAGAGCGACAATCTCAGCCCATTGGTTTCGGGGTAGCTTCTCCCATATGTCCACCTTTTTGAACACTGCCAGATAGGTCTCGACGTCATCTGCAGGGGTCATCTTGGGGATCGCTGCACGGACAGCTTTCCGGGCATTGTGGACATTCTGAGATGCTCCTGCCGCTTGTAACGCCATCCCATGCTGTAATAGCAGCTAGTTGGTTTCCTGCTGCTGCTTGTCAGCCTCCCGCTGCTGCAAGTTAGCTTCATGAGGGCTTTTACGACGGCCTCCATTTTGTCAGGGGACACGGGTCGTAACCTTGCCGGCTTAATATAGGACATACACCCGTGACCGGAAAAAAACTAAAACTTTTCGGCCTTCAGGCCAGCCTCACTGCGTTTGCCCACATCTGACACCAATTGTGGGGATTCGCTCTGGTAGGCATGTTAGCAGACGCAGTATAGAGGCAACCACAAAGTCTTTAACTTAAACAGTTCAAGACAAAACAGGCAAAACAGGCAAAACAAAATGACAGTTCGCAGTCTTGGTGTTCGTTCCCACCATGGAAAGTCAACAGAACAAAACATTCACCTTGTTAGCAGTTTTTCATCAGTGGTCCCCAGCAGGCTTTAGGGGCCTGTTTTCCAGCATGCAGCTCTCAGCCCTTTAGCACGGCACACATATTCAGATCCCAAAACACAGAGACTCCACAGCTTCCATGTGAGATGGAGGATAATCCACCCCACCTGACAGTGCGGACTGCTTTTTATAAGCCTCCCAAGACCCAGCCTGGAATGTGGGGAGTAGCCACCCACCCAGCACTTTGGCTACTCCTAGTAAGAGCCGTCCCGGATCAGCTTTACAGCCATACTAACCAGCTGAAGTGTCAGACTGCAATTATGACATTTCAGGGGAAAAAACGGCTCTTACCTCACCGAGGCCAGGAACCTCGGTGACACATACTGCCCATCAATGACGACCCCTTGTTCCTTCCTACAACACACACACAAAAATTTTGTAAAAATGTACAAAGGACTCCCTCTAAGGGTACATTCATACAACTGTATGTATTTTGTGGTCCGCAAAACATGAATCCGCAAAATATGGATACTGTCCTTGTGACGTTTGTCAGCTTTGTTGTGTAGACTGGTATAGACTAAGCAGCAGATGAGGGATCTCATGACCGCTTCATTGTACTGCTCAAGGCCTAAATAAAGCAGGAGAGCAAAACAATACAGTATAACCTCAGATATGACTCTTGTCTTGCCATGCCATCATCTCTGGAGGGTCAGGGTTGTACTTCAGCAGTCTATTTGAACATTTATTTCAGCTGCTATAAAGCACACACGAAATTCTGCACTCTATTTAATGAAGCTAACATTAAAGACATGACACATTCCCTTTAAGGAAAACTGTCTTATGATAAGTCCTCTGGAACATCTAAAAGAAACTCTGCTCTCTCTGTACCTCTCAAGCATTTTACTCAATTTTCATATTATGTCGGAGACCAAAAATCATATGGAAATGTGTAACTATGGATGACATTGTTTGTCATTTTTGAGATCTTAATAGAACTGACATTCCTTTACAGGCATAGCACTTTTGTCTATAAAATATAGAATAGTCAATGTAAGGGCCGGTGGAAAGCTGAAGGAGAACTAATGTTATCTGTCATCTTTTTTCCGCCTTTCCGCTGCCTCACTGAATTTACACACAGTTTGGTAAAGTGTACTGTGTATACAGAATATTTTAATGGAATACTAATGGAATAGTATATTCATCATCTTTATGCATAGAAACAACTTTTTCCCCATACCTGAATGACCACTCGCACTACACCAGATGTATATTTCAGAATACAATGCAGCACATCAAGCAGTGAAAGAAGCTGGGCATTGGCAGCTTTCAGCCGGCTTTTGTCATTGTCCAGATATAAAGCTGCTGTTTCCACAATTAAGTTTGAAACATGATGGACCAACCCTGCATTTATAAAACAGAATTGAACATGTTGATCAAAAAGGGAATATGCAAAGTAATGTTATAAAAAAGCAACGTTAATTCAACATTCACATTCTTAAGCACATACGGCTATTCCGGACAAACATTTAAAGGCTATGAACACCTTTGGGGCCACATTTCTTTCTTTCTTATTGCATTTTACTCATTTTGGGCTAAAATAATATTTTCAGGTGTCTTTGTTCTACAGGGTTAAAGGGGTATAGGGGATAACTATCAGATCGGTAGGGTCCTATCTCCGTAACTCCTATAGAAATGAATGGAGCGGTCAATGATATGGTCATTTTAGGGGAGCAGCAAGGGGCCTGCAGGGGGTACGGGCCCCTGTTCTCCTAAAGCTGGGACCCCCACCAATCTGATAGGGAATAACTTGTACCTACCGTAATACCCCTTTCATTTCAGTCTGTATGCAGAGTGTCTTGTATTTAGCTTCACACCTAATCCTCAGGCTGTTGCTCTGACATCTACTTATCTGTGAACTCCTGGTAGCTCATTGTGCAAACTTTTAAAGACAGAATCCGTGCAAACTGTTACGGATAATGGTTGTGGAACCATTATGCTAAACTCCAGTTTGACGTTCAGCTAGTCCTAAAAGTGTTCTCCTGACCATCCCATGCTTTTCACCCTTTAACCCTTACAGGGATCTGGTCTTCACTAAATGGGAGCCATGAGGCCTCTATCTACTGGAATAATCCCAGTGTAGTTGGCAGCTAATCCACGGAGGTCAGAAACACCAGTGCAAAACACCAGAGAAAAAGGCAGTGCACAAAAAAAGAACAATGCAGAGGTCAGACAGGGGGAGTACATGCAATTCCTAAGCTAAGAAAGAATAAAGGCATGAAGGAGAACTAGGAGCACTGGCAGATGAACACACCTCAGGAACCCAGGCATACAGGCTTCAGGAATCCAGGCATATGGACAGAAGCCAGCACAGATAGAAAAACAGAACCCGGACAACAGAACAGAAGCCAGCACACACAGACAGATGAATTAAAGCTCTTTACTGACACTAGCAAGCTAGAGGACACAGCAGGCTCTATGAAGACAGCATTTAGATTATCGACAATGACAAGCATTTGTAATGTATTTTTCTCACAGGGACTCAAAGCACATGGATAGTTGTGTGGTGGCAGTGACTCCCTGGAAAGTCAGTAGCTGCCATATAAGTGCTCATATCCACCACATAATGCACACCAGGATCAATTTAGTAGGAAGCCAATTTGCCTATTCAAAGGAAGAGCAAGATCTCAATTGCACAGGCAAAGAGGTTGGAACAGGAACACAGAATATATAGCAGTCTGATCATTCTACCAGGTGCACACACACAGAGCAGATTCACCCATACTGCAGCTGAGGAGAGATACAAACACAATGGCCCAAATCACACCACTTATTATAGCTAAATCCTCATGCAACTGATAACAATATGGCTTGAAAAAATGTTCATGAGCTGTCTGGAGTTCAGATATAAGGGTTATACATTTGGCCGTCAGAGCAGCAACATGATGGGTTCAATGTGAACTCTGCATACAGCCATGGACTGAACTTTGTAGAACAATAACTGCAGAAAATGTAATAAGACCAAGTGAAAAAAATATTTTATCCCAAAAACTAAAATAAAAAAATGCTGCACCCAAAGGTGATTATAGCCTTTAAAGTGGAATACCAAGTGAGGTTTACAAAAAGTATTTGAAGTCAAATTTTTTTTTTTATCAGACACCAAAAACTGCCTCAAAGTGGATGGAGTACTGGCAATATTATTTATTAAATTTTTTTATATTATAAACAGCGATCTCATATATCTAATAAAAATACATAAACAATACATGAAACAAATAATTGGAAATATATGTATGCAGTCCTGGTCCCTAGAGATAACTGTATATGGATTCTCACTGTTATGGTTTCTGTAATATTATAAAAATTATAAACATTTTTAAAAATATAATGTCCATCCTCCAACTGTGCATCATTTTGTAGATAAATGCAGTATTATGTCCTTAGTCACAGTAAAATGAATGACAAGTTAATCAGTGTACTGTATGTGATGATTTGTATCCAATTGATTAAGGTCATTTTTTAAATTTTTCAAATGATGAAACAATGTCACTACTCCTTGCTAGTCTTCAGGTGCTGCATCCCGCTGCATATCAGAGTGGTTGCTCTTAGAGCTGCAGGGCGGTGCTGGCCTTTCAGGCACAGTGTGCTTGTGGCTGTACCCGTCTTCCTATGGTGGAGCGCTGTTTCTAAAGCAGACTACTTCTAGTGCATGCGCTGTATAATCTTGGGAATGCCGCACTCAGGCTGCCACAAAGTCATTAATTGTGCAAAACCACTCCATAAAATCAGAGATTCTTTTAAGGCATTATTTTATGGATGATTCTCGCCTGCTTTTTTTTTTTTTTTTTTTACGGTAGTGACTTCAGCTTAGAAGCATCTTCCATTGGAGCCTGAGGTGGTCTGAAACACACCTCTTGTCTCATCAGTCCTCATTAGGTTCTGTTCACATATGCATTCGAGTTGGCCAATTTAATTATAGTAATGGGCCTCCTCCCTTCTACACACACACCATTGCAAAGTGTTAAATCGGAATCATTTCCCATAAGTAAGTGGCATCACAAGGAAAATATACTCGTCTACGTCAAGGAATGAAGAGGTATTTTTTTTTATTTGTTACAATGAGATCCCTAGTACCTTCTGAAACATCAACAGATAAACTGTGTTGCACATAATGAGGCACTCACATGCCATATAAAATAAATTACTTAATGCACAGAAAAGAAGTAACATTGTTTTTAGGAAAGTCAAAATTGTCATTTGTTTAAAATACATTTTATACTAGTTCCCTGATGATCATCAAATTGCTTTTATCTTCTTTAGTAAGTAAAAAGAAATGCTAAATAGCCAAAAGCCGCTTTTATAGCATACATAAGATAATCTATTGTTTATTAATTTGGATCTTCCTGGCAAATCATACTTAACTCACCGGGGGCCTGTAAATCCAATTTACATGTGTTATTTTCCATGTTTTCTTCATATTATTTTCCATTATGTCTTCTCTTGTAGAATACAATTACTATATGTAGTATTAGACTCAGGAGCACCAATGACCTCAGCACTACAGTACACCGGGGAAGAGGTCAACAGGACAGTGGACAGCAGGGACTGGGCCAACAAAGCATGGAATACCAGGAACTGGAAGGAACCAAACCACTGGATTCCAGGTACTATGGGGGATTCGGAATCACTAGACATCACAAAGGTCTTCATTTATCACACATAATGTATCAGGAACTAGAAGGAACCAAACCACTGGACTCCAGGTACTATGGAGAATTCAGAATCACTAGACATCACAAATGTCTTCATTTATCACATATAATGTAAAAATGAATTCACAAGGCAAACAAGGGCAGCAAAAATGCCATGCATCTGCAATTGAACAGTAACTGCATGCTCAGTACTTCTAGAGGGGAAATTCCTAACATGATAAAATCTTGTCTATACATTGAGTGCAACCATGATCAAAACCTGACGGGAGGACACGGTGCACAATAGTGATAGGGAAGGATGACAAATCGTAAGCTGCTAAAATCTACTTAGCTCATGCTCTGCATAATAAGTGGCAGATTGTTAATAATTAATGGCAGCATATATTAACTATAATTCACAGACATTCACATAAAACCTGGCTTGGTTGCAGTAGATGTTTTAGAGGTGAACATAGAATAGAATGATTATGGGTATCTCATATAATGCTCTCAAGCAAAAATTACATTTTACTTTGCAGAATGAAATATTTATATAGCAAGAACAGATTTATATATGTTCTTTTATGTGCCGGGACAAACAAGGGTTACCTTCCCCATAAACACTTTTCCAAAACAAGCATCACTTTGGACAACAATTCATGTCTTCTATCACAGCTATATACAGGAGAGGTGTAGGCGCATGCACATTGTTCTCTTCTCAGAAGTCTATGGGAGTTATGATGGTAACCAAGCCAGTGCCCTATTACATTGCCCAATGTTCGGGTATTGCGAGTATCAATGGATGATAACACATCCACTGGTACTTCTTTGCATTGGCCTGATTACACAATCCAATGTAAACTAAATTTGGGTAAACTACAGGTGGCGTAAGATCCACTGTTGATCCCCCCTTGCAGGCTGGCACTAATTTGCACAGTTTTTATACTCAAGTTTTGAACAAAATGCATGGTAACCTTACTATTGGAGAATTGCGTGCCTTAACTTGGCTTAGTTCCCAAAAGGACATTGTTGTTAAGCCAGCTGACAAGAGGGATAACATGGTTCTGATGACCAGGGAATATTATGAGAGCGTGGCTTATAGATAATTGTTAGACAGCTCTACTGTCACGGATGTACCGAGACATACGGACATTCCAGCGACAGGTGGCAGGAGATCTGTGAGACTGGCAACACATGGTATGATCTGACATGTTTTCCTTTTGGATAAAATGACGTCTGTGTTGTTTCTGGTGCTTGCCACACCATCTTTCCCCAGGTGTGGCTATTGTGGTCATTTTACCTTCGCTATTTATTGTTGTTTCTCCCACTATGCTATGCGGTTTATATCTTCTGTTGGACTTGTGGTTAGCTTGTGTTTGGTTCCCGGCTGAGTTCCTGGTGCTACCTAAGCTTCATTGAAGATAAGTGTTTCCTTTCCCTTTTGTATTTTGTTTATATATATGTGTATGTTGCCTTCCCCTGTTGTTTGTCATTAGGCCTGAGGGAGACTCCTGTTTGTCTTTCCCTTTGGAGGAACAGGTAGACTCTGCCCTAAAATTAGTTCCAGGGTCCTATAGGGTGAGATAGGATTCTAGGTATCCGGTGTATGAACTTGCCTAACTTTGGGGCCTGTCCATACTAGTAGTCTGTCAGGACTGGATTTAGGATTTTCTTTAGGAGGTGTACATTTTCCTTCCCTAGTTTCCAGGCCATATTCCGGTATCCTCTTTTCTCTCCTATGCTCGGTGGGGTATTTTCCTCCCACACACGAGCGTGACATCTACTTACTCTTCACTTATCCATGACCCTACTTTTAAATACCAATCACAGTTGCAGACTCTGTTGCAGGTTCACGTGGAGAAGGGGACCCTTTCTAGGAGAATGGCTGAGAATCTCATCTACGTACACCTAGTTGGTATTTTAATTGAAGGTCCATGGAACGCCCTCTGGGGCATCTAATTGTGGCAGGTATTGGCTATCTTACGGAGCCCCTGTCCAAGTATGTGGACTTTATTTTACACCCGGTTCTGAAAAATATACCTTCATACTTGAAGGACACTAATGAATTTTCAAAGCAACTTGATGGGCTTGAGTGACATGAAGACTATAAACTAGCCACAATAGATGTAGAAAGTCTTTATACTCAAATCCCACAAGAACTGGGGGTACAATCTATTTGCAGGATATTGGACTCTACAGAGAAGAGTGGGAAGTTTATAGATTCCATTAGGGTGGCACTGTCTTTTATATTGACCAATAATTAATTTATCTTTGACAACAAGTTGTATCATCAAAAGGTGGGCACGGCGATGGGTACACCCGTCACATGTACTTTTACATTTTTCCATTATTTTGGAAGGATACAGAAAACCCACTGCCACTAATGCTTTGTCACATTTTGATAGTTTCCACTTATATAGCGTAAAAAATTGCCTACGGCCAATTTATTTACTTAAAAAAGAATCAACAGCAATGAGGAGAATTTTAAAAAGCAGGATAAAGTACTGAATCGCCCATCACAGGTATGATGGGGCACATTCCTCCATACCCAGAGGAATGATACATTAAAAGATCCCTCAGAGAAGAGAGCAATGTTCTCCTTCAAACATAGTCCAATGGTATCAGTGATACGTTCAGCCACATAAAAACTGGCACCTTTTAGAAGGATATGAGGTGTTGTGAAACCTAGTCAAAAAACAACCTATCATTTTATTTAGATAAAGTAAAGCCATTCAGGATATATTGATCAGAAGTAGATACACTAGACCACACATTACCTGGCTAGATAGGATGGTCCCCAAAGGCAACTTCAAATGTGCACATTGTTCATACTGTCACCTCAATTGTGGTTTAAGATACATAAACATGTGCTATGGGATCGCCAGTCTCACCTATTGTAGCGAACCTGTATATGGAGGAAGTAGAAAGGAAAGCCCTGACCACTATCAAGGGAATTAAACCGAGTCATTGGTTCAGATATGTGGATGACACTTGGGTTAAAATTCATAAACAAGAGTTACAGGCTTTCACCGACCACATCAACTCAGTGGATCATATCATCAATTTCACGCGGGAAAATATGCAGAACAACAAACTGGCGTTTCTGGACTGTCTTATAACAGTGGAAGAGGGAAGGAAGCTAGGAATAGAGGTCTATCGAAAACCAACACACACAGACCAGTACCTGCTATTTGATTCCCACCATCCTCTAGACCACAAACTGGGAGTCATCCAGACTCTACACCACCGGGCAGAGAAAATCCCCCCAGCACAGAGGCCAAGGCGAAGGAATTCAAACACCTCAGAGGAGCACTTAAAACTTGTGGGTATCCAGATTGGGTCTTTGTCAAAACAGAAGGAAGGAGAAGAAAGAGCACCAAAAGACTACCAGTGAGGGCGAGAAGCATGACAGACGCAAGAATATGGTTATCCCATATGTAGCTGGGGTGTCTGAGAAACTCAAAAGGATTTTTAATAAACATCACATCCCTGTCTGCTTTAAACCCAGCAACACACTGAGGCAACAACTGGTTCACCCAAAAGACCCAACGCCTAAACACAAGATAGACAACATTGTGTACGCAGTCCAGTGCAATGAGGAATGATTAGAACTGTATATCGGCGAAACAAAACAACAACTACATCAGCGTATGGCTCAGCATAGAAGAGCCAAAACATCTGGTCAAGATTCAGCCATGTACTTACATCTAAAAGAAACAGGTCACACCTTTGAAGACAGTCAAGTACGTCTTTTGGATAAGGAGGCCGATTGGTACAAACGAGGTGTGAAGGAGGCCATCTACGTAAAAATGGAGAAGCCAAGCTTGAATAGAGGCGGGGGGGGGGGGGGGGGGGGGGTTAGACATCTATTGTCTGCCACATACAATGCTGTCTTGACACCTTTTTCTGGGAGGTCATTATCACCTACTGACTCCAATTAGGATAATCGAATCAACACCTTTGACCCCATGCTGGGTATAATGACCTCTGACCCCATGCGGAGTATAATTACCAGATGTTGATTCAGTTACATATTTATTCCCAGAGAATTCTTGTACAGTCACTCAGAATTGAGAAAGCTCGTTGGAAGAACGAGTGAAACGTTTTCAAGAAATCTACAGTAAGTCCAGTTGCCTTGACTTATTCTTTACAGATATAAACATAGGAGGTATTGACTGGGTAGTTAATGACTTTATAAACTCCAGGACAAAGTATTTGGTGTATGCTTTAATCTGTCATTGTAATTCCTTCTATATTGGCAAGACAATCCGTAGATTAAATGAACGATTCAGGTTGCATCTTAGAGCCATCTCTACAGGACAAGGAGCATGTTTAAAAAAATGTACAGTGGGGTTTTACATATATTGTGGTTTGCAGGCTTGCAGATTGTACAACCTCTGGGTGCAGGGGGTGACCGGCATAAAGAATTACTTAGAAGAGAAGCCATTTTGACTATGAAAATTGGCCCTTTGGGTCTTTATGAGTAGAGTGACATGTCTGTATTTTGGTGAATGTATTGTCTTGGATATGGATTGCATTGTCATTTTAGTGTGATGGTAATGAAATGGTTACTAGGATGACGTAGGCTCACTGAAGTATAATTCACTGGCGGTAGCCTTCCTCATCATGCAAGGCCAAGAGGAAGTGCAAGAGCCAAAAATAGCTGTCACATCTCATATACCCTGCGTCCTGTACCACTATGGTGCATTTATTGTAGTTTTGGAATAAAAAAGATACATTTTAAGTGGTGAGTGTCACAATCTTTATTTCTCTTTTTCTTTTGGCAAATCTGGAATGTTTGCTACCACAGTCATTCCTCTCTCATTCTGTTCTATTCATTATTCGCAGCACATCCCAGATCCTGATGAAAGATGCTCACCAGCCGACAAACAAGCGTTTGCTCATTCATCGGCTAATCGGCTGCTCTATGACACAAGCCAATCATTAGGAATGAGCGGTCCAGTAAACGCTTGTTTGAGATAACTAGCCCATAAACCATGCAGTCTAGTAGGGTCCTTAAACTTCAAAATAGAGAGCCACATGCATATGTTCCCAATCTCCACCACTTTTACTATACAGAATCACAGATAGGCCATCAGGGAGGGTGGATGGTGGAAGCATCATATATTATGGCCCTGCCTACATTCAGAGAGTTGGTAATCATCCAAACTAAAAATGAATACTAATGTGGCAGATAAATAACAAATGTGCCCAGAATAGGGAAAATAAGGTAATCTTTACCTGAAGCTACCACGATTAAAGGGGTTGTCCCATAAAACATATTCTACAGTTTTTAAACCAGCACCTGGATCTGAATACTTTTGAAATTGCATGTAACTAAAAATCTAGCATGGCCACTGAGTTATTCAATAAAATGTATCTGTATAGCGCCACCTGCTGTTTTTTTCTTATTTCTTTGACCTGATCACTGAGAAGGCCACACATGCTCAGTTTCAACCTTCAACTGCCTCCTTAGCTGTGATAGGGAGAGCTGAGACACGCCTCCTGAGCTGCAGCAGAAAAGACACTGCCCTTGAGCTGTCAGATTGATATAAATCTAGCAGAGCAATGAATATGGAGATCTCTGAATCAATGTGAAGTACAGGGCTGGTTCTAGCTTTGCTAGAAAGAGATTGTCATGTACTAGATTATGTCTGATTTTCATTTTTTACATTAGTCATGGGATAACCCCTTTAATTCAACCAAGTATATCTAGGGGTAGTAGCAAATATATTACATAACTTTTAATCCAATATAAGAAAAAAATCTGTCATAGTTAAACAAAAATAGGTGATGTACACACCCAAAAAAATCATACCTCGTACAAGGCAAACAATAACCAAATAAATCTACATATGCCAAATAGCCCCAGAGTATCGTAGTATCAGCCACTGGTAAAACAGGTTAGTTCTTACTGGAAAGTATAAGTTGCTTGAAGTCCAACTGTATGGAGAAAAAACAAATAAACTTCTACTGGAAGGGGTGGTAAAAGGCCATAATGGTAAATGCTAACCCTAGTATGCCTGTCAGTACTGCTATGCCCTAATGACCTCCTAATACGGAGTCATCGCCCTGACAATGGTGGCCCTGCCCGGAACCTTTTCCTTTTACAAGACCCTAGACGTCCCTACCTAGGGAAGATACTATAAAACCCCAAGGGAGGGAAAATAAATTGTCCCAACGCATTTCATCCAATGTTTTATGCCCAAGATTCATCAGGGGACAAGTGGCAATAATGCGTCTGGCTCTTAAATGGTTAGGTTGTACCAGACTTGTAAATGAGAGCATAGGTTTGTTTGTTAATGCTCCTACAGGTCCATCAATAGATTATGTGGGAGAATAGGGGGACCTGTACAAATAGCTCTCCCAGATTGGGAGTGGAGGCATATGGCAATGTCCGCTACCATACAGTTTGCTGGGGTGCTGCGATGTCCATGCGGCAGATACATTATGTAGGTCTTTATAACTGGTTTTGAAGGGGTTTCCAGGATTAAGAGAAAATGGGTCAAAAATGGGTTTCAGCACAGTAAATAAAGACTGAGGGGGACACAGTAGCAGTGGTGCTGGAGCGGCAGGGGATTTAACAATTAATCATTCTTTTATTGTTCTGTGCAATTTCCTCCACTTGGCCCACTTTTTTTCTTGATCCAAGACACTGAAGAATTTGTTTTTCTTTGTTCTTGGACCCCGTGGTTTGTGTTCCAGGACACCCCAGAATATCGGGACTTACTGGCCTAATGGAGCCAAGACTTTGAATTTTTTTCCCTTTCTTCGACCAATTAAATATATATATTTTTTTACATCTGTCTCCCCCACCTTCCCTACTGTTCCAGTCTGCCCCCCCCCCACAGTGTCCAGTTTGTGTCCACGTATGTGGTTATGTGAAGATCTCTCATTCTCTGTTAGATAGGCAAATGAAAACAAGATGGTATTTCTTATCTGATACAGTCAAAAGTTCAATTTAATGAAAACAACGAATATACTGAAACAAGCTGTTTTTCAGCCGATCAAAAGTTTAGGACCACACCTCCAAAAAAAAAATAACCCCCCCCAAAACAGAAATCGAAATTTCGAACATGAACTCAGTAATGAGTAGCTCCGCCTTTATTGTTTATCACTTCCAAAATTTGTTTTCGGCATGCTTGATGCAAGCGTTTCCATGAGGTGAGTGGGAACATTTCTCCAAGTGGTGAAGACGGCCGCACGAAGGCCATCTACTGTCTGGAACTGTTGTCCATTTTTGTAAACTTTCCTTGCCATCCACCCCCAAAGGTTCTCAATTGGATTTAGATCAGGGGAACACGCAGGGTGGGCCAAAAGAGTGATGTTATTCTCCTGGAAGAAGTCCCTTGTCCTGCGGGCATTGTGTACTGTAGCGTTGTCCTGTTGAAAAACCCAGTCGTTACCACACAGACGAGGGCCCTCAGTCATGAGGAATGCTCTCTGCAACATCTGGACATAGCCAGCGGCCGTTTGACGCCCCTGCACTTCCTGAAGCTCCATTGTTCCACTGAAGGAAAAAGCACCCCAGACCATTATGGCGCCCCCTCCACTGTGGCACGTAGAAAAAATCTCAGGTGGGATTTGCTCGTCATGCCAGTAATGTTGGAAACCATCAGGACCATCAAGGTAAAATTTTTCTCATCAGAGAATAAAACTTTCTTCCACCTGTGAATGTCCCATGTTTGGTGCTCTCTTGCAAAGTCCAAACGAGCAGTTCTGTGGGGTTCAAGAAGACGAGGTCTTTGAAGACGTTTTTTTGATTTTGAAGCCCTTCAGTCTCAGATGCCGTCTGATGGTTATGGGGCTGCAGTCAGCACCAGTAAGGGCTTTAATTTGGGTCGAGGATTGTCCAGTGTCTTGACGGACAGCCAATTGGATCCTCCGGCTCAGTGCTGATGAAATTTTTTTGGGTCTTCCACTTGACTTTTTTGTTCCATAACCCTCAGGATCATTTAAGAAATTCCAAATGAATGTCTTACTGCGTCCCACCTCAGCAGCGATTTCGCGCTGTGAGAGACCCTGCTTATGCAGTTCAACAACCCGACCACGTTCAAAAAGGGAGAGCTTTTTTTGCCTATGCCATCCGAACGTGTGACTACCTGACAGAAAATGACAATGAATCCACATCTTTGCACAGATTTGGCCTTTTAAAGGCATGTGGTCCTAAAATTTGGATCAGCTGAAAAACAGCCTGTTTCAGTTTAATCGTTATTTTCAATTAATTGAATGCTCCAAAAATGTTTTGTCTCGCTCTCATTTCTTGTTGCATGTTGAAGCTCTACTTGGAACCTTGTTAAGATCCAACAATGTAAAATATGATTTTTTGCCATTTTTCAAGTGGTCTTAAACTTTTGATCAGGACTGTACTTATACTGATATATGTAGACTGGTCATGCCTGGTTGAACAAAATATAACTTACTGTATATGTTATTTAAGTGGTCTCTCAACATTAATATTTGTCACCCACTAGTGATGAGCGGCAGGGGCAATATTCGAATTTGCGATATTTCACGAATATTTTGTAGAATATTCGTCATATATTCGCAAATTCGAGATTATATTCTTATTTTTTTTGAAACATGAGTTTTTTATTGATTTTGAGATTATATTCTTGATTGCGAAAATTGGTATGTATTATGTATTATTCGCGTAATGCGCGCAAAATAGCGGCGTGGGTCACTTATGCTACATTTTTCAAGCTGGTATAAGTTACCTGAGACTGGAGAAAATGGTTGACATGGCAGACATTAGAATAGCTTCATATGCAGATAGAGTGCTCCAATATATTTGCTCATGTGAATTTTTGGCAATTAATGATGCGCATATTTTTTCGGAATACGTGCAACTTGTATAGTAAGGGGCAGGCAACTTTTCTATTGGTTGCTAGGGATGCTGCTAAGCTGTGACAAAGCCTTCTCATTGGCAAACAAGCTAGAAAAAGGGAGGGATGATCACCTGATGTGTACTGTGTTAAAAAAATAATACTAATATTCGCCAATACGAATATATAGCACTATATTCGAAATATTTGCAAATTCTCGAAGTGCCGATATTGGCGATAACAAATCGCTTTTCGAATATTCGTGCTCAACACTATCACCCACTATCTTTATTGAGAGGTCAGTCTATTGTATTTGCTTTTTCTAATTTTCTTAAATAAAGAATAAAAAAAAAATATATAATTTGTTTTGTTTGGACAATGATTTGCATAACTAATAGGGTAGAATATTTTACCTTAGCCATCTTGAAGCAGCAGTAAAACTATACCACAGTGGATATTAGTAACCCATGATACAGCGCTGGATGTTCACAATAATATATTATACCATAAAATCATAAAGATCCACAAAGATTTTTACCTTCATCTGTATACTATTCACCTAATAACCACTGAACAGCCTAGCAGCAAAGCAAACCAGTAAGACAGTGTGGTGTGTTCAATATCTACTTAAAGGGAATCTGTCACCTATTTTGACCATATAAAACCATTAACATTGCAATGTGCAATATAGTACCTTCATTCCAGCATGTGTCCTCTTTCTTTTATTCAACTTTTCATTCAGATGAAAAAGCGATTTTTCTGATATGCAAATGAAGTCTCAAGGTGCCCAGAGGGGCGTTATTACTCTTCTCTAGTGCCCAGTAACGCCCCCCTGCAGTGCCCAGCCCGGCTTTCTTCCAAGCTCAGCACGCCTCCTAAGAAATAAATGTACTCCCACATACTTGCCGAACGGCGCTGCCCCCTCCACTACGTCTTTTAATTTATTCACTGCACCGTCCTTGCTTCCTCCTCTCTTGCGTGCGCCTGTACGATACTCCTGCTCCTGAGGGAAACAGCGCTCTGATTACGTCACTGGGCTCGGCGCATGCCCAGTGACACTATTGAGGCTGTTGCCCTCTGGAGCAGGAGTATCGTACAGGCGCAGGCACTCAACGATACTGCGCCTGCGCAGGATTTCGGAGGCCAAGAGAGGAGGAAGCAAGGACGGTGCAGTGAATAAATTAAATGACGTAGTGGAGGGGGCGGCGCCGTAGGTAAAGAGAGGAGGAAGCCCATTGCTATGTTAACGGTTTTATATGGTCAAAATAGGTGACAGATTCCCTTTAAAGGGCATTTCTAGGAGTACACAATGTTGTCTTCTCTTATGTGTAGTATATAGTATACTATATATAGTATAGTATACTATACACCATCAATGTCTGATTGGTGGGTGTTAGAGGTGAGTAAAGCGATTCTATCCATTTGAAATTCATCCCAAATGTTTTCAACAAATTCGGAATCTAACTAACCCAAATTTCTAGACATTTGTTTCAGACAATTCGAAAGAGAGAGAAAAGAACCATGCAAATCAGTTCTTTTCCAAAAGGAAGCGGAACTAAATGTAAGGCTCTGGAAAAGAGAAGTGAAAACCAGCCTTTCTTCCAACACGAAAAGAAAACTGAGTGTCTCATACCAGCAAACGGCTCTTTCTAGTTGACTGTGTAGTGCCCTGGAGCAGAGGTACTTTGACGTTTGGACATTTGCCTATTTCCCCTATGCAAAGTTAAAACATATTACTTTATTTCTCTTGAAAGGGTTAACTTATACTGTTTATTACTGTGTTACTGCATTTTATATGTATGCTGTGATATGTACCCTGTTCATTATCACTGTATTTGCAAGGCTCTGTGCAAAGGGTTAATGAATACTGAGAGACTGTTAGGACTTTGAATGAGAAGCTGGTAATTTTCCACAGCTGCTATAGAGTTTAAACAAGATCATGTTTTAGAGGGAAAAAGCCAGACGTTGTTTACCACCAATAGTAGAGAGTCTGACCTTTTGAATGCCTGTTTTAGCTATGTTGTTATGTCTGTAAACTTGTTTTTGTCTGGAAAAACTGCTGTGTCATTGCCATTGAGTATCAGTGAAGCTGTAATGTAAGTCTATGAGAGACGGAAAGTGTCACAATGTATCTGTTTGTGCTAAGCTTCTCCACTCCACCCCTCCCACTAGAAGATTCTAGTCTAACTAAAAATGTATATAAGGAGAGCAGTCAGAGCCACTAGTGTGCTGAAGTTAGGGAACAGTGCTTGGAAGAGCAGACTCTGCCAGACTACTGAGTGACAAGAAGAAGATGATGAGACGGGGATAAGCTGCCACAGACCCTGAATCACCAGCCTTCACCCAGGGTACCAGCCTTCTGAAGAGAGAGAGGGATCTCTAGCTCAGGCCTTTCCTCAGCATCAAACCCGTCTTCTGCCAGGGAGGAGACTGGAAAAGCCAGCCCTATGCCTTGCCTGTATTGTTTTGTACCTAAATCCATCCAGTAAAGATGCACCCTGTTTACTGCAGACCCTGACTCTCTGGACTTATTTCGCATTGGGGTGCACCAAGTCTTACCATCCCTTCCGGAGAGCAGCAACACGTGGTGACACCTCGACGGTGTTCGGGGGATCCCGTGCAGCGTTGGGAGCACCCCAAACCCGGCCACTGCAACTGTCCTTTATCAGAGCAGAACAGAGTGAATTAGCCTGGCTAATTTGCATATCTTTGGGTTTCTGAGAAAGATATTCAAATAAGCTTTCCTTCCAAAAGGAAAGGAAAGCTAAGCCAATATTAAAGATATCGGGAATCAGACCCAAAATGAATTTCAAGAATTTCGCTGGATGTCTGTTCACCCCAACAATCAATCCCTCAATGATGGTTGATGGCAATGCCTAAGGTGCAGTACTAGAAATACATGGTACTGCACCTTTCTTTAAAAAACCAGAGCCTTAAAATAGTATATTTAAATGGTTAGTGACGTATGGATAATCTTGTCTGATCTTGCGGATCCATCTTTTATGGATCCACAGCAAATCCACTTCACATATATCAGCAGCAAATCCACTCATGTGAACAGGAGGAGTTGAAAATAATGTGAACTGTATACTCGCAATTACTGCTACATTTAAATGGAAGAAAACAAGATTACCTGCCCGTGTAAACGGGCCCTTGCGTCGACCTCTCCTGGAGTTTAGCATCAATAAACTTCTTTCTCTGCGGTGCTCAGTACTCACCAATTACATGCAAATCAGTTCTGTTATGTTAAGAAAATATCAATGTGCATATGCATTAAAAAATTTCTAATTGAATCTTTTTCACGATAATATGTAATTAGAATTGCATTTTGTGCACAGAAATGTAACTGTCATTAGGTGTTGCTTAATTTGTTTTATACAATACAATAAGTGTTTTTTACCAGATGTATTATTTTGGCTTTTACTAAGCTTCAACTTTACTCATGCTGATTATAATTGACCGAAACAAAGGGTACTTTGTATAAACTGGTTTATCCCAGTGTTTTCATACAAGACGACTTATGTCAAACAGAAATTATGTATCAAGAGCTAGGAATGCCTAAAACTGTAATTATCAAACAGCACATTTTAGGGCAAAGCATTTATTACTTAGTTTCTCACTAAATATACCCTGGTGCTACTATTGGCGATTGTAATAATTTTTTTTTTTTTTTTAGAGTTACAGAAAAGAATGTAGACCCAGAGGGATATGCCTGCCAAGTCCTCAAAAGCAACACAGTAATTCTTAGTGTGCATGGAGACTGTATAGGGGTACATGTAGTCCCTGTGGCTCCGTACTACACTGTTTGGTGCCTCCATATGGCGCTCATTAAGACATCTGATGGCAGATTTTTTGCTCTGTCAGACTCATGCAAGAGACAAACTCATACACAGACATATGCAGGTACAGCAGGACTCCACAGACTTATTTTACTTTGTCTCTGTATGACTTGAAAGGTTATACGGAGCTGTAAAATTCTCTAGTATATGATCACTAATGGCATAAAAAGCCAGGATACAGTATAATATGTTAGTATAATATTAAAAAGATTGTATTGCAGTGTGGAGCGAGAGTTGTAGTTTAAAGTTGAATAAACATTCACAAATGAGGCTGACCAAGATGCATAGCAAAAAAAAAAAAAGGGGGTTTCATGCTTGGCCACTAGATGGCACTGTATAATATTTGTGTGTTTGTGGATACTAAAGATTTCAAAGTTCAGTCTGTTTTCTACTGCTATTGCATTGAAACGAATGGCCTTCAGGGTGATTCTCCTTATTTATGAAGCCCTGCACCATTCTGGGAGTGTGGCTTCCAAGTTGTACGCTGTGCAAATTATGTACCAAGATAAATATACTACTTCTTTGTACAAAAAAAAGACAGTGACCTATGACAGGAAAGAACGGTCATCGCTTAGGAGCTCTGCCATAAAACACAAGTTACTGCATTAAAATGACATACTGGTACAAATTCATTCCATGGTGCACCAGTGTTAGTAAATAGGGCTTATATGCTAACTGCAAAAGCATGGTGGATCTCATGAACAGCAAAAAACTGGATTTGCTTATGTCTAGCCATCCAATATTTTCTCCCAATCAGGGAAACTGATGTCAGAACTGATTCCATGGTTCTCCATGGTATTGTTTCAGGCATGCCAGTTATCTCAGAAACAGACGTAGGATCCAGCGAATAAAAAAAGAATAATATTTATTCTTTGTTATTATTTCATTGTTTATTCTTTGCTCTCATTTCATGTTACTTGATCTATGATTGAGACCTGTACAGGTCGAAACGCGTCAGCTCTTATGTACAGGAGAGATCTTTATACATGCTTTTAATGGAAGAAATAAATAATTTTCAGATTTTATTCGCTGGATCCTACATGTTTCTGGAATTACTGCAGGGTGTGAATACCACCCAGATCCCAGCTGATTTGGTCAATTGACCTCTCCAACTGAGAGCTGGACAGTGTTGCTTTCTCTTAAGATTTCAGTTATCTCCTTGCACCGGACAGAAAACTGCAGCACGCAGCATTTATCTGTCTGGCTATCTCTGGCTACGAAAACCGGACAGGAGCGCAAAATACGCAAAAACGTTATGTCCAGCTCAAGCATAAAGCAAGTGACTGGACACAACTGAAGTATGTGATCCCAACCTATGAAAGTAGGTAAGAAATTGATCATCTATGATGTGTTTGGGAGAACATAAAAAGTTCCACATCAGACATGGACATATATTGACGTCATTCTATCTATTAGCAACACTCCCCTACTCCTGCACGTCTTTGCTGCGAGCGCGCTTAACACAATGAAAAAATGTAAAGCATAATGGGAGACAGGCTCTAATTGAATCAAGTGAATGAAAATCGAATATTAATTCTGTACCAGGCCTGTGTGTCTGCTCTTGTAATATGTTAGCACCACGCTCCTTTCATTGCTCTATGACAGGTGTTACCTCTGCTGCATTTTCCATCTGTAATGACTTTCAATGTCATTTCACCTCACCCGCTCTTAGCTGCCTCTTCAGAACTACTCTTCTGTATCTCTCTGCTGATTGGATTTTCATTCTCTGGCCTCCAAACGTATTGTTACAAGAAATTGCAGTCCTGCTATGTTCTCATTTTTTGAAAATAGCCCGATTCTAATGGTGTTTGTTTCCTATTAAGGCACAAGTGCACTTTCCACACTCTCTGCACCTCCACCACATTCATTTGAAATCTATCTCAAATAAAGGATTAAATACAAAGGGTAAGCCGCACTTATTTTCTGTCCAGTTAAGATAGGAAGATCCTGGCATAGTTCTATTTAGTTACCTACTCTCTGGTGCGTTTAAAAAAGAAAAAAATTATGTTCCCTCCCTTGTTGAGAATAACAACTTTTCCATAGATTCTTATTAAAAGTTGCCTACTGGGCCAGCGCTGCGCTCCACGGTCAAATGATATGTTTCAGGAGCTTCCAGGATCATGTCCCGTACATTGTACAAGTCATCCTAGCTTGGCTCCAACCCAGAATGAATGTGTCAATCATCACACAAGGTCAGCAGTCAGCACCCAAGGCTGTCTGACTGCACTTATAATATGGAGAGAAGACCGTGGAACTCAATGTCTTCACAATATGCAGAGTTTTATTCACCAGCCATGCAACACTTTGATTCCTAAGAGTCTTTCTCAAGGCTTGAGAAAGACTCTCAGGAGTCAAAACATCACACAGTTGGTAAATAAAACTCTGCATATTGTTAAAGAAAACCTGTCACCAGTTTTATGGTGTCCTAACTAAGGGCAACATAAATAAGTGACTGATTTTCTTAGCAAAATGCTGGGTCACTATCTTTAATTGACCCAGTCAATCTGCCAACATCTTGTATTGAAAAGCTCCAGCTCATAATGATGAGTCCTGAATATTCATGAGCTCCTGACTCTCCCCGCCTACCTGCTGCTGATTGACAGTTATTTTCCATATGAATCAGCAGCAGGTGGGCAGGGGAGTGGCTATAGCTGTTAATTAAATAAACGCTGGACTCAATGACATCACGCTGGACTCAAATCAGCTCATTAGTATGCGGCATGTGGCATCTTTGTGTGTATATTATGAGGTAACCATCTGTCACACCAGTAAGTGAATACATCTAAGGTACTTTTTAGTAGTTAATGATTGTACATAATTAGTTAGATTATAATCAAATATCCACATGACAGGTTCCCTTTAAAGACAAGTCAAACAGCCTGTGACATTTGGTATATGAGGCAAAAAGTACTCTGACACAGAGTCTAGCAAAACTGACTTTAAATATTCTCCTCATGATAAATTGCCCCCTATATATTTATTTATTTTTGTTTCCGTAATTTATTTGTCTCTATAATTATTTTGATAATATTCAGGAGAAAACTCTCTATAAAATGTTTATCATCTCTGTAAATACTTGACTTTACTTAGGCTACTTTCACATTAGCGTTTTTTGCGGATCCGTCATGGATCTGCAAAAACGCTTTCGTTACAATAATACAACCGCATGCATCCGTCATAAACGGATCTGGTTGTATTAGGTCTTATATAGCCATGATCCGTCATGAACACCATTGAAAGTCTATGGGGGACAGATCTGTTTTTTATTGTGTCAGAGAAAACTGATCTGTCCCCATTGACTTACATAAATAAATCTAGCAGAACAATTAGAGCAATGAATGTGGAGATCCCAGAATCCATGTGAGGTACAGGGCTGGTTCTATTCTAGCTTTGTTAGAAAGAGGTTGTTATGTACTAGAATGTGTATGATTTTAATTTTTTACATTATTCATGGGATAACCCCTTTAACTGCTCTTTCAGGTTGGGTTTACACACTGCAGAGGTACCATGGCTGAGATCCGACCACGATGTGGCCAAAACCACAAAGGTTTGCAGATCAGTGCAGCTTTCAAATTGACTGTACGATAATACAGCTAAGCAGCAGTAACAGCTGAACAATATAGCGGTTGAACAGAGAGAAAATGAAATGCTCTTCCAGGCTGGGTTACAACTGCGGAGGCACAAACAAATCATCTTCGAGCGGCCATAATTTTCTGTCTTAATTTACGGCAGCCCCATGGACCATAGACAAAATGGACTGGAGGGGACCTCATCGACTTCTATGGGAGAGTTTTCTAGGAATGATTTGTGACCTGTGCAGGGGTCGTTGTACAAGGGAAGAATAGATAAACTTTCACAATCCCTTATTGTGAATGGTGGATCCTGTCTTGGTCATTCTAATCCTGCCTGTAATGATATCACCTCTGTGTACAGATAAGCAGGTAACTAAGTGATCTGTACAGACCAAAAAGTGGCGCCTATTCTTAAGCTTAGTGGCCTGTGCAAAAACTGCAGGATTTTAGTTTTTGTTTAAATATAGATATTGACATGGAAAATTAAAAATAACCACCAAAAATTCTTCAAAATTCTGTTAAAAATAAAAAAGTGATTTAAACAATAGATTATTTTCCGTTGATACATTTCCTTTAAGCACTGAGTGTTACCAGTCGGTAAAGGCCCTATTATAACTGAAGATAATCGTGCAGATCATTTGTCCGTATGAACACTCCGTAGCTTTGATCTGGGAGTGTAATACTGCCACCAATTACCATATGAACGAGCAAACTCGTTCATTGGGTAATTGGAATCTTTTAGCAGGGTTAAAAATCCTTGTTTAATGTCTAATCTGACATTATCCAGTAAGTGCAACCAGTGTCTCCACTGTTCTCTTGATAGGCCTAGATAAACCTGCAGTAGAAAGACAAGGATCACAAAATGAATAGAACTTCCAAGTCAGCAGTTTATAATGACCCTAATCATCAAACCAAGACAAAAAAAACTGTAGTAACCACAAAAATAATACTATACCAAAACTGTTATGAATGCATCCCCAAAGCATTTTGAATAGCATCAGTAGGTATAAAAACCTAGACTGACCCAAGACATGTCTGTAGGCAGTCAGAAATGCCATGTGCTTCCGCTTGGAATGTTTCTTCCACATTTAAGGTAACAAGTACATATCCTTATTCAGATGTGTCAACATACACTAATTTTTAGCATTATATACAAAATCTAAATACTCTCTAAGTATGGTTTGAGTCATTCCATACTGTCCTTTGTATATTTACAGGCAAAGGGGGGGGGGGGGGGGAGGACAAAATGGGGAAGAAACAAAGTCCACAGAGGAGCAGTGCATTGATGTGTAATGTGAGAAGCCCAGATAACACACTACAAGGATAGCACAGAAAAATTGTGAATCTGGTCAGATTGATGGTCTGACTGAGAACTGAGCTGAATCAAGCTTGTAACACTTAACATGTCTGTTTTAGTAAATAATTGCACGTTACATGAAATGAATATTCTGGTGCATAAGCAAAAAACAAACAATACAACAGCAGTCTGCAAACACAAATAACAAAGTAAATACAACAGTGCCATACTCACTATAGAAAATGTACTAATGCTAATGCTACGTTATAAATGTGAGATTCTTGGCAAATACATTTTGTACAAAATTATTTGTGGAATCTGCATTCCCAGTATGGCACCAGTGAATGTGGTAATTAGTGTAGGTTCCTGTCCTAAAGAGATCGCCTTGACGTCGGAGGACAGGTACAAATGATTTTGTACCAAATCTATTTGCCAAGAATCTCACATTTGTAATCTAGCATTAGCATCAGTACATTTTCTATAGTGAGCACGGCACGATTGTGTTTACTTTGTTATTTGTGTTCGCAGAGTGCTGTTGCATTGTTTGTTTTTTGCTTTTGCGCTTCCAGCCATGGCGACATGCACTTGCACTGGGATGTGCTGACTAACCCAAAATCCTAGATTCTGGAGCATCTTGTCTTATGACTCAATTTATGCCATTCCTCTATAATGGAATTTTATGAACTGATTGCCAACTTGCTGTTAACAGGTTGTGTCCGTGCAGTCTGACACTGTCCAATCAGTGCTACCAGTGTAGGGACACTCCCCAATAGTAACTCCCAGTCGGCAATTCATTCAGAAACTTCCAGTAGGAATAATAGAAGAATAGCACAACACAAAGTTATAGGAAAAGATGCTACAGAATCGCTACTGCATAAGGAGTGCAACTAATTACTAAAACAAACATGTCAGAAGAGGTAACAAGTCCTCTTTAAAGGGATGTATCATAAGAAAATGACATATTGTTTAAATCACACTTTTAGGTCAAACCTATTTTTTTTAAATTTGGGGAGATTTTTTTTAAATTTTCAATGTCACTTTGTATATTTAAAAAAATATCGAAAATTGTCCAATTTTCACACTTGCCACTAGGTCTAATATGCTGAGATTTCTACTTCTGTACAGGTAACTTCAGTAGCCATCTCATTATCATCACAGGCAAAATTACAATGATAAAGTAACGCCTCTGTATAGATAACGTAGGATCCACCATTCACAATTGGTGATGTCACAGCTTATCTACTCCCTCCTGACCTCTGCAGAGGTCACAGAGCATGCCTAGAAAACTTTCCCATAGAAGACAAGGGGATCCCCTCCAGTCTATTATGTCTATGGCCTATGTAGCTGCTCTCAAAGCACAGGAAGTCTTAACACATTTTAGGCCTAGTGGCCAGAGTGAAAACTGCATGATTTTAGGATTTTGTAAAACAAAAAATATATAGATAATGGAAAATGTAAAAAAAAATCATCAAAAATTCTAAAAAAAATATGTGTAATCTAAAAACTTGATTTAAACAATTGTTTATTTTTGATGATGCATTCCCTTTAAGATGCAGCTAGTGGTAAGTGGATAGAAAACTGTCTACACATATAATGTCTTATAGCAGTTGATAAGCAAATGGGAGAAGTCAGAGGTGATAGAAAAAATTCACATGTCAAATCTTTAAGTGCAAATTTGTGTGAAACATGGTGTGCCTCAGCTGTAGTTCCTCAGCTAGATAATGTATAACTGCTAGGGTGAAAAGCTTAATATAGGATTAACACCAGCAAATAAATGTAGATCTGAGATGTCACAAACAAGTATGCAAACAAAGCAGCAAAACAGCTAGTAAGCACTAAAACAGATGCTGTGTGACTATCACCTTAGGGAACAGAATAATATTATATAACAATAATTTTCTAAAAAGCTGAGTTAAAAGAGTTCTAAATAACCCATTTCTTCTGTACGATGACAACAAACAAGATTACTTATCCATTGTGGAAACTCAGCAAAAAAAATATATTTTTTTAAGGCTAGTTTCATACTCGAGCTAAAATTTTCCGGCAGGCTGTTTCGGCACAGGAAAACCTGTTAAAGTTCACCGTATCCGGCATCGCTGGATACTACATTTCCCCAACCAAGCCCATTGACTAAAATCGGTCCGGAGGGGTTCTGGCCTGTTTCAGCCGTTAGTGCTAGGATTCGGCTGTACAAAAACAAAAATCCTTGCAGCGGGTTTTATCTGGCCAAACCCCGGCACTACCATTGTAATGAATAGGCTTTGGCAGGGAAAGGTAGTACCCGTATATGCCGGATACAATGAACTCCAGCAGGCTGTTCTTCTGCCGCTAGATTTTACCACCAGTGTGAAAACTAGGCTAACTCACTTGATGAAAAAAAATATTTAAAAAGGCCCTTTCACCACTCCTGACATGCCAGTTTTAATAGCTTCATGCATTCCCCATGTAATAACCGTTCTGGAGCATCTAGTCTTATGTCTGTAGGTTGTGCCATTCCTTTATTATTTTTACTAGAAGTTATGAATGAATTGCTAGCAGTCTGCAGTAAGGGTACAGAGGGATGGTAACCAGTCGGGGGGTGTACCTGCACAGACTGAAAATAGCAGCACTGATTGGATAGAGTCAGACTGTGCAGGTACACACCCCCAACTTGTTATCTCCCCTTTGTACCCTTACTGCAGACTGCTAGCAATTTATTCATAACTTCTAG
This sequence comes from Bufo bufo, assembly GCF_905171765.1. NCBI lineage: Eukaryota > Metazoa > Chordata > Amphibia > Anura > Bufonidae > Bufo > Bufo bufo. Next base: position 220,465,235 of record NC_053393.1, read on the forward strand.
TAAAACTAATAAAGGAATGGTATAACATAGAGCCATAAGAATAGATGATCCAGAAATGTTATTACATGGGGAATGCATAATGAGGGCGACATTTCAGATCAGGACTAAATGGGAGATTTATCATTCAGTTTGCGCCAGAAAGGGGTGATTAAAAGTGTTTGCAGCTTTTTAAAAATAGTCGCAAGTGAATTGTTTACGCCACCCTTGCCACATTTTCAAAAGGGGGCCACAACAAATTTATATTCATTTATGCCAATTTCCTGGCACAAAGTGAGAAACCTACAGCAGATTTCAGTTTAGGTGCAGGGACTGCCTATGCCTCTTCATAAATTAGGCGCATTTTTGGGCAGTGCAGGGGATACCGAGACCAGTGCAGAAAGCGCCAGTCTTGACAAATCTCCCCCTAACCTTTTTGAAGCCCCAGGTTTATCCAAGTGAGTGGCAAAACGGAAATGTCAACATAAAATAGTATTTTCTAGGACACTTACATAAAGGGATACTACAATAAAAAAAATAATAATCACGTATAGCCTATATATGAATATTCTCTATTTTATTTTTATTTTTTTACAAGAAACACAGTAGATGTATGGTTTTGTGGATATAATTTTTTTAAATCACTCCATTTATTCTACTTCCTGTCCTGGCTATTTGACTCCCTACTTTGGTAAAGCGCTTTGCTTGACTTTCTCAGTCAGATCATCCACTGTGGCCGGAGAGGAAAGGGGAATGAGTGACTCAATCAGAGCATAACACATTACACTGACTTGTATGCTAATACACTATGCTCTGTGTCACTGTGACAAAAGCTGCACTTAGGGCAACACTAGTGTGCGCTAACAGCAGGCTTAATGAACAGGCAGCCCTGGAATCCTTTGTAGAGAAGACCGCCTGAGAACTTAAAGTGGCCCTGTAAAAAAAAAACTAATGGCCCAACTGTGGTATTTTGGCCCAATGTTGTAGGCGGATCCACACTGACAGAAGGTGGGGCAGTAGAAGTAGATAGGACCAGCATTAGTAGGCTGGGACAACAGAAGTATGTGGGGCCAGCAATACCATAGTGCACCACAAAATAACGCCCCAACAGAACCAAAATACCACAGTGCAGCACAAAATACTGTCGCCCCTTGCCACAGTATTCAAATGTATGATCGCCCTGAGTATGGTGATATAGTTAAATTCAAAAGGGCACCTGTGGCCATTGGTAAAGTGCATAAGTACCTGATGTTCCTATATTAATTAATGCTGAGAGCATTAGATCATTGTGTACCAGGCCAGCAGACATGAGGAGGGCTCAGTCAGGCCTCTGGGTCTTGGCACACCGGGAAATTTCCCTATAGTCAGTCTGCCCCTGTTTGTAGGTCCTCAGAACTGACTGCAGATGACTCCCCAAGACTCTGATTGGATCACTGGGAAAGCTGGTGACCCGATCTTAGTTAGGAGTCCTATTTGATAATTCCGCCGTAATGGTCTGTAGCAATCAAAGGGCTAACCAACGATATCAAACCTTCCTCCGACCCCAGATGTGAAGCAGTAGCCCGCACTAGGAACCTGAGCTGTCTCTTGGCACAGGAGCACTCCAGGATATGATCATCACCCTCTACTGCAGCAAGAGATTTGGAGGTTCTGTTCTTTACCTTTTACTTACTGCCACACGACTGTATACGTTGAGGCGGGAAGCTCTTAACTGTAACCAGATGTATAAAAGCATCAGGTTATATTGCGATCTGCTGGCACCCCATGAAGCTGCGGATCACTGTGATTGTGCTGTCATTAGACAGCTGTGGACACAGTAAGGATCCCTGAGACGAGGCAAAGTGGTCTATGTGGAATTGTTGTAGCAGGTGCTAAAACGATCCATCACAGTGTAAAGTGTAAAAGCTAGCAAGGGAGCGCTTTTCTTGATGTGAGAGTGCCCCCTGCTGGCTATAAAATTCGCTGTGAGCCTGCAGTCTGTGAATTAAACCCTTCCTGCCCTGACTATGGAAGGAAGAGGTTAATTTACTTTTTTCATAAAAAATAAATAAAAAGTAAAAAATTAATTAAATTAATAAAAAAAAATAGAAATAAAGAAAATAAGTTATATATATATATATATATATATATATAGTTACTAGTATAGTATATAATACTATATAGTAAAGCAGATCATGTACACACCCATACACACATTTTTCCCCAATTTTTCGTTCATAACAAAAAGGAAAAAAAATTATATTTATTAGTTTTAGCAACAGTATAGCAGACTTTGTGTGTGTATACAAACGTACATACTAGAGATGAGTGAACCAGGCAAGATTCCTTTCATTTGAAGTTCTTTTTTTAAAAAAATCGGACACGAATTGATGGACTTTTTTCAATCGTAAATAAATCTAACATATATTCTTCCAAGAAACCAAGAGTAGTGTTGCCTGGCATAGAATACTCATGCTTATTTTTTCGTCTCCCTAATGATAAAGAGCAACCCAAAATGTACCCCACAAGGCAAGTCAACCAAGTTTCTCTTGAGGCATTTTGGTTCTCTTGTCCTTCTAGAAATAGAGCTGGCTTCTTTCAGCAGTCATGGCTCTATGAGTTACACTTTTTGTTTCTCTCATTGCTGAACCACTTGATATGTATTTATTTTGTGGTAACTGATTTCTTAGGGCCGCATTGTGTGTGGGCCAGGGAGATATGTCGTTCTCTAAGTCCGTCTTTGCACTGTACTTTAAGTTTTATGTGGATCTGGAATTGGAGATATCTACTGCCTACAATTGTCATTGCTGCTCTGTTTAATTGCTTTGTTTTTCTATACAATAAAAAGAGATTCAACACTAGAAATAGAGCTGGCTTGCATGTTTCATTGAGAGAGGTGTAAGCTTTCTAAGTCGTAATTCTCTTGTCTTACTTTCAGTTGAAGGTTACTTTGAAAGCATCTTTGTCTGAAGTTGATCCAAAATAATGAAATAAAGTTTCTGAAGGTGTTGTCTGTATTTGCTACACTGATTATGTATCCTCAGTATGGTGAATAGGAAGGAGCTGTCCCATTGAAGTGACCTACTGTAGCAGGACCTATAATAATAATTACTTGCTGCTGCACAGGAGAACACAGCAGCAATGTAAATTTCATTATTTTCACACAGCAGATTGGCAGAGATGTCTTTTAAACAGGCTTATGTAGCAAAGCCACAAAAAAAGCTAAGCCAGCCTCACATCGGCAACTAGTTCTTTCAGAACAGAAGCCCTTAATCAGATAAGAACAACATTTCTAGTTACAAAGCTACAAAAATAGCTAAGCCAGCCTCACATCGGCAACTAGTTCTTTCAGAAAAAAAGCCTTTAATCAGAGAAAAGCAGATGAGAACAACATTTCATAGTTGCAAGGCCTTAGGGGGAACCTCTGGGTGGGTACTATATGGAGACCAGTGGATAACAGTGGATACTGCAACATTCTCCTCTGTCGCCTTCTATCTAGCACTCTCGCACCCCTCCAATCTATCCTTAACTCTGCTGCCCGACTAATCCACCTCTTACCCTGTTACTCCTCTGCCTCTCCCCTCTGCCAATCCCTTCACTGGCTCCTCACTGCCCAGCGAATTCACTTCAAAGTACTAACAAATACATACAAGGCCGTCCACAACCTGTCCCCTCCCTACATCTCTGAGCTACTTTCCCGATACATCCCCACACGCAATCTCCGATCCTCACAAGACCTTCTTCTCTCCTCTCCTCTTATCACCTCTTTCCACAATCGCCTCCAAGATTTCTCCCGTGCATCCTCCACACTATGGAACTCGCTACCCCAACATATCAGACTCTCACCTACAGTGGAGTCCTTTAAAGGAAACCTAAAAACCCACCTCTTCAGACAAGCCTACAACCAGTGACCCTGCTGCCTCTATACCGCCATGACCAACTTCACACTCACCTACTACGTGCAACTTCCGATTTTAGCAGGTCTGACTACAGATTACTGATTGGTTCACTAAGTATTGCTGTGAACTTGACATTGCTTCCTTCTCATTGGCCCACAAGCAAGAAGCAGAGAGGAATCATGTGCTCGGATGGAAAAAAAAAATCTGAATATTCAATATAACGAATATATAGCACTATATTCTAAATTTTCGTTAATTCTCGAAATGGTGATATTTGCAAACAATATTCGCTATTCGAATATTCGCGCTCAACACTAGTAAACATCCAGCTGGAGGAAGATCTAACCAGTTAATTAAGAGGTGCGTAACTCATAATAAATGTGTCACATCATCTCTTGTGCAAGCACAAGATATTAAAATCTACTTCAGGTAGGGGAGCGCTCTTTCCCTGTGGAAAAAAGTTGATTTTTGCAGCGGTCCAACGGTTGCTTTGAACTTTTTGTTTTCCATTGGGAATCATTGTTACGACCTTATCAGTTTGGATCCTGCAAACAACTCCCCATATATCAGCTTGCTAATGCCCTGTAAGTTGTACATGATATGGAATTTGCAAGCCTTGACTGGTATTTGACTATGGCATGAAGTCTTGTGAGTTACGGAGGCACAATGGCGTATATCTACTAATCAGTTAAGGATAAAATGATTATCTTTCAAAGCCCAGGCTATGTCTATGCTGAACTTAAAAAACAGCAACTGTAATGCCAAAGTGTACACAATCATTGATCTCGGCTGTGTCGCCGGTCAGAAAGCAACTTTTTCTGTTTGCAGTATATATTAGTCATGATAGACAGAAAGGGCTTTATTACTTTTCTTGGCATGTTTTCAGAGAAAACGATCCCATTGTACACCTGGACAGCACCAGACCACACACATGCATATACATCACTGTATGTGACTCATAACATTAGCGATACCAGATAAAACAAAGAAAGATCTAACAATCAGTTTATCACTTCAAACAAACAATATAAAAAGCATTAACTAATGTATCATCAACCCTGATCCACAGAGTATTTTATAAGCAGGCACTTTCATCTTCTTATTTACCTTTTAATGCCCATCAAATCTTTTGTTCTGCAGCCAAACAGAGGTGCGTGGGTGTGGTTCGTTTAATTACTGACACATAAAAAATCAATGGACTGTACTGTTAATTAATTTGTTCAGAAGTCAATTAACCATGTGTATATCAATGCTGTGCAAAACATCCATTATACTAAAATTAGGACTATTACAAAGATTATTGGCCTTTAAGAGTAAAGGTGCACTTACACCTGCTGAGGAGCAGCAGCGTGTCGGAAAGGAAGTGCTCCTTCTCGACAGTTGGCTGCTCATTCAATGGGGGTGAAGTGTTGCATTTACATGCAGTGATCACCACCATAGTATAAGCGGCCGCTATCTCTCGTCCTCATACAGCTGCATTGTTTCTGATCAGCAGATCACTCGTTTATCGGGCGATCGGCTACAACATTACATGGGCAGATTGTCAGAAACGAGCGTTTGCAGGAATGTTTCTTCTCAATAATCTGCTCAATTATGGCACCATGTAAATCCACATTCAGATTTCTTAAAAATAAAAAAGGGCATTGTGGTAAGGTTAGCTATTTTATGTACTTCATGTCAAGGAGTATTATTGTCTTAAAGGGGTTATCCAAGGCTATAAACTGCCCCTCTATATGCCGGGCCCCTCACATTGAATATGGCAGGCGGGGACGAGCCTCCCTAGCATCTCGGGTGACGCTAGGGAGGCTTGTCACCATCCCCGCCTGCCATTGGCTGCTCCCCCCGACACCGGATGTTTTCATCTGCACACGAGAAGAATCGGCAGCGGCGGTGCGGGGACCAGTAGTGGTGCAGGGAGCGGGGATCCAGGTAAGTATATTCAATGTGAGGGGCCCGGCATATGGGGGGCAGTTAATAGCCTTGGATAACCCCTTTAAGATTTCCCATGAGAACGATGATTGTGCAGTATACAGGCATCTATCCAAAGAGAGATAGAATTGGCTATGTAAACTTGCATCTATCTTTTGCTTAAAGACTATGGACACCATTTTTTTATGAACGCATTTTAATTATCTTGGGTAAAAAAATAAAAAATTCAATTGGTCTTTAAAATTTTCGGCTGTTTTTGAGATACAGGGGTTAAAAATCAGTATGTACAGAGTACAAACCGGATTCCAAAAAAATTATGACACTATACAAATCATGAATAAAAACTGAATGAAATGATGTGGAGGTGCCAACTTCTAATATTTTATTCAGAATAGAACATAAATCACGGAACAAAAGTTTAAACTGAGAAAATGTACCATTTTAAGGGAAAAATATGTTGAATCAGAATTTCATGGTGTCAACAAATCCCCAAAAAGTTGGGACAAGGCCATTTTCACCACTGTGTGGCATCTCCCCTTCTTCTTACAACACTCAACAGACGTCTGGGGACCGAGGAGACCAGTTTCTCAAGTTTAGAAATAGGAATGCTCTCCCATTCTTGTCTAATACAGGCCTCTAACTGTTCAATCGTCTTGGGCCTTCTTTGTTGCACCTTCCTCTTTATGATGCACCAAATGTTCTCTATAGGTGAAAGATCTGGACTGCAGACTGGCCATTTCAGTACCCAGATCCTTCTCCTACGCAGCCATGATGTTGTGATTGATGCAGAATGTGGTCTGGCATTATCTTGTTGAAAAATGCAGGGTCTTCCCTGAAAGAGATGACGTCTGGATGGGAGCATATGTTGTTCTAGAACCTGAATATATTTTTCTGCATTGATGGTGCCTTTCCAGACATGCAAGCTGCCCATGCCACACGCACTCATGCAACCCCATACCATCAGAGATGCAGGCTTCTGAACTGAGCATTGATAACAACTTGGGTTGTCCTTGTCCTCTTTGGTCCGGATGACATGGCGTCCCAGATTTCCAAAAAGAACTTCGAATCGTGACTCGTCTGACCACAGAACAGTCTTCCATTTTGCCACACTCCATTTTAAATGATCCCTGGCCCAGTGAAAACGCCTGAGCTTGTGGATCTTGCTTAGAAATGGCTTCTTCTTTGCACTGTAGAGTTTCAGCTGGCAACGGTGGATGGCACGGTGGATTGTGTTCACTGACAATGGTTTCTGGAAGTATTCCTGAGCCCATTCTGTGATTTCCTTTACAGTAGCATTCCTGTTTGTGGTGCAGTGTCATTTAAGGGCCCAGAGATCACGGGCATCCAGTATGGTTTTACGGCCTTGACCCTTACGCACAGAGATTGTTCCAGATTCTCTGAATCTTCGGATGATGTTATGCACAGTTGATGATGATAGATGCAAAGTCTTTGCAATTTTTCGCTGGGTAACACCTTTCTGATATTGCTCCACTATCTTTCTGCGCAACATTCTGGGAATTGGTGATCCTCTACCCATCTTGGCTTCTGAGAGACACTGCCACTCTGAGAAGCTCTTTTTATACCCAATCATGTTGCCAATTGACCTAATTAGTGTTAATTGGTCTTCCAGCTCTTCGTTATGCTCAAATTTACTTTTTCCAGCCTCTTATTGCTACTTGTCCCAACTTTTTTAGGATTTGTTGACACCGTGAAAATTGGAATCAACGTATTTTTCCTTTAAAATGATACATTTACTCGGATTAAACGTTTGATCTGTCATCTACGTTCTATTACAAATAAAATATTGACATTTGCCATCTCCACATCATTGCATTCAGTTTTTATTCACAATTTGTTTAGTGTCCCAACTTTTTTGGAATCCGGTTTGTATTACTTCTCAGTCCCATCAGCTGATTGCTCATTTGAAGCCTTAACTCTGATCTCCTGACTTCATATACACTCAATACAGCTAAACTCATCAAACTGATAAGAATATGGCTTAAATGAGTGTTCATTAGGTCAGGAAATTCAAGACAAGGCTTCACATGATCCATCAGCTGACGGGGACTAAATACTTTTGTAATTGAAAATTTAGTATTTAACCAGTTGTTCACTGAAATCTATCTGTAGAGCCCCACCTGCTGTTTGCCCTTTTTCTAAATTCTCTGTACAGAGGTTGGCACTTGAGCTGCCAGCTTGAAATAAATCTAGCGGAGCAATTGCAGCAGGAAATGGGGAGATCTCTGGATCCATGTGTGGTACAGGGCTGGTTCTAAATCTGTTAGACAGAGACTGTTATGTACAATAGGGTATTGGATGTTCATTTTTTACATTACTTGTAGGATAACACCCTTAAAGGGGATATCCCACAAAATGTATTGCTATGTAATGAATAAGGCATGTCAAATGAAGTATTATTGCAATATACATGCAATAAAAATATTGTATATTTTTTGTGTATATTACATTTTCCCCTTTAGTAGTGCCCCCTGCTGTTTATCCTTCTGGCCCACCTCTTCCTGCATTCAGTGGTGGACTAGCATGCTCAGTAGCTGCCCTGCTCCCTTCTTCCTTTCAGTGCCAGTATAGTGATGTAATAGACAAGCAGGTGAAATGACCAAGTCACCTTTCATTAATTTTCGCGTCATGGAACGAGCTACCAGCTGGCTAACAGTGAAGATGTGTCGTCTCCAACTCCATTTAGCATACAAGCCAAGTAGAGTTTCCAGTCTAATGGTCTAACAGAAAGCTCATTACCATGTTCCTGCACCATCTTCACTGTGACAATATATCCATAGTTAACATCTACTTAAGTGTATAACATCTTTGCATTACTTTACTTAATTATGAAGATGATGAGCTCTTGGAAGTGCACATTATATCACTGAGTTTTGAGTTATCTGACTACAAAGGCATGAAATTCAACATTGATTCAATATATCATAGACAAGATAAGTCAATGTAAAGGTTGGCTGCTCCACTGTAGTGTCTCCAAGTTGCCCTAGCCTAAAAGCCACTTCCAATATGTAAAGACTATGGGCGGGCACCGTAGCAGCTGGGTGCTTGCTGTTTTAAAAAGCAGACATCAGGAGGCATTATTAGTGATCTGCCATAAAGCCCTGACTGGTGGAATGCTGCAGTAAGGCTAGGGCTACACAACGACATGTGTCGCACAACACATAGGGCACAACTACACTGCGACATTGATGTTGCACGCCAGTTTTTATAATTATAGTCTATGGTGTCACACTGTTACATGCAACATGCTGCGAGACCTTATATGTCCAATCAACTTAATTTACCGCAAGTGGACTCCTGTCAAGGTGTAGAAACATCTCAAACATGATAAAGAGAAATGGGAGGCCACCAGGGCTAAATTTCAAGTGTCATAGCAAAGGGTCTGAATACTTATGTCCATGCATTTTTTTTCCCCTTTTTTAAGACATTTGCAAAAAAAATTACATTTTGTTTTCAATTCTTATTATGGGGTATTGACTGCAGATTAGAGGGAAAAAAATGTTTACCACAAGGCCGCAAAATAACAAAATGTGAAAAAAAAAAGTGAAAGGTTCTGAAGACTTTCCAAATGCATTCTATATATCTACAAATGGCTGTACTACTGGTTCCAAGACCAAATTAATGTAATGTCAAGCTGTCACTGTGTCAAAGACAAAAGCAGGACTCATCGCTGGAGAGGACAGACCTTCATTCCAGCTTCCATTGCTGTCTTGCTGTGCACCATGATAGCCTTTGAAAGCGGTGGTGTGAGGTCATTGGAACACTTGTAGCCGGACATCTGGTTCATAGCCCAATGTTGTGCAAATGTCTTCTGATGGTTTATGTAGACACTGTTTGCCGCTCTAGGCTTGGATATGAAGTCCAATTTCACTTGTAGTACGAAATGGATCACTACTCACCATTCTAATCACATCATCATCTGTGCTGAGGTCGCCTATATGCACCTCTTGCTGTCATTCCAGTTTGTTGTCGTTCTCCCAGCTACCGGGACATACAATGTTTAACAGTGTTGAGATCTCCGCTAGGGCACCCCTAGTCAAAATGACTGTTACTGTAAACATTTAAGCAAGTTGAAGATGAAACACACTTTTCTACAACAGAGTGAAAAAAGTAAAGGAGCATCAGGCAGAAGTATGCTCAAATAACTTTGATTGAGGTGTCAGACCTTAAAAGGGTTTTCTGAGATTTTTTTTTTTTACCGATGACCTATCCTTAGGATAGGTCATCAGTATCTGGTCAGTGGGGGTCCGACACCAGGGACCCCCGCTAATCAGCTGTGTTAAGACTGTAGAACACTCAGACTCCTCTTGTCCCAAAAAACAGCATCCATGGGTTCTTCTAATCAGCTGTCTAACACTCTGAAAATGAAAATGATTGAGGACCCCAAAGCAGGAAAAGGCCATAAGAAGATAGCAAGCCGTTTTCAGGTTGCCATTTCCTTAGTTTGAAATGTAATTAAGAAATGGTAGTTAATAGGAACAGTGGAAGTCAAGAAAAAGTCTGAGAGACCAAGAGAATTTTCTGAGACAGCTGCTAGAATGGCAAATAAGAGCTCCACTTGACTGCAAAAGACCTTCAGGAAGATTTAGCAGACTCTGGATTTGTGGTTCATTGTTCTAATGTTCAGCAACACCTGCACAAATATGACTTTCATGGATAAGTCATCAGAAGAAAACCTCTCCTGCATTCTCACCACAAAAGTCAGCATCAGAAGTTTGCAAAATAACATCTAAACAAGCCTGATGCATTTTGGAAACAAGTCCTTTGGACCAATGAGGTTAAAATAGAACTCTTTGGCCACAATGAGCAAAGGTATGTTTGGAGAAAAAAGGGTACACTATTTCATGAAAAGAACACCTCTCCAACCATTAAGCATGGAGATGGATCAATCATGCTTTGGAGTTGGGTTGCAGCCAATGGGACGGTAAATATTTCACGGGTAGAGGGAAGAATAAATTCAATTGAAATTCCAGCAAATTCTTGAAGTAAACATAACACCAACTGTAAAACAGCTGAAGTTGAAAAGAGGATGGTTTCAACAAGTGGATAATGATCCTAAACACACCTCAAAATCCACGACAGACTACCTCAAAAGGCACAAGCTGAAAGTTTTACCATTGCCGTCACAGTCCCCTAAACATCAATGAAAATCTGTGGATAGACCTCAAAAGAGTAGTTTATGCAAGACGGCCCAGGTATCTCACAAAACTGTAAGACTTTTGCAAGATGAAAATCCCTCAAACAGGAATTGAAAGACTTTTGGCTGGCTACAAAAAGCTATGATACTTGTGATACTTGCCAAAGGGGGTGCTACTGTGTACTAACTATGCAGGGTGCCTAAAGTTTTGCTTTTTATTTTGAAATTATAAAAGATGGGAAAAAATTTTTTTTGCTTAAAATACAAAGGGAATATATCATTTCATCTTCAACTTACTTAACTGTTCACAGACACAGTAATTTTGACAGGGATGCCCAAACTTTTATATATATATATATATATATATATATATATATATATATATATATACACACACACAATGCAAACCAAAGTGTGATTTTATAGTGGCAAATGTTCTTCTTTATGAACATACTATAAATGGTTACAGTTGAAAAGTATTAAAAATTCAGTATTCATCCTTATCATTGTGTATCATTTTCAAAGTCCACTGGGACATTAGGATTCTTACTGACATGGAAAAACCGTATGATAAGAACTGTCATTTCACATTTATGAGAACACAGTTTTTCCTACCTAAAGTCTGAGTATTAATAAATAGATGTGGTGTCCTGACTCCCGAGATATTACTTGATACAAAAACTGCATTAACAGTAAAAAAAAAAAAAGTACTTCAAGTTGGAATGTGCACATAATTCGATGCTTTAAACCAAACAGTGTAAAGTGTATGAAACAAATGCAAGCAGAACAGATAGCTGTAAAACATAAGGGCACAGTAAAATATTTCAGAGCACAGTTTTATATGCTTCATTCGTAGGAAAAGTGAAGATTCGCCATGTTTTACAGCACACTACCAAAAAAGGTGGCATTGCACATCAGAAAAAAATAAATATTGCAAACCTACTAGAAATGTGATTCACCTTAGGAGAAATAATGGGCCAAATTTCTTAATCAGTTTATGCCAATTTTTGGCATAATCTGAACCCCCAAAAGTCTCAATTTGCAAAAATAATACTTTAAATTTTTGGTGCATGCAAAGCAAAAAGTTAAACAATGGACATGGTTCACCAAGACAGGCAAAGCCTAAATAGACAGCCTTATTAACCCCTTAGTGACCACTAATACTCCTTTTTAATCATGTAAACAAAGGGGGTTTTAGCTAAACAGCTGGCTTTAATCAATCATTAATGATGACCATTGTAGACTATGTTTGGCTGCAACTTCATTACTTGATGCTTGATGTATAGAGGTTGGCAGGTAACCAGTAAAGGGAGCTAGGGAAGTGCCAGGATAGGGAGATTTCACTGTGGATCCACAGATAATCTGCAGTAAAATCCACAACAATTGGGGTTTGTTGAAGATTTTGACTATTCCACTGAACTCAGAAGTTGAAAATCCACAAGCAAATACGTGAACATATCTGTTAAAAACAATAGTAATCCTGAAAATTCCTTTAAGAGTTTTCAAAAGGGATTGTCCTGTGGGTTAATATAGATGACCTATCCTCAGGACAGGTCATCAATAGCAGATTGGCTGGGTTTCGACTCCCAGCATTCCCGCTGATCAGTACAGGGGTGTGGAAATTAAAAAAAAAACTACTTGTCGAAGGACTAAAGTGGGGGCTCAATCTACTTGTCCCTCATGACCATCTACTTGTCCTGAACTTATACTAACGTTATACTGTATGGGGGCAAGAGGGAGACGTTATACTGTATGGGGGCAACAGGGAGACATTATAGTTTATCAAGTGCCATGTGCAGTGCAGATTGCAGGCAGGGCCAGAGCCTCAGAAGACAGACAGCACAACCTTTATTTCTGACACCCCTGCAGATGAGCGTTCCTCCCGGAGCCTGTCCACATCGCAGCTCCCGGCCTGAACTGCAAGCGCTGACTGGGGTCACATAGCATTATACTGATTTATGATGCTATGTAACCCTTACAGTTCTGGAATCTATTGGATAACACTGACATAATGCTGTCAGTGTTATCCAACACATTCCAGAACATATAACATATATATCTCCTGAGAAGCCAATTTGATCCTAAAGGGTTAATTTACCCTGTAATCTAAACTGTGTGTCATCTGTCACTTCTCTTATCTCTCTGCTCCTGTCCCTTAACCTTATCACTGCTGCAACAAAAGCATCAGCCGACAGCCTCAGTGTAATAACCTGTTCTAGCCTCTTACTCAGTGTAACCTGTTCTAGAGTCTGCTCTTTTAACTCAAAGAATCGAATGAGTCTCTAATAGAGTTGAGCGAACACCTGGATGTTCGGGTTCGAGAAGTTCGGCCGAACTTCCCGGAAATGTTCGGGTTCGGGATCCGAACCCGAACCGAACTTCGTCCCGAACCCGAACCCCATTGAAGTCAATGGGGACCCGAACTTTTGGGCACTAAAAAGGCTGTAAAACAGCCCAGAAAAGAGCTAGAGGGCTGCAAAAGGCAGCAACATGTAGGTAAATCCCCTGCAAACAAATGTGGATAGGGAAATGAATTAAAATAAAAATAAAAAAAATAAAAATGAACCAATATCAATTGGACAGAGGTCCCATAGCAGAGAATCTGGCTTCACGTCTGCAGAGAATCAGTCTCTTCATGCCTTAGCAAAGAATCTGGCTTCATGTCAGCACAGAATCAGTCTCTTCATGCCATAGCAGAGAATCTGGCTTCATGTCAGCACAGAATCAGTCTTCATGTCATAGCAGAGAATCAGGCTTCACGTCACCCACCACTGGAACAGGCCACTGTCACACATTTAGGCCCCGGCACCCAGACAGAGGAGAGCGGTCCCGTAACAGAGAATCTGGCCTTATGTCAGCACAGAATCTGTCTTCATGTCAGAGCAGAGAATCAGGCTACACGTCACCCAACACTGGAACAGGCCACTGTCACACATTTAGGCCCCGGCACCCAGACAGAGGAGAGCGGTCCCGTAACAGAGAATCTGGCCTTATGTCAGCGCAGAATCTGTCTTCATGTCATAGCAGAGAATCAGGCTTCACGTCACCCACCACTGGAACAGGCCACTGTCACACATTTAGGCCCCGGCACCCAGACAGAGGAGAGCGGTCCCGTAACAGAGAATCTGGCCTTATGTCAGCACAGAATCTGTCTTCATGTCATAGCAGAGAATCAGGCTTCACGTCAAACACCACTGGAACAGGCCACTGTCACACATTTAGGCCCAGGCACCCAGGCAGAGGAGAGAGGTCGCGTAACAGAGAATCTGGCCTTATGTCAGCACAGAATCTGTCTTCATGTCATAGCAGAGAATCAGGCTTCACGTCACCCACCACTGGAACAGGCCACTGTCACACATTTAGGCCCCGGCACCCAGACAGAGGAGAGCGGTCCCGTAACAGAGAATCTGGCCTTATGTCAGCGCAGAATCTGTCTTCATGTCATAGCAGAGAATCAGGCTTCACGTCACCCACCACTGGAACAGGCCACTGTCACATATTTAGGCCCAGGCACCCAGGCAGAGGAGAGAGGTCGCGTAACAGAGAATCTGGCTTCATATCAGCACAGAATAAGTCTTCATGTCATAGCAGAGAATCAGGCTTCACGTCACCCACCACTGGAACAGGCCACTGTCACACATTTAGGCCCCAGCACCCAGACAGAGGAGAGGTTCATTCAACTTTGGGTTGCCCCGCAATATAATGGTAAAATGAAATTAAAAATAGTATTGAATGAGGAAGTGCCCTGGAGTAGAATAATATATTGTTAAGGGGAGGTAGTTAATATCTAATCTGCACAAGGGATGGACAGGTCCTGTGGGATCCATGCCTGGTTCATTTTTATGAACGTCAGCTTGTCCACATTGGCTGTAGACAGGCGGCTGCGTTTGTCTGTAATGACGCCCCCTGCCGTGCTGAATACACGTTCAGACAAAACGCTGGCCGCCGGGCAGGCCAGCACCTCCAAGGCATAAAAGGCTAGCTCTGGCCACGTGGACAATTTGGAGACCCAGAAGTTGAATGGGGCCGAACCATCAGTCAGTACGTGGAGGGGTGTGCACAGGTACTGTTCCACCATGTTAGTGAAATGTTGCCTCCTGCTAACACGTTCCATATCAGGTGGTGGTGCAGTTAGCTGTGGCGTGGTGACAAAACTTTTCCACATCTCTGCCATGCTAACCCTGCCCTCAGAGGAGCTGGCCGTGACACAGCTGCGTTGGCGACCTCTTGCTCCTCCTCTGCCTTCGCCTTGGGCTTCCACTGGTTCCCCTGTGACATTTGGGAATGCTCTCAGTAGCGCGTCTACCAACGTGCGCTTGTACTTGCGCATCTTCCTATCACGCTCCAGTGTAGGAAGTAAGGTGGGCACATTGTCTTTGTACCGGGGATCCAGCAGGGTGGCAACCCAGTAGTCCGCACACGTTAAAATGTGGGCAACTCTGCTGTCGTTGCGCAGGCACTGCAGCATGTACTCGCTCATGTGTGCCAGGCTGCCCAGAGGTAAGGACAAGCTGTCCTCTGTGGGAGGCGTATCGTCATCGTCCTGTGTTTCCCCCCAGCCACGCACCAGTGATGGGCCCGAGCTGCTTTGGGTGCCACCCCGCTGTGAACATGCTTCATCCTCATCCTCCTCCACCTCCTCCTCCTCCTCGTCCTCCAGTAGTGGGCCCTGTCTGGCCACATTTGTACCTGGCCTCTGGTGTTGCAAAAAACCTCCCTCTGAGTCACTTCGAAGAGACTGGCCTGAAAGTGCTAAAAATGACCCCTCTTCCTCCTCTTCCTCCTGGGCCACCTCCTCTTCCATCATCGCCCTAAGTGTTTTCTCAAGGAGACATAGAAGTGGTATTGTAACGCTGATAACGGCGTCATCGCCACTGGCCATGTTGGTGGAGTACTCGAAACAGCGCAACAGGGCACACATGTCTCGCATGGAGGCCCAGTCATTGGTGGTGAAGTGTGTCTGATCCACAGTGCGACTGACACGTGCGTGCTGCAGCTGAAACTCCACTATGGCCTGCTGCTGCTCGCACAGTCTGTCCAGCATATGCAAGGTGAGGTTCCACCTGGTGGGTACGTCGCATATGAGGCGGTGAGCGGGAAGGCCGAAGTTACGCTGTAGCGCAGACAGGCGAGCAGCGGCAGGGTGTGAACGCCGGTGGCGCGAACAGACGGCCCGCACTTTATGCAGCAGCTCTGACATGTCGGGGTAGTTGCGAATGAACTTCTGCACCACCAAATTCAGCACATGCGCCAGGCAAGGGATGTGCATCAAACCGGCTAGTCCCAGAGCTGCAACGAGATTTCGCCCATTATCGCACACCACCAGGCCGGGCTTGAGGCTCACCGGCAGCAACCACTCGTCGGTCTGTTGTTCTATACCCCGCCACAACTCCTGTGCGGTGTGGGGCCTGTCCCCCAAACATATGAGTTTCAGAATGGCCTGCTGACGTTTACCCCGGGCTGTGCTGAAGTTGGTGGTGAAGGTGTGTGGCTGATTGGATGAGCAGGTGGAAGAAGAGGAGGAGGAAGCTGAGTAGGAGGAGGAGGAGACAGGAGGCAAAGAATGTTGCCCTGCGATCGTTGGCGGCGGAAGGACGTGCGCCAAACAGCTCTCCGCCTGGGGCCCAGCCGCCACTACATTTACCCAGTGTGCAGTTAGGGAGATATAGCGTCCCTGGCCGTGCTTACTGGTCCACGTATCTGTGGTTAGGTGGACCTTGCCACAGATGGCGTTGCGCAGTGCACACTTGATTTTATCGGACACTTGCTTGTGCAGGGAAGGCACGGCTCTCTTGGAGAAGTAGTGGCGGCTGGGAACAACATACTGTGGGACAGCAAGCGACATGAGCTGTTTGAAGCTGTGTGTGTCCACCAGCCTAAATGACAGCATTTCATAGGCCAGTAGTTTAGAAATGCTGGCATTCAGGGCCAGGGATCGAGGGTGGCTAGGTGGGAATTTACGCTTTCTCTCAAATGTTTGTGAGATGGAGAGCTGAACGCTGCCGTGTGACATGGTTGAGATGCTTGGTGACGCAGGTGGTGGTGTTGGTGGTACATCCCATGTTTGCTGGGCGGCAGGTGCCAACGTTCCTCCAGAGGCAGAGGAAGAGGCCGAGGCGGCGGCAGCAGCAGCAGAAGAGGCCGAGGCGGCGGCAGCAGCAGAAGAGGCCGAGGCGGCGGCAGCAGCTGAAGAGGCAGCAGGGGGAGCCTGAGTGACTTCCTTGTTTTTAAGGTGTTTACTCCACTGCAGTTCATGCTTTGCATGCAGGTTGTGCTAAGGTTCAGAACGTTAATGCCTCGCTTCAGGCTCTGATGGCACAGCGTGCAAACCACTCGGGTCTTGTCGTCAGCACATTGTTTGAAGAAGTGCCATGCCAGGGAACTCCTTGAAGCTGCCTTTGGGGTGCTCGGTCCCAGATGGCGGCGGTCAGTAGCAGGCGGAGTCTCTTGGCGGCGGGTGTTCTGATTTTGCCCACTGCTCCCTCTTTTGCTACGCTGTTGGCTCGGTCTCACCACTGCCTCTTCCTCCGAACTGTGAAAGTCAGTGGCACGACCTTCATTCCATGTGGGGTCTAGGACCTCATCGTCCCCTGCATGGTCTTCCACCCAGTCTTGATCCCTGACCTCCTGTTCAGTCTGCACACTGAAGAAAGACGCAGCAGTTGGCACCTGTGTTTCGTCATCATCAGAGACGTGCTGAGGTGGTATTCCCATGTCCTCATCATCAGGAAACATAAGTGGTTGTGCGTTAGTGCATTCTATCTCTTCCACCCCTGGTGAAGAGCTAGGTGGATGCCCTTAGGAAACCCTGGCAGCAGAGTCTTCAAACAGCATAAGAGACTGCTGCATAACTTGAGGCTCAGACAGTTTCCCTGATATGCATGGGGGTGATGTGACAGACTGATGGGCTTGGTTTTCATGCGCCATCTGTGCGCTTTCTGCAGAAGACTGGGTGGGAGATAATGTGAACGTGCTGGATGCACTGTCGGCCACCCAATTGACTAATGACTGTACCTGCTCAGGCCTTACCATCCTTAGAACGGCATTGGGCCCCACCAAATATCCCTGTAAATTCTGGCGGCTACTGGGACCTGAGGTAGTTGGTACACTAGGACGTGTGGCTGTGGCAGAACGGCCACGTCCTCTCCCAGCACCAGAGGGTCCACTAACACCACCACGACAATGTCCACGTCCGCGTCCCTTATTAGATGTTTTCCTCATTGTTCCCGTTCACCACAATTTTGAGAATGGCAAATTTGGGAATAGTTTTTCAACCCAGAAAAAAAAAAAAAGGGCTTTTACGGTCGCTACAAATAACTTGACCAGCTAAAACAGTACAGATTTGCTTGAATAGAAATGTGAGACCTGTTTTTTTTTGCACTGTGTGACAGGTTAAGGTTTAATCTCAGAATCAGACTTCTATCTGCACGGTAGCGTGTGTCTTAGGTTTTTCTGAATGACACTATCAGTAGCTTCAATGTAAGATATCCTTTTTGGAATAGATTTCAAGTAGGCCTCAAATACCAGAAACTAGTTATTTTGAGAATGGCAAATTTGGGAATAGTTTTTCAACCCAGAAAAAAAAAAAAAGGGCTTTTACGGTCGCTACAAATAACTTGACCAGCTAAAACAGTACAGATTTGCTTGAATAGAAATGTGAGACCTGTTTTTTTTTTGCACTGTGTGACAGGTTAAGGTTTAATCTCAGAATCAGACTTCTATCTGCACGGTAGCGTGTGTCTTAGGTTTTTCTGAATGACACTATCAGTAGCTTCAATGTAAGATATCCTTTTTGGAATAGATTTCAAGTAGGCCTCAAATACCAGAAACTAGTTATTTTGAGAATGGCAAATTTGGGAATAGTTTTTCAAACCAGAAAAAAAAAAGTGCTTTTACGGTCGCTACAAATAACTTGACCAGCTAAAACAGTACAGATTTGCTTGAATAGAAATGTGAGACCTGTTTTTTTTTGCACTGTGTGACAGGTTAAGGTTTAATCTCAGAATCAGACTTCTATCTGCACGGTAGCGTGTGTCTTAGGTTTTTCTGAATGACACTATCAGTACCTTCAATGTAAGATATCCTTTTTGGGATAGATTTCAAGTAGGCCTCATATACCAGAAACTAGTTATTTTGAGAATGGCAAATTTGGGAATAGTTTTTCAACCCAGAACAA
The DNA here is from genome assembly GCF_905171765.1 of Bufo bufo. NCBI lineage: Eukaryota > Metazoa > Chordata > Amphibia > Anura > Bufonidae > Bufo > Bufo bufo. Next base: position 220,484,349 of record NC_053393.1, read on the forward strand.
AAAGTGTGCTTTTACGGTCACTACAAATAACTTGACCAGCTAAAACAGTACAGATTTGGTTGAATAGAAATGTCAGGTCTATTTTTTAGGCGCTGGGTGACAGGCTCAACTTGCCCCTGATGTAGTATATGGCCAAAAAATAACCACACTGTTGATGGTTAAATGCACTTGGGTGACACAGGCTCAGCCTGCACCAGATGTAGTATATGGCCAAAAAATAATCAGACTGTTGATGGTTAAATGCACTTGGGTGACACAGGCTCAGCCTGCAGCTGATGTAGTATATGGCCAAAAAATAACCAGACTGTTGATGGTTAAATGCACTTCGGTGACACAGGCTCAGCCTGCAGCTGATGTAGGATATAGCACAAAATAACCACACTACTGATGGTTAAATACACTTGGTGATAGCTTGTGCTGGCGCACCACAAGTCACAAAATGGCCGCCGATCACCCCAGAAAAAAAGTGATCTAAAAACGCTCTGGGCAGCCTCAAAAAAGTGAGCAAGTCAATATTAGCACTTCAATGATCCACAGCTGCAGATCGATCACAGAATGAAGTCTTTTGGAGGAGTTAATCACTGCCTAATCTCGCCCTAACGTCGCAGCTCTCCCTATGCTTCAATCAGCAGAGTGACGTGCAGCGCAACATGACCCAAGCTTATATAGAGGCTGGGTCACATGCTGCACTGGCCAATCACAGCCATGCCAATAGTAGGCAAGGCTGTGATGGCCTCTTGGGGCAAGTAGTATGACGCTTGTTGATTGGCTGCTTTGCAGCCTTTCAAAAAGCGCCAAGAAAGCGCCGAACACCGAACCCGAACACGGACTTTTACGAAAATGTTCGGGTCCATGTCACGGACACCGCAAAATTCGGTACGAACCCGAACTATACAGTTCGGGTTCGCTCATTCCTAGTCTCTAACTAATCAGATCTTTAGATTCTTTTAACCTAAGACTCATTCGATTCATTCCTATTCTTAGACTCCCTGTACTACTCAGACGACTCAGAGCTGCTAGTGCTTGCCTTGCCTCAGCTCTGATTGGTTGGTGGGCGGGGAGGGGCTGGCAGAAGCAGCTTTCACTCTAGGATCAGATTACACTCCTCCCGAGTCCCTCCCCTCCCTGCTGCCAGCGTCTCTGCTATTGTGTGCTGTGTGACTGAACTGAGCAGACGATGCAGGGGCAGGCTGACATAGATGTAGGAGCGGTCAGCTCGCGGCAAGCATATGACCGCTCCTATTACTGCCCAACCGACATGTCCCTGCTACTTGCCCGCACAGGGCTAAACAACTGTTCAAACTACTTGCCCGGCGCCCGGAACTGCATGTCCCGGGCGTCGGGCGATAGGAATTCCACACCCCTGCAGTAGTTCAGAATAAAATATGCATGGTCTCCTTTGGAGAGGCAGTGCAGAGTAATTACAACTGCTCAGTCTGCTCAATTACAACTGCTCAAAAGCTTTTATGTTCATCTTATTAAACAATGATTTTCCAACTCTCTTTCCTTGACGTCCAACTCTTGCAAGGATAATATTTGTCCTAGTCTCTTTACAGTGGTAGAATAATGAAAGCTGACCTTTAAGCGTGATTTAGATGGCCGTATTGTTTGTCTGTGCGCTGTCTGCACAATGGACTGCACACAGACCCATTGAAATCAATAGTTCAATCCACACCTCCTTTTTTCACACATATGCACCTGGAGCCACTATTAGACAGTCACCAGGTCTGTCCCCTTGCAGACATACGGACCTCACAGCGTCAAAAAAAATGTAGTCAGCTGTCTGAATCCTGCCTGATGTGAACACGGCCTACAATTCCTTAGACATTTGTCTATTTTTTTGATAAATTCCAGGTTAAGTTTTCAAGGTGTGATTGTAAAAAATTTGGTAGAGTGGCCCCTTTTGGCAAGATTGCAAGTTAACTGGAGACCCTGAATCCTTCCAGACTTACATATTTAAATACATTTCTTTATCACCTCTTCAAGAACTAGGTTTGATTGTGACACCCACCTCTACCTTATATTTACAACAGCTCATTTGTTTGCTGTAGCCAATGGTTATGGCCACCTGTTGTGTCATGCTCTACTAGAAGAATAGGTCCAGATCAACCACAATTCACTAGACAATTTCAGAGACATTTGCATTGGAAGTACTTATTTCTATCATGCTCAGAATTATCTATAGCAGCTTTGCCTGCAAAGAGGCTGAGAATGTACAGTGACACATCTTCAGTATATTGTGTGAGATTGTTGGAACTTTAAGATCAAAAAACATCACTATCACACTATCTATTCATGGTTGGAAGGAAAGCCTGCCAGGTGCTGTGGCTAGCTTAGGCACCAGAACTGCCATTCACAAGTCCTAAGCTATCTAAAACACCTGGGGTAGGTAGTCCTACATGGCTCCAGCGAGGCCACCTAGGCGTATGAGACTTCTGGATGGTCAATAGCAGCGAAAATACACTAAACTTGGAGGTGCAATACAAGAATTCAGAAGATACCAAAGATATCGAATTTATTTTACATGGTATAACGTATTCCATCTAAGATTTATAATGCATAGCTAGCATAATCTGAGAATAATGTTTAGTGGGAAACCCGTTGGCTACTTTCTGGTTTCTGTTGACTAAGGGGTTTGTAAGATGACTATATGGCACTTACTAATGCAGCCTTTGTTGAAATTCTGCACCATTTTCTATATTTCATAAGGTATGCCCTCTTGTTTGCAAAGTCTTTTGTGCAGTCCATAAAATGGCTGCTGACGGAGTAGACAAGTAATGTCTACTCCCTTCAACTATAGAGAAGGCTGAGTGATGTGTCTGGTCACATGAACCTTCATCAGTGGCCATCTTATGGACAGGACCTCTATGGGACAGCACAGAAGATATGCCCAAGGGGGTATGGCTTATGAAATATAGCAAACAGCACAACCACTCAAAAATTAGAGGTCATTAAATGTTTTTGCTCAGAATTTTGACCAAAAACATATGTTTTTTCCCCAGTAACACATACATTAGATAGAGCCTACTTACCCTGCTCATAGAGAATCTTCATGTTTGTATCTTTCTGAGAAACCAAGTTGTATAATAACGATATCACATTCTGAATTACATTTCCAAGCACATTATCTTGATGTGTCTGCAAAAAACAAAGTAGACACAATAAGCATATCACATTGTCTAAGTCTATCTAGTTGCATTACTTCTCTTCCACATACTGGAGGAGGTTACCATACGGCGCATAATACAATGGTAACCAGACTGTACAGCGTCTAATCCCAGCAGCCATATATATCGTAAATCGGTCTTTTAATAAACAGGAACAGTTTTTCAGATCTGTTCTACACTTGAAGAAGATAAATGATTCTTTTGCCGACTTCCACCAGTGGGTCTAATTATTTCTGAAGCATGTAAGGAGAGAGATTTATATACAAACACCAACTTGACAGAAGCCTTTGTGTCTGAAGACCACATAATAAATGGAACTAAAAAAGGTATTAAAGCCAGTCTACATAAAAACACAAAGCTATTAAGACACACGTTTGCCTTGATAAATGATAGATGGCAATAAGTGTGCAAAGTGCCTTCAGACAGCATCATTAATTTGTCACTCAAGACAAATGCATTGTCCAAGGTACCTACATACATCTTCACGTGTAATTGTATTCCGCTAGGAGGCATGCAGGGAATTCACGTAATTGCAGCACTTTTAAACAAATGTTCAACATTATACACAGAATTTACTGCAAATTGCAGTATTGCAAGTAAATAATATCCTCAGCCCAGTTAATTTTCTGGACTGTTGGTGTTCCAGGTTTTCAGACTATTCCAAGTTTTTAATGCCCAATCAAAGTGCAAAGTTTTATGATGCCATCTACCGTAACACCAGCTAACCATCTAACACCAGACTTCATTAAAGGGGTTGTCTCACTTCAGTAAATGACATTTATTATGTAGCGAAAGTTAACACAAGGCACTTACTAATGTATTTTTATTATCCATATTGCCTCCTTTGCTGGCTGGATTCATTTTTCCATCACATTATACACTGCTTTCATGGGGTTAAGACAATCCTGTAGTTCAGCAGCGGTGGCTGTGCTTGCACACTGTAGAAAAAAGCATCGGCTTCCCTGGAGGCCGGGACCATGGGAGCACGAATAGGCACGCATGCACAGCACACCTTGTACTGGACACTTTATATCTGCGCAGCCGTGGCAGTAACCCCTTAAAACGAGCAGTGTATAATGCGATGGAAAGATGAATCAAGCCTGCAAAGGAGACAATATGGATAATAACAATACATTAGTAAGTGCTTTGTATTAAAGGGGTTAGGGTACGGCAACACTGCGACACTAGTCGTGGCCAGGATTGCAGAGAAGCGGTAATCCTATAGAAATGAAAGGGTTTGCTGTGCGAGTCGTAAGAAATCCAACACTGCTGGATTTCTTGTGACTGGCGATCCCATAGGATCACAGCTACTCTGCAATCTTTCCTGCGACAACCAGTGTCACCGTATAGCCAGACTCTTATTTGGGTAAAGATAATGATGACCTATCTTCAGGATAGGTCATCATTATCACATCGGAGGGGGTTCGAGTCCTGGAACCCCCTCCGATCAGCTGTTTCAGGGAGCCGCTGCACTAACCAAAGCTCTGGTCAGCGATGCCGGCTCACAAGGACAGCACTGTACATCGTATAGAGGTTGTGCTTGGTGTTGCAGCTCAGCCCCATAGACTTGAATAGGGCTAAGCTGCATTCGGGCCATGGGACCAATGTATGGTGACGTCACTGGCCTGTGAAGAGGCCACGGCGCTCACAGAGTTTTTAGAAAACTTTTCATGTCACAGACACATCAAAGGTTTTGCTTCTCTCCTCCTCATTCTACGGATCAGTAGAGGTCCAAGAGTTTAAACCCCTACCGATCCCTAGAACGAGGAGGAGAGAAGCACTTGGATATTGTGCTCTCTCTTCTCTCTGAAGAAGACGGAAGCAAGATGGGCCCATAGAGTTTCCACTGAGCCCGTCTACTGCAGTCCGCCTAAGGCGGACTCTGGGAAACCGGAATTTTAAATCTTATATGCCTTGTTTTAATCGACTCTTGTGAGTAGAATAAATTTATCTATTAGCCTAAAGTGCTTGCAGTGCTTCACAATTTTGCTCCTTGATTCCTGATATTACAGGTCGATAGGACATGGAAAAAACTGTGGAGCTGCACCGAAATGGGACATAGTAGCACTGTTTGGCCGCATGAGGAAGAAGAATTGCAGGAAGGATCTGGCATCCAATTTATCCTCTATGTGAATTCTAGGAGAGCAGCGCATTCTCTTAACTTTGTTTTACTTGCCTAATGTGAATTGAACCCACTTCACGAAGGACTATCAGCGCTCACAGTAAGAGATACAACCTGTTGTTTTTTTTCTCTGTATATTTTATAACACAATGCGACAGTAACATTGCAACTGTTGCTCTGGTAATCACAACCAATGATAGTCAATGTGGTTGTGCATAAATCCAACAGTTTTGGATTCCTGCTTACTCTTCTGTTGCATGCACCTGCGTGTCACAACATGACCACACTTGCATCATTAGTTGCAATGTAGTAGCATGACATTACAATCTTATGTTGCATGAACACAAGTTATCTTGTAGCCCTAGTCTTAATGTGCATAAAGGTGCTGGGAGCCGTTTTTAGCTTTGGAGAGGGTGAGTAGAAGCTGGTTAGAAAGTCACAACTAAACTAAAACAGCAAAGGGCAAAACTTTTTTAAGGGACAAATTTTGGGATGTTTTACTTGGATGGTCTTACAGTCTAGGTCTTCAATTGCGTCAGTTCCTCAAGCTGTAACATATGCGTTTGTAAATCTTAGGAGAAGCCCTTTTTGGATTGACACAAATGCACTATGCTCACCACAAGGGGTCCAACAGTGTAAGAACGTGTTATGACTGGTAAAATCGATTTGTCAAGATTAAGGAGGAAATATGTTCCTTCAATCCATCAGCAGAACAAGTTGATGTTTTTTGTGGGAGTGAGGCCGCGAATGTGGGCATTTAATGAACAGTACATTTGACAGCATTAATAAAACACAGCAATCGCCAACTGAGATAATTAGACTTGAAGCAGCAAAATTCTAGTGTTTGGCAACACAGATGAAACAACTTCATTAAAATGTGCAGCTTTTGCAAATGAAAGGCATGGAAGCACTGGACCCTGAAGAATCAGCCTTCTCAAAACTAATTGCTTCTGTGTTTAAGAAGGACAGCCATGAAACACCAAGGGCACCACAAAGAAATACAAGGAAAGTAGCAAATCTGATTATACTTAAAAATATACAACTGTTTGTATATCATTCCATCAACTCTGTTCACAGAAAGATACTGACAAGGCCCAATTTAAAGCCAAAGTAGAAAAGATTGGATTGAAAGTGTGTGGATTTAAACTCTGGGCTGGGGCAGGATGTGCCCCATGCTGCCAGCATCCTGAACCAGCCCTCTCAACCTCCTGCCACTACTACTTCTGCCCCGCTGGAGTTCAGTGTTCCCTGTTTCAGGCCATAGCCTGTACTGGTCCTACTGGTCTCCTCACTTCTCCCGTAGGGTGTGAGCACACTCCAGCTCTTAAAGGACCAGCACACGTATCCTAAACTTCTCCAGTCAATGGCTGGACACCTGTGTGAACTTAAGGCACCTTTCCCCGGGAAGAGGTGACTAAGCAATAGGTTGTCTAGTCTGCTAGTTCCCTGCAAAGGTGTGTTGTTCTGTTTGTCTGCCAGTGTACCGACATCTGCCTGCTTACTGACTCTGATTTTCTGCTGCCTGACCTGATTACCATATTGAGCATTTGCTGCCAACCCTGACCTCAGATTTGTTTCACAGATTCGCACAAACTTTACCTGCCCTTGGCTTGATCCAGGCCATGGTTTTAGCTGATCAGTCAATGCTCTGCACCAGTGTATCTGACACCCGTGGGTCAGCTGTCAACCACACCGGAACTACTCCAAGAGATAGCAGCTTTGTGGCTCCTTTGCAACAAAGTCCAGATCCCTGTATAGGGGTTAAAAGGTGAATACCGGGAGACTGGCAGGATAATGCCTTTAGGTTTAGCTCAAAGTCAAACCGGTTGCTTGACATAGTGATTCCACACCCACTGATCGTTACAGTTGCCTTCTTCAACATATACATTTATAATACACATTTGATATATAGCTGAGATATAAGGAGAACTGGTAGCATAACATCAACTGATCTTTCTAGCTCCATAGTTCATTCAGAAGACCAAACTTAGGCCTCATGCACACGACCGTATGGCTTTTTCAGTGTTTTGCGGTCCGTTTTTCACGGATCCGTTGTTCCGTTTTTTGTTTCCGTTGTGTTTCCGTTTTTGTTCCGTTTTTCCGTTCCGTTTTTCCGTATGGCATATACAGTATACAGTAATTACATAGATGAAATTGGGCTGGGCATAACATTTTCAATAGATGGTTCAGCAAAAAACGGAACGGAAACGGAAGAAATACGGATGCATTTCCGTATGTGTTCCGTTTTTTTTGCGGACCCATTGACTTGAATGGAGCCAAGCACCGTGATTTGCGGACAAGAATAGGACATGTTCTATCTTTTCACGGTACGGAAATACTGAAATACTGAAACGGAATGCACACGGAGACACTTCAGTATTTTTTGCTGAACCATTGAAATGAATGGTTCAGTATATGTTCCGCATACTGAACTACAAAAACGGCCAGTATACTGAACGCAAAATACTGTCGTGTGCATGAGGCCTTACAGTGAGAGTTTTAGAACAACTGGCTTCTCATACGCCAATCTTAAGTGAAGTTAGTCAGAGTCAAATGAACCACATCTTGAGCTGTCCTAAAGGCAGAAAATCTGTGACTGCAATGAGCACGTGCAGATTTGTGCTACAATCTACACCATTTTCTGTGGGGTTAAAAATAATAAGTCTGTTGGAAAATTGCTGATCCTGCCCCTCACTCAAACCCAGGAAACACTGACATCTGCCTAGGTATGCCTGGTTCTGATGGTCATCCTGGTTGGCAAAGTGCAGATTGGACAACACTGCAGTGCAATATGTTTACTAAGGCTTTCACCTAGCATTCCTATGAAGATTGTGAATCCTTGTATTCTTAAATTCAACCTTACAGTACTAGCATTCTATATCAAAAAACTATTATAAAAATAAAGAGGCAAAAGCCAATTTAGGCATTTGAAGAGAAAAATTACAGAGCAAGAACAGTTTAAAAGAGAACGCAATTAATAACAGACTAATTCTTGGAGAAACAATAACCAAGTGAAATATTGGAACAATCACTCAATAAAGTGAGAGCTATGGTTAGACATACTTTATTTAAAGAAAAAAATATGCCTTAAAAGTTGTATTACCATACAATACACAGTATAGAAAAGTCTGAGGGATCATTCAAAAACACTGGTATCTATTACAAGAGGACAAAACTTAGGTCCTATTCTTCCAAAGCTAATTCTAATAGTCTACGAAAGCACCTAATTTAGGCCTAAAAATAGCACCCACAGTTAGGAACCCTAAAACAACGTATATAATAAACTCCTTGATGTCTCTGAAAGGTTTCTACAGATGCGGAACCTGTCAAAATTGTCGTTTGCCAAATTTTTCTAGGAAAGAAAGTGGGAGATTAAAGAAACACTAACTTGCAATAGTAAGGCAGTAACATCTATTTGAATGCCCCTGCTCCAAACAATACATTAGACGTACAAGTCAAGCATTAAAAGTAAGAATTGCTGAACATATATATAATATAAAGAAGAGGTATGAGAATCACACCCTTTAAAAGCACTTTAGAGTGTGCCATGGTAGTAATCCAGCAGGATTGACGTTTACAGCAATTCCAGTCAGTGAGAAAAGATTGGAGGGGATGAGATTTTACAGCCAGAGTATCCGAACACACAAGAATAGGTGGTAGGCAAAAAATCGTGTTCACACCAAAAATATATGGCAATAATAAATAACCTGTATTTGAATGTCAAAAATCCATACCACATTTAGCAAAAAACACTTAACAATGAAAAACATACACATCTGGGGATTGTGAAATATGCAACCTCCCACTCACTGTTCCCCAAGATCAGAGCATATAAACAAACAGGTAAACACATAATCATACAATGGGCAAGGTTAGTCAATGAACTCAAAATAAGCGCAGAAAATATATACAAATGCTAATAACCTGTGAGGTAAAGAATATGCCCCATTGTGTACATCTATGAGAAGGAGAAAACACCCTGCACATATAGCCAGCAACCTGGCTTCATCAGGGGTGTATGTTTGTAAAATAATCAGATCCTTTTATACATGATATGAGAATGCAATAATTATCTAAAACAAATAACATGAAAGAAGTTATATGCTCTTTTACCTGGCTAACCATTTTGTGTGTTTGGTAATTTATATTCAGTATAGTAGTATAGCACCCATTTGCCATTTGTTTGGTTCCTATTATCCGTAGTTTGCACCCACCTGTAGTTTATACAGACAGAATATCCAAGATACAATACAGAAAGATTTTTGGACACAAAACAGAAAAATTTTCAAACTCAAATCCTTGGCACCATCAGGCCTCAATTCAGAATTGGAAGTTTACCGACATGCGTACTGACATGCCCTGGACCCTTCCTCTTTGACATTATCTTTGACAGTGAACTTATCTGTGGCTGAGCATTCAGACAGGTGTGAAATGACACCTAGGATTCCAGGTGAACATTGTTTTTGTTTGGCCGTGTATGAACAAGCACCAAGACTGTTTTTGTTTTGCTGTGTATGAACAAGCACCAAGACTGTTATGTTTTTCTGAGTGTGAATACAACACTAAAGTTTGCTTTACAACCTGGTTCCTTGCCTCTATACTGCATCAGCTAACCTGTCTACCAGAGCAAATCCCCACATTTGGTGGAGGATGCGGGCGATTCTGCAGTGAGGCTGGCATGAAGGCCGAAAAGTTTTAGTTTTTTCCAGGCTCAGGTGTATGTCCTATATCAAGCCGGCAAAGTTACGACCTGTGTCCCCTGACAAAATGGAGGCGGTCGTGAAAGCCCTCGTGGAGGCTAACTTGCAGCAGTGGGAGGCTAGCAAGCAAGCAGCAGGAAACCAACCAGCTGCTATTACAGCATGTGATGCCATTACAAGCGGCAGGAGTGTCCCAGAATGTCCACGATGCCCGGAAAGCTGTCAGTGCGGCTATCCCTAAGATGACCCCCTCGGACGACGTCGAGACCTATCTGGTCGTATTTGAAAAGGTGGCCGTGAAGGAGAAGTTACCCCGAGAACAATGGGCTGAGGTCGTCGCTTCGTTCCTGGCGTCTGGATCCCAGCAGGTGTTTTTCGACTTGCCAGATGATCAAGCGGCCGACTACCCGACCGTAAAAGGTGAGATTCTGGGAATGTATTGGTCTGGGCCCAACGGGTGCACCAGTGGGAATTTAACCCGGCTAAACAGCCAGACCACAGTATTAGAATCTGCTACAGCGGTTGCAAAAATGGCTGCAGCCTGACGTACTCAGTTCCACTGCTATGCTGGACTGTCTGTTGGCTGATTGTGTTCTGGAGGGCTTTGCCGCACCCTCTCCAGCACTGGATCGGCCAGGTGTCTCCTGGTAATGCCCTAGAGATGGTCGACCTGTTGGAGCGCTATGAGGCCACCAGAAATCTACAGGGGGGTTATTTTGGGAGGGGGCCAATTAAAACCCGGAAATCTCCACCCTCGACCAGGTGGCTGTTGCCAGCAAAACCCGCTCAGGATATACTCCCTACAGACCCAGTTTCGATGGTCTGTTGGCGGTGTCAAGAGCCTGGTCACATAAGGGACCACTGTGCCCATCGGGGGGAACCCATGGACACTAACTATGGCTACCGCCCCAACAATGTATGCCAGGAGGCTGTGTGCAACTGGTACCCCCGAGACAATAAACAATAGTCCCCTGTGCCAGGTGCAAGTGGGAGATACACTGGCGGTAGCGCTGCTGGACTCGCGGAGCCTGGTGTCCCTGGTAAGAGCTGCCCTGGTGCAGTCCGCCGAGTATACTGGCTGAAAAGTCAGCGTCATGTGCATCCATGGAGACTTAAAGGACTATCCCACCGCCCTGGTGTCTCTATCCATGGTGGCCGGCAGGTGGACTCATGAGGTGGCCGTCGCCACAAAGTTACATTATGAACTAAGAATTGGAAGAGACTTCCCGGTTTCCCGTCACTGTGGCCAGAGGCAAGAGTCACTGATACCCATGGGGCAGGAGTAACCCCAATAGAATGGCCTTGCTCAGGAGGGAACTGGAACCCTGGGAACCTGAGACCGAAGGGCCAGCAGTAGGGGTGGCCGCCACTGTGGTGGAAGGGGGGGAGCCAACCCCACTGAATGTACTGGTGGGAGACGTGGAGGATTTGCCACCGGTCCAGAGTTGGCAGACCTCAACGTCTCCAGAGACAATTTTGGTACAGCACAGCACCAGGACCCGACTATCTTGAGCCTGGGAAAATGTGGTAGTAAGTAGTTGAGGGTGTGCTGCAACAACCGGGGGAAGAGTCTATGTTCCACCCATTTTGTGGTTCAGCAGGAGATGCTGTATCGGGTAAATCAACTACGGGGTGAGCATACTGAACAGTTGGTGGTGCCCAAGGCGTTTCACAAGCTCGTGTTGGAGTTAGCCCATCAACATGTTCTTGGAGGACACCTGGGCCAGCAGAAAACGCAGGACCAGATTCTACAGCGGTTTTACTGGCCCAGTGTGTCCAGAGAGGTGGAAGAGTATTGCAAGTCTTGCCCAACCTGCCAGATAACCAGCCCCCAGCCACATTTCCGTAGTCCCCTGGACCCTCTCCCGATTATTGAGGTTCCATTCGAGTGGATTGCTATGGACCTCATAGGCCCAGTACCGAAGTCTGCTAGAGGGCACCAACACATCTTGGTAGTCCAGGACTATGCCACTCGGTACCCTAAAGTGGTGCCGCTGCGACATACCTCCGCTAAACTCATAGCCAAAGAGTTAGTGGAGATGTTTTCCCGAATGTGCCTACCTAAAGGGATTCTGACCGACCAGGGGACCCCTTTTATGTCAAAGGTCATGAGGGAACTCAGTAAACTACTACAGATCACACAGTTCGGTGTGTACGTCTATCACTCACAAACGGACGGCCTGGTAGAGAGGTTTAATCAAACCTTGAAAAACATGTTAAAGCGGGCGGTGTCTAAAGATGGGAGGGATTGGGATCTTCTACTGCCCTATCTCATGTTCGCAGTGCGGGAGGTGCCCCAAGCCTCTACTGGGTTCTCGCCCTTCAAACTGCTGTATGGCCGACATCCGCGTGGTTTGTTGGACATAGCCAAAGAGGCGTGGGAACTACAACCCACACCGCATAAAAGTGTGATTGAGTATGTCACTCGGATGCAAGAGTGGATGGAGACAGTGTTTCCGCTAGTTAAGGAACATATGGAGGCAGCCCAGCGAGCCCAGAGTAGAGTCTATAATCGCCAGACTCGCGTTCGGAATTTTAACCCGGGAGATCGGGTTTTGGTTCTGGTGCCGACGGTGGACAGTAAGTTAATGGCTAGGTGGCTACGAAGTGCTCGAAAAAGTTGGGGAGGTAACCTACAAGCTACTCCAGCCCGGGCGGAGAAAGCTGGAGCAGGTGTACCATGTAAACCTACTGAAACCATGGAAAGATATGGAGACCAGCGGGCACAACAGCCCCGGAAAGGTTTTTTGGGGGTAGAGATTCCAGTCGCACGGTCTGTTACAAGGGAAGCCGTTGCCACAGTAAAGATTGCTGAAAACATTTCCTCTAAACAGAGTCAGGAGGCCAAGGAGTTCGTCAGCAGAAACACGGATGTGTTTTCGTACCTCCCTGGATGCACTTCTATCATCCGACATGACATTGTCACTGAGCCTCAGGCCAGAATCCAAATGAAACCATACCGGGTACCTGAGTCGCAGCGACAAGCCATCTTGGAAGAAGTGCAGCTGATGTTACAGCTAGGTGTCATCGAGGAGTCAAAAAGTGAATGGGACAGTCCGATAGTCTTAATACCCAAACCGGACGGGACATTACGATTCTGTAATGACTTCCGCAAACTTAATGAGGTTTCCAAGTTTGACGCATATCCTATGCCCCGAGTGGATGAGCTTATTGAGAAGTTAGGCCAAGCCTGGTATTTTTCCATTTTGGACCTCACCAAAGGGTACTGGCAGGTACCTTTGACTGAGGCTGCCAAGGAGAAAACGGCTTTTATCACACCAGAGGGGCTGTATCAGTACAAGATATTACCCATTGGTCTACATGGCACTCCCGCCACGTTTCAAAGGCTAATGGACATTGTACTCCGTCCACATCATCGGTACGCTTCGGCATACCTGGACGATATCATTATCCACAGTACCGACTGGAAAAGTCACCTACTTAAAGAACAGACTGTAGTGGACTCCCATAGGGAGGCTGGCTTAACCGCTAACCCAAAAAAGTGCGCGATAGGGGTAGAAGAGACCAAGTAGCTGGGGTATGTAATTGGGCACAGCGTTATCAAACCTCAGGTGAACAAAATTGAGGCAATTCAGAATTGGCCCCGACCTGTTATTAGTCGGCAAGTAAAGTCTTTGAAATGGTGGGATGCTATATGAGGTTTGTCCCCCACTTTGCTACAGTGTCCCCACCATTGACAGGCCTTTTGAAGGGACGCAAGTAAGTGACGGTCAACTGGAATGAGCAGGCGGAAAAGGCTTTCTCCGCTTGAGTTTGTAGTACAGACCAATGCCTTCGAAGTAGGGCTCGGTGCTGTACTGTCTCAGGAGCATCCCGTTGTCTTCCTCAGCCGGAAACTCACCCCAGCCGAGAATAGGTATAGTATAGTGGAGAGAGAGTGCCTGCTATCAAGTGGGAACTCAAGTCTCACCGCTATTATTTGTTGGGGAGAAAGTTTAGTCTGGTGACCAACCACTCCCCTCTCAAATGGATGAGCCAGGCCAAGGACAGAAATGCCCGGGTCACCCAGTGGTTTCTGTCATTACAAAATTTCAAGTTTTCGGTGGAACACAGGGCAAGCCAGTTACTAGGAAATGTGGATGCCCTGTCCTGGATACACTGTTTAATGTGTGTCCACCCCCTCAGGGTTGAACAAATAGGGGAGGTATGTAGGAAGGAGCAAGGGTCGTCATTGATGGTCAGTATGTGTCACCGAGGTTCCTGGCCTTTGTGAGGTAAAAGCCGTTTTGTTTCCCTGAAGTGTCAGTTTTGCAGATTGCAGTCTGACACTTCAGCTGTTTAGTATGGCTGTAAAGCTGATCCGGGACGGCTCTTACTGGGAGTAGCCAAAGTGCTGGGTGGGTGGCTACTCCCCACGTTCCAGGCCGGGTCTTGGCAGGCTTATAAAGCAGTCAGCACTATTAGGTGGTGGGAATCAACCTTCATCTGACAGTGAAGTTGTGGAGTCCTCTGTGCTGAGGACTGAAGACTGCAAACAGGCATGCAGGCCGCCTGGAAGCCTGCCAGTGAACTTATCTGTGGCCAGTAACATTAAAATGTTACTGGTCACATGGTGATGTCATCACAGGTCTTTTCTTCTACGAGAATCACAGCTCTCTTTCCTTATCTTGGGGGGGTTTGGCATGCTGTTGTGCCCCAAATAAACATCAGACCCGGGGCTACCAACCAAAACGCCCCTATTATAATCCACCATTGCACACTTCTACTAGCTGTGTTGAATCTCTTTGCTCTCCGCCTCCCTTTTCTCAGACTTAGGGATAGTGACAAAGAAAGAAGAGGTAATAATAAAATATAATGCACAAATCCCTGTAAATAAAAAAAATATTGACATGATAGCCAGTATAGCTCCCAGCCCAACTATCAGCCTCAACCTCATTACATGCTTGCATGGCTCAGACTTAGTGCAAGTTATTTCAATGGAGAGGATAAGTGGTCACCAGACATGTCTGATCTCATTTATCTTTGGGGAAAACTATAATATCATAACATATGAAATCCAATCAGTCTTATTTGATTGCTTCTATAATGGATCCATCTAGAAAAAAATTAAAGCACAGTTGTTCAAAGCTGTAAATATGCTCGTGTGAACAGAGTATAAGAGAAATTATCTCAAATATGACATAACAGTTCTTGTTCATCTTTGAGAAAAATGAAATGTGTATAAAGAACCCAAATACATATAGTGTAGAGCAATGGTCTCCAGCATGAGAAAGAGAGGATGGGAACTTGTAGTTCACCTTAGAAACTGCAATGTTCTTTCACAAATTACATTACCTTATTCATAGGTTATGTTTTAAAAATCCCAAGTGGAAAATGAAATAATAAATATTAATAAAGCTTCAATGCCATGGCCCATATATGTCTGCTATAAAAAAGAACTGTAGTAACATGGTAGACTTTATGAGCGGGTACTAATATCAAAGCAATGAGGTTAATCTAAAGTTTGATTTATCTGGAGGCTTTGTAATGGCATATCAAAAGAAGAAAGGCAGTTGACAATGCCAAGCTTAGTTACTGTCCAAGTGATGTGCAAGAGAAGAAAACGCGACAAGCTTATGTCACTAAAAGAGAAACTATGGTTATGTTAAGTTCAAAAGACAAGGAACATAGGGCTCAAACAAATTAAGATTTGAATGCATTAACAGAGAGGTGACCAAAAGGCTTTGAAGTATTCTTATGTCCAAAACAAAGCCGTGGCCATCATTTTACGAACAGATCAATGAAGGTCCCATTAATTTTCAAGGAACTTCTCAAATCATTGAGCTGTGAATCCTTCTCTATAGTAAAATCATTCCAGGCAAGGTACACCATACACAATCATCTTTCAATACATTCTCAATACTGTCCATGTAACCCAAATTCACAGTTATGTTTTTTTCTCAAATGTTGGTATTGTGCATTTTTTTTAGCTATAGAACTGTATAAATTAACCAAACCAAATGGATCTGAAAGACTCCTACTTTATCAAAGCATAGATGTTGTTCTTCTTCTCTTTGGTGGCTTAGTAGCATGGTTGGTGATTAGTTGTATATCCATATATATATTGTGGCAATGTGAACATTGAGGTGTTGTTTCCCCAGGTTCCAGTCCGGGACTTAGGGCATGCTCATGTCCAGGGATCCTATTTAATCCTGCTACTGGATCTTGAGTGTGTCTCACTCTGGAGTGTCTTGTGAAGCAGAGGCCTGGGAAGGCTCTGTACAAGTGGGCTCAGCCGAGCTGGCTAAGGGGCCACGGGGCTAGGTGTTAGCCTGAACTTTGGGGGACTCCGCGAGGTCTTGGAATCGATGGTCGCTAGGCCAGAGTCAGGAGGACTTCTGGGCCACAATCCCCCAAAAGGTACTGGACTTTGTTACAGCCTGGAAGTGCTGGATTGTTAGGCTGGGAAAAGCCGTATGTTCTTCCCGTGTGTGAACGGGGCTTCCATGTTTAGTTAGAGCCCAGCCGGGCAGGTGTTTTATTTGTATTGTTTGTTTTGGTTTTGCTGAGGTGCCAAATAAAAGCAATGTTTGGCCCCTAACCCTGTGGTCGATGAAGATCATTGTGAGAATGACGCCCGAATAAGAGGCGATCCCTTACAATATATATGCATGGAAGAGTGGTAACCTATAAAAAATGTCTCTGTCAGTCTGTCCAAAATCTTGGTAGATATTAAAAAAAGATTTTGTGTGACAGATGATTGTGGCCCATAAACCTTAAGGTCCACCATAATAAATTATAACTGGGAACATAATTTAGTTGCTCTACAGTTGAGGAGGCAGAAAGCGACATACAAAATTAGAAATAATTAAAAGAAGAAAAAAAATCACTAATTAAAATAATCACTAAGGGCATAAGATATTGAGGGACATTTATCACATTCCTATCACGTCTTGATCCCTCTGCGCTGGAGTAAGATGCATCTCATTTATTAACAGGCAGATGCCTCTTAATAAATTAAGCGCATATCTGGCAGTCTGTGCACCAGAAACTGAAGTCTACATCCGCCAGGGGCTAGGAATTTACTTCAGTTTCTGCCATAAGAAGTAAATCCAACGAGTTGCACTAAGTCCCACCCCTTTCCCTGACATTTTAAAAAAGTGTCAAGAAGCTTCAAAAGTCACAAGTAATTGCGTATATGTGGTTTTTTACACAACTATTGCGGCATAAAAACATTAGTAAATACCCCTCAATGTCTCTAAGTGCTTGCAATCTAAATGTCACAGTGAAAGCATTCTTTCATCATGTGTTAAAGCAGCATACCTAGTAAGTACAGCAAATACACAATGTACACAGGGAGTCATGATGTCACAGGAGCTAGCATTTTATATACAAAAAGTGGGAACCACGGATGAGATTTATGAAGCCTTTTTATGCCACAAAAGTGGCATATTTGCTGCATGATTTGCAACTTTTTGAGCTTTTCAACACTTTTGTAAAGTGTTCAGAAATGGGATGGTGCTTAGTGGGAGCAGGCTGAGCCTCTTATGACCCACTAGATTTACTATCATTTACACTTAGTTGATTTGAGATTCTGGTGTACAGAGGTGTACCTAATTTATTAAGAGGCAGATACCTCTTAATAAATTAGGAACATCATACTCTCACTGCACAGGAAACACCAGTCTTGATAAATCTCCCTCCATACGTGTAGAGTACTAACCTAGAAACAATAAAAAAAATTACATCCTCAAAAAGCAGCATGGGCAGATTGGCCATAGACCCTGCAGGGCCACCCCAGCCCTCTTCACAGTTGCAAACTGGGTACATAATCTGATTCTCTTCTACTCACCTGGCCAGAAGCCCTCCTGAATTCAACTGTATTGACGTCCTCAGGACAGCTATAGAGTTGAATACTGTGGCACAGGTGACAGTATTTTGCGCTGCACTGTGGTATTTGGTTCAGCTGGGGAAATATACTGCTCTGACCTATGGTATTGTTGGCCCTCCTACTTCTGTTATCCCTGCCTAATTATGTTGTCTTCTTTCAATTTGGACCCGACTACAACATGGGGCCACTTTTAAGTTTTTTTCCAGGGCCACTTTTAGTTCCCAGTCCGCCCCTGAAAAGCACTCAATTATCGTTGAGGGTCTGACTGCTGGAACCCCCAAAATTGGAATGCTTTGTGGCCTATGCACAGTCCTTTAAAGTCTATTAGGTCTATTTCACACGAACAATACGGATTGGCTCCGGATGCGTTCAGGGTGCGTTCAGTGAAACTCGCACCATTTTGCAAGCAAGTTCAGACTGCGAAGCTGAAGGTTTACAAACAACATCTCTTAGCAACTATCAGTGAAAAACGCATTGCATCCGGTCTTGCTTCCAGATGCAATGCGTTTTTTCATTGAAGCCCCATTCACTCCTATGGGGCCAGGGCTGCGTGAAAAACGCAGAATATAGAACATGCTGCGTTTTTCACGCAACGCAGACCTGATGTGTGAACAAAAATGCTGAAGTACACAGAACCATTGAAATGAATGGATCAGGATTCAGTGCGGGTGCTATGCGTTCACGTCACACTTTGCACCCACGCAGAAAACTTGTCCGAAAGGGGCCTTAGGCTACATTCACACGTCAGTATTTTTCTATAATCCGATTTTCTGTCCGTTTTTTTGCGGATCCGTTGTTCCTGAAAATGTTTCCGTATGTCATCCGTATGTCATCCGTTTTTTGCGGATCCGCAAAAAACGGAAACATGTATAAATTTCAATAAGCAAATAAAGTTGTTTGGATTTCTTTAAAAAAAATAAAAAAAATTTATGTAATTTCCAGGAACGGATTCCGTATAAAACGGATGACATACGGAATGACATCCGTATGTCATCCGTTTTTTGCGGATCCATTGACTTTGTATTGTACCAGGATCCGATTTTTCAGGAAAAGAATAGGACATGTTTTATATTTAAACGGACATGCGGAACGGAACAACGGAAACGGACAGCACACATTGTGCTGTCCGTTTTTTTCCAGGACCCATTGAAAATGAATGGGTCCAGATCTGGTCCAGATCTGTTCCAGAAAAAACGGAACAGATCAGGAAAGAAAAAACGGACGTGTGAATGGACCCTTAGAGTGATTGTGCTTTCTGTATCACTCACGGACATCAACTGATATTTATTTCCTAGGAAAACATCTTTAACTCAGTGAATCAGGATCTGTTCACACTTGTTTTATAGTCTTATAAATGTGCCATTCAACTCTACTACATTTGTAACGGTGTAAAGTCGCCCAAAAAAGTTGCATTTAAAATAAATATATCCAAACGTTACTGGACTGGCTATACGCAAACTGTTCTATCAAACGGCACATTAGCCATCGGCAAAATGTAATTTGTGTGTATGGCCATGTGTTAAACTGCATCTTCTTAATGTTCACAGATCTTTGTCAAAGTACATGTTTATAGAGGATATGAAATATGTGTCGTTATTCCACTCTACTTTCATTATTGTAATGTGCAGGCTCCGTTATATCACTGCTACAGCTAAAGGCAACTTTAAAACCTCTGTGATGTTTAAAGCCACGGCCTAAATTAGTTTATCACTTTATCAACTGTACCCATGAGGCTGGCAATTTCTTATGGATGATGTTACAGCACCATGCCTTCAGGCAGATAATGTGGTGAGAGAACCAGCCGTGCATTACTAGCACTCACACGTCAGAAATGGAGAGGGATTGTGCAGCAAGGACAGAGGTCCCGCGGGATAGAGGGCATGTCTTTTGTGTTTTTTTGCCCACAGTCTAAGACAAGCAATCTGTTTAGCGCTGCTCTTATCTGTACTGCTAACCCAAAAATGACAAGTCTGATTAAGGCAAACAATTTCTCAAAGTCATAGCAAGCAAACGATACACCACCAGAAGCGAGTACAGAGTAAATGTGATGCCACTGCAGGGGTAGATCATAAAACACTTGGCATTTCCAAATATATATTTGCAAGCACACTTTAAAGCAAATGTGTTACCTATAATTTGTCTGCCTGTTACAGCCAGATAGCAATACATATGTTTTTTTTTCTAATCTATTTTTATTTCTTGATTGTAGATTTTTTTTAAATTCTTTTTCCTGAACAAGATAATGAGGGCTGCCATCTTGCCTGAGCTGTTCTTAAAAGAGATACGATTTACAGCAGCCATCATAGGCCACAGACACAATGGACAGAAGGGGACCTCATTGACTTTTGTGGGAGAGTTTTTAGGGTACTTTCACACTTGCGGCAGAGTGATCCGGCAAGCAGTTCCGTCGCCAAAACTGCCTGCCGGATCCGTCAAACCGTATGCCAACTGATGGCATTAGTAAGACTGATCAGGATCCTGATCAGTCTTACAAATGCATTGAAATGCCGGATCCGTCTTTCTAGTGTCATCCGGAAAAACAGATCCTGCATTTATTTTTTTCTATTTTTTTTAGGTCTGCGCATGCGCAGACTGGAAGGACGGATCCGGCATTGCGGTATTTTGAATGCCGGATCTGGCACTAATACATTCCTATAGAATAAAAAGGCCGGATCCGGCATTCCGGCGACTGTTCCGGATTTTTTGTCGGAGATAAAACCGTAGCATGCTGCGGTATTATCTCTGTCCTGAACAGTCAAAAAGACTGAACTGAAGACATCCTGATGCATCCTGAACGGATTGCTCTCCATTCAGAATGCATTAGGATAAAACTGATCAGTTCTTTTCCGGTATAGAGCCCCTAGGACTGTATGCCCGAAAAGAAAAATGCTAGAGTGAAAGTACCCTTAGTGGCCAATATACTGTAGATTGTAACACGGAAAACTAAAAAGAATTTCTCACAAAATATGTAAAAGGAATTGTCCTTGTTATATAAAACACTGGCAACCCCCTGTTAATGGCCTAAAATAACAAATGAATGGATACCCACCCGTAAACGCCAATGTTTCTTGGAGCGCTGAGCTCTGGTTCTCACACAGCTGATGTCATCTTCCTGACTGCAGTGGTTATGTTCCCTGCACACAAGTCACTGCTGCAGCCAATCACTGCCCTCAGCAGTACATGGAACAACTCTGATGAGGCCAGTGATCGGCTGCAGCGATGACCTGTGTGCACAGAACGTCACTGCTGCAGCCAGAGAAACAAAGAGCAGTGGTGAGGACCAGAGCTCAACCAAGGAAGGAGCAGTAGAGAAAATGTGTGAGTATTCATTAATTTGTTATTTTAGGCCACTTACAGGGGGTGCCCAAGTTTTATATAACTTGGACAGGCCCTTTAATATAAAAACTTTATATAAACAATTTTCTAATGACACTTTCTCTGAGTGAGTGATTGAGTGAATGTGGATGTGGATGTAAATCATAATTGGATTACATCTCTGGAGCCTGCAAGCACAATATGCACATTTGCACTTTAGGCTCCCCCCTCCAAAAAAACAAACAAAAAAACCCATGAAAAATAAACCAAAGTTTATATAGGTTGCAAAAAGAGACTACTGGACCGACCTACAACATCTACTATAGTACAGACATGGCCATAAGTTTTGAGACCGACACAAATTTTAGTTTTTACAAAATTTAGTTATTACAAAGTTTGATGCTTTAGTGTTCCTTGATTCTTTTGTCACAGATGGTATACTGATGTAACACATCATAATAATTCTGGTGGATGGGTTAATAATTTCGGTAGACATATCGACGTAGGACGCAGGATACAGGTTTCTAATGTTAGCCATCACCCCCCCGATTCTACTCCTTCCACCCATCGTTAATCCTAGGCTGCTTGGTGTTTCTCTCACATGTCTCCTGTGCAGTCCTACGCTGGTCAACTCAGCGTGGTGTGCCGTTTTGGCCTCCATGCCTCTCTGTTTCCTGGCTCCAAAGGTTGGTATAAGAGTCTCTAAGCCTGGCATCCTCTGTTTGGCAGTACACTGCCAGTGGCTTTTGAAGGCATTGCATCAAATGGTCAATAAACAAATAACAAATAGTCAATCGAGTTGGAGCTGCAGTATTTGAACATTGATGGAGTTGGTGGCTAGAAAAGCTTTGGAGAATAAAGGAAAAAATGATTTAAAAAAGGCTACAAGCTAAAGTTTTACTGATACACTGCTACATATTTTGCATACCCTGCTAGTAAACCTGCTAGACAAATGAGACTGTTCCTGTTACTATTTTTTTATGTATTTAAAGACATACTTGGGAAAATATGTCTCGTAAAAATGTTACCAAGGAAAACTCTGTAAATATGTTGGTAAAGTAGGATTCTCTTTTTATGAACACTAAGATTGGTAAGTATTGGAATTCACCTGGGAGGGGAAGAAGGCCAAGAGTATGCATGAAAAAGAAGTTGTTGTAGCTTACCAAGAGGGAGGAATTGAAGAGGGTGAATCCCTCCCATCGAAATCAAGAAATCTCAAGTACCAGGTAATTCCATTCTAAAGGAAATTTTAACAGTGATAAATAAATCAAATCTGGCACTTGGTACATTATCTTCCAAAATCTCAGACGTTTAAGTGGATCTGTCCTTTCTGAGATCTGACATGAATAAATAGAGGTAGAGACTTGCAGAGATGTAGCAGAAAGTAGAATCATTAATACAGAGAATGTTTTGACTCTACTATCTTGGGATGTTAAAGGGATTCTGTCATCAGAAATGAGCCCTATAAGCTAAACATATGGCGATGTCCCTTGTAAAACACTGAATCCTAAAGTGAGTTTATCAAATGCCCCTGTGGCTCTATATTCATAAAAAAGCGGTTTATATCACCTGTCAATCACTTCAAAATGTGTCCAAGGGGACGTCTCATGGTGAAAGGTGCCCGCCTGCAGCCATCTCGTTTAGGTGCCCAGCGCCGCCTTCTGAGCGAAAATCGCCGCCCTCCCTTTCATTCGATCCGCCTACCTCAGGTGACTAACCTTCCTTGTGCCCAGCCACGCCCGCCTGTGAAGGAGCCCAGCACCGCCTATGTCTCCTCCTTTCATCAACGATAGATAGCCGTAATCTCGCGATGCGCGAGCTCGCGCATGCGCAGTTCTTTCCCTGAGGCTGATGCCAGCACAGGGAAGGAACACTATACCGGCACTTCGCATGCGCAAGCTCGCGCATCGCGAGATTACGGCTATCTATCGTTGATGAAAGGAGGAGACATAGGCGGTGCTGGGCTCCTTCACAGGCGGGCGTGGCTGGGCACAAGGAAGGTTAGTCACCTGAGGTAGGCGGATCGAATGAAAGGGAGGACGGCGATTTCAGCTCAGAAGGCGGTGCTGGGCACCTAAACGAGATGGCTGCAGGCGGGCACCTTTCACCATGAGATGTCCCCTTGGACACATTTTGAAGTGATTGACAGGTGATATAAACTGCTTTTTTATGAATATAGAGCCACAGGGGCATTTGATAAACTCACTTTAGGATTCAGTGTTTTACAAGGGACATTGCCATATGTTTAGCTTATAGGGCTCATTTCTGATGACAGAATCCCTTTAATTCTATTGGCTCTTCTTTGAAAAATCTGATTGCTAAAGGGATAGAAATGGAAGACAGGTCTCGTAGGTGCACTGAGTGGTTGGCTTTCCGGAAGGAGCAGAAGGCCCAGATTGTGTGCAGTTTGTTTTCAAGTGGACAATTGAGAATATTGGACAGAACTTTTTCTCCAATTTTTTTTTATCGAAAAGTTAGACAGAGTACCATTAGGAGCTTGGTTTCTAGAAGCCAATCTTTGCCCGATTCTGTGCAAACCTTTGACTCCATGGATCAACACTGCATCAGCATGGCAAGAGTAAAGGCCCAATAAGGGTTTGATAATTGTTAAGGTAATGCTTTTACCTGATTCTTCAGATGGAGAGAATGCCATTTAATTAAGTGAATAAGCATATGTGTTTTGCAGAGATAAAATACTCTAGGAGTTAAAAGTAATCTATAGTATCTATAGTAATCTATAGTCTATAGTAATTTATAGTAATCTATCATGTGAAATCAGAGTTTTTTTTAGTTTTTTTTTACTAATCCACATGATGCTAATTACTGGTTAAACTCAAATGAGTCCTGGGTGTTTTTTAGGGGAAGGGCAGGAGATGGTGGGGGCTAGAGCAAACTTTTTAGGGCATCAGGTAGTTAGTATTGGAATTTATATCATTCAACATTTTCTCTGTTTTTACGGGGGCGAGTATCCTTATACACAAGACAGTGAATGTAGATATACAAGCAAAAAGGTTGAGGGGAGGTTTGTTGGGCTACATATGATTTTCAAGAGTGTGATATTGACTTCGGTTGCAATATATATTCCAGCACCATTCTCCTTCTCTGCTTTAACAGAAGTTAGTAACTTGTTACTGAGTCTGCAGCCAGGCCCAGTTTTATTGCTGTAGTACATTAACAATGTTGTTGATTATAATTTGGATAGGGAAACAGGACTGGGAAGGTCAGTCAAGCTCTGGGTTTGGGCGATTATTGTTGGAGATGGGCTGGGCAGACGTGTGGTGCAAATTAAATCCTCAAAAATAGGTGTTTTTCTGCTTTTTTGTTTCACATAACACTCTATCCAGGATTGATTTGGCATTAGTCAATTACTTCATGATACCAGTGATTGAAAGAGTGAAGTATGAGTTGTGTGGTATATCAGATTACTCTCCCCTGTCTATCCACCTGAGCACAACTATTTATGGGAAAAATTGTAAAATATTTTTAAGATAAATCCAGGATAGCTCCCTTTAGTGATAGCAATATGAATTTAGCTCCTTATGTTGTTTAGGAGCACTGGGGTTATCCACTTTCTGGCTACTTGATATTAATGTGTATGTAAGATGACTATATGGCACTGAATGATTTTGATATTCTGTGCAGATTCCTATATTTTTCCATTCCCCCTTGTTGGACAAATCTTCTGTGCTGTCTGAATAGAGGTCATGTCCATAAGATGGCTGCTGATGAGGGTCATGTGACCAGACACATCAGTCTCCTCCATTCACACTGCACCTTCAATAAAATCCCAAAACTGCAAATGCCGATGACAGGTGCATTGTATTTATGGAGGAGACATCACATGAAGGTAATTTGTCACATGACCCTCCATCAGCAGCCATTTTATAGACAAGAGCTCTGTGTGGACAGCACAAAAGATTTGGTAAAGTGGAATACCTTATTAAATATAGAAAATTAAACACAATAAATAAAAAAAGGCTATATTAGTATGTGTCATATACACATCTTAAAAACACATTGGTCAACAGTAACGAGATATTGGTCAAACCCTTAAAGCCTATAAAATAAGTATTTAAGAGAGATTAAACTGTTAAAAAAAATGGTTAACTAGAAACGACATGGTTTCCTTGTACATATTTGTGGTCTTGAGGAGAATGATGTTGTTACTAGAAGTCCTGAGGTATTGAGGTAGGTGTTTTAAGGAGACCCAATGGGAATATAATAAATTTCTTAAGAATGAAGCTTATGAGGGGTCCCTATGTCAGGAATTTGCATATTTCAAAGGGGTAGGTAGGTTTAGGCAAGGAGTCGTACTGCCATTTCGAAAATTTGTGGCAGGAAAATAATAAATGACTCAGCACTTATTACCGTAATAATATATTTAAGTATTTTATGCAGCCGGCTATGCCTCCACCCTGAGAGCTAATCTGCCAGAGATGGATACATACTTGGATAGTATTAATTTTTTGAGATTATTTTAAGATCATGCTTCTTATTTAGGGGTTCCCATTAGTTCATTGAAACTTAAAGAAACCCTTCCTAGTTCTTCCAATAATAAGTCACATGGCACAGACAGTATTTCTTTTGATGTCTTATGTAGTTTTTTTAAACTATTCAAGAAATATTTTATAATAATAAATCTCCTTTATCGTGGTGTGAGTTATTAATATCTCTTATCCCTAAACCAGATAAATGCCAAAGCGATCCAGGATCTTACAGACCAATTTCCCTTATGAAAGCAGATGCCAAGTGGGGGCTAAAGTCTTGGCTAACCGTTTAAAAGCGTGGAATGGTCTTTTTTATGGAGACTCCTGGATTATTTTGGCTTTCCTGCAGATTTGATAAAGTGGATTAAGATATTATATTTTCAGCCTGTGGCGAGAGTTAAATCGAACTATGTTGATTCATCTCCTTTTAGGATAGAATGCAGTACTAGGCAAGCTTGTCACTTGTCTCCACATCTTGTTTTTTTTTTGTTGTTGTTATAATGGAACCATTAGCTATAGCTTTGCGTGAAGATCAATGTATCAGGGGTTTTGATTTTGGTAAGTTCGGAGATAAGATCTCCCTTCATGCGGACAATGTTTTATTATTTCTTAAAAATACCTCTGATTCATTAGACTATGTTTTGTCTAAACTAGATACCTTTGGTTCGTTTTCTGGGCTTAAAATAAATAGAAGTAAAATCATTTCGAAGCCTTCAGGAAATGTTCTGCCTAGTTTTAGACAGTTTATTGTGGTAGGGTTTTTTTTTTTATATTTTGGGAATTCATATCTAATAATGTAGCCAAATATATCCCCTTAAATGTGTTACCTCTTATTGCAGAAGTCCATGAGGAAGTTAAAATGTGGATAAAGATGCCCTTGGTTATGGTAGATAGGGTAGCCTTGATAAATATGGTGTTACTGCCATGTTTTTTTTACATGTTTTGTCTAACTCCCCTGTTTAAATAAATGATGGAGTGTTCTGGGTTTGTTAATCTGAAAAGGTAAACTGGCTAGACTGAGACTTACATACAGTACATCGTGTGGCGGCTTCAGGGTTCCTAACTTTAGGCTATATTTTATAGCGCCCGAAATGAAGTATCGAGTTATGGAATGATTTTTCAGCCAACAAGATTATAAGGCATTTGGATAAAGAGCTTGATTCTTATACACATTTTTCAACGTTTGGAAGCAGGCCAACTCAATAAACAGCCCGGTAAACAGGGGGGCATACACAGAATGGCACACAGGGCTCTTGTGAGGAAGAAAGCAAGTCTTTCTGGTTCACTGTCTACTGTATTTCACCACTCTGGAAAAATCTTTTTCCAGAACATATTTACAATCCTGATTTAAGGGCATTTTGGAAGAAGAGGAACTTATTATTAGTATCCTATTGTTTAATGAAGAAGGCTACTTTTGATGACACAAACTTTATATTTGGGTTAGGACTGTTGGATCATTTGCGGTTTGCAAATTGCGGATTTGCAAAGCATGAATACTGGCTGTGTGCATTCCACTTTTTGCGGAGAGGAACGGCCAGCCCCTAATAGAACAGTTCTATCCTTGTCCTTAATGCTGACAATAATAGGACATGTTCTATTTTTTTGTGCAATGGCAATGTGGACATAAAGACACAGAATGCACACGGAGTCATTTCCATATTTTTTTATTTGCGGCCCCATTGAAGTGAATGGTTACGCATGTGGGCTGAAAAAAAACCCGCAACAGACACATAGGAAAAAATACATTTGAGTGCATGAGCCCTTAATGGAAGCACATCGATTTTTTTTATATTCAACTGTATTATCTTTTTATAAACACTAAGCACAAACAGATGTTGTATATTCAGTCTAGTCCCTTTTTAGACCAGATTATTAAAATGTCTAACTCCAAGGAATATACCACTAAGATTTATTTGGCCTTATCTAAGCTAAACTCAAGCACAGTATTAAATGGGCATGGAATGGGGTATTTCCTACTGAGAAAGTTTGTCAGATGATTATTTTTATTTCCTGATAGATATTTGCACCATATAAGAGAATACTGATATAAGTGCCAGAGATATGATGCTGCTGGGGCATATTGGACTTAATTAAATTAGTTAGGTACTGGCAATAGGTTTTAGGCTATATCGCTATAAGGTTTTGCATTACTATTCCACTAGGCTCAGTATACTGTATTTTTGGGGATGTGACTGGGTTATTTTAACCCAGGTTAAGTCTGCATATGTTTCCAACAGTGGCATCCTTGCTGGTAGAGAGCTCATTTACATATTATAAAAGTCTGTTTTTTGAAGAAACTGTCCAACCAAAATGAGTAAGAGCATTATATATTGATTTATCGCATTATAAGGAATTTAAGTTGCCAAAAAAATAAAAATGACTTTAGTGGAGTGACAGAAGCCCTTTAAGCCAGCCAGGCCCAGACTAGAGACTGTGAGACAGACAGTGTGTGGCGTGGCCCTACCCTACACTAACCTACCGATACCGAACAGACTGGACTGAGACTGACTTAGCCTGACCTAGTGGTGACGGTGTATCAGGGTTAACTTAATAATAATAAGGTACAACTTACAAGTAGTGACTAGTGACAGAGTGGACTGACTACGTCTCTTTCTATTCTAACTAGAGAGATTAGATCTGACTCTGACTGAGTCTGAGAGGAGAGCTGGCTGGTGGCTGCCCCTGAATCTTCCTGATTTAAAAGTTAAAGGGGTTCTGCACTTTAATTTAACTGATGATCTATACTCTGGATAGATCATCAGCTTCTGATCGGTGGGGGTCCCGGGTCAGACACCCGGGACCCCCGTCGATCAGCTGCTTGAGAAGGCACCAGCGCTCCAATAGCGCCGCGGCCTTCTCACTGTTTACCGCCGGCCCAGTGATGTCATGAGTTACGACTAGTATCAACTAGCGTGGGCGGGGCTAAGCTCCATTCAAGTGAACAGAGCTTAGCCGTGCTCAGGCTAGTTGATACTAGTCGTGATGTCAGTCAGTGGGCCGGCGGTAAACAGTGAGAAGGCCACAGTGCTGCTCAAGCGCCGGTGCCTTCTCAAACAGCTGATAGCGGGGGTACCGGGTGTCTGACCCCCGCCGATCAGAAGCTGATGATCTATCCAGAGGATAGATCATCAGTTAAATGAAAGTGCAGAACCACTTTAAAGTTAATGTCAGTGCAGCCTGGATGATTACAGTGTTTACTTTACCATTTAGAGAAATCATGTTCAAATGTGAGCGGTGGGGAAGGTGATCTGTGGTCTGTGGATGTCATGAGTCATTACACTGTTATAGGGGGGAGGGATCTGTGGATGATACTCTTATAGTGTTATAGGGAGGGGGATCGGGGGTCTGTGGATGTCATGACACTGTTACGGGGGGGGGGGGGGGGAATCTGTAGATGACACTGTTATAGGGAGGGGGATCTGTAGATGACATGGTTATGAGGGGGGGGGTATCTGTGCCACTCTGTGGATGACACTGTTAGGCTCCATTCAGACGTCCGTTACAGCGGCAATGTGCGGGTCCACATTTTTTTTCGAGAACGGAATTGCGGACCCGGAAGTGCGGTTCCGCATTTCCATATACGGCAGCACGACGTGCTGCCCTATAGAAATGAATGGGTCAGCAATTCCGTTACGCAAATTTCGGATGTGTGAATGGGGCCTTATAGGGAGAGGGAACCCGGTATGACACTGATATGGGGTGGATCTGTGGATGACACAAAGCATAAGATGTTATAAACGGTATGTGTCATCCACAGGTCCCCAGGCAGCTAGGACATGTTGAAATCTGAGTGATTGGGGTTTTTCTTCCCCATTGCGGTTTTAGGTAATGGGTAAAGTATTGCAGCATTTCTAAGCATACTTGTGTAAATGTATCATTGTTATAGCTGCCCCCCCTACTTTTGTCCTGGCCCCCAGTGTGGCCCCCCCCCCCCCAAAAAAAAAAATTGAAAGCTAGAGACGCCACTGGTTTCCAAGTTGCTATATCTTGCATATGCAGTTATCTTCAAAAATGGTTTTACAACCATCAGAGCGGACTAGCCCTGGAAAAAACCTAAAAGTGGTCCCATGTTAAAGGCATGTAGAAACTGACAGAAGACAAGGGAACACAAGTAGGAAGGGACAACAGAAGTAGGCAGACCTGCAATACTATAGTGTAGTACAAATTACCACCCCAGCAACCAAATATCACAGTGTAGCACAAAATACTGCTGCCCTCAGCACACAATGATTCACCAACTATATGTGTGTGGTTAAAACTTACTCTGAACTATATGTTGTTAAAGTCTAGACTGGTGTCAAGAAGGGAAGCAAAAAAGCCATTTCTCTCCAAGAAAAACAATCAAGGACATACTGACATTCTGTAGTATGTACAGGGATTGGAATGCAGAGGACTGAGGTGAAGTTATTTTCTCTGATGAAGCCCTCTTCCGACTGTTAGGGACATCTGGAAAAAATATTGTCCAGAGAAGAAAAGGTGAGCACTACCGCGAGTCTTGTATCATGCCAAAACAGTAAAGCATCCTGAGTCCATTCATGTGTGGGTCTGTTTCTCATCCAAGGAAGTAGGCTCCCTCATAATTGTGCCTAAGAACACTTCCATGAATAAAGAATGGTAACAAAACATCCTCCAAGAGCAACTTCTCGCAACGATCCAGGAGCAATTAGGTGATGAACAATGCTTTTTCCAGCAGACGGATGTCACGGCAAGTGGGGATAATAGGAGACCAAGTAAACAAACAACAACAGGTAAACAGACTAGGCCCCAAAGCTAGGGAGGAGGGAATGGTAACCTCCTAACAATCCCTGAGCCTCTCCCTGACTGCTGACAGTATGACCAAGTCCTGATGGTGAACGAACTCATACACTGGAATAGGGGTGGGTGATATAGGCGATATAGGCGATATGCGATATAAATTTGGGCCACGATATGGATTTTCGCCATATCGCCGGACCACGATATGATCGCGCTCTCTGCGCGCAACATTTTCTCCTGAGCCGGCACAGTGGAGGAGGAGTCCCTCCCTCCCCACTGTGCGCGGCTGCCGCTGAACACCAATGAGGACAGAGTAGGAGGAGGAGGGGAGGGACTGTGGCCACCGCGCCACCAATGAATGTGCCGGCCATATCCCACAGGGTCCCCCCCCCATCATTGGTGGCAGTGGGCAGTTCGGATCGGAGTCCCAGCAGTGTAATGCTGGGGCTCCGATCGGTTACCATGGCAGCCAAGACGCTACTGAAATCTTGGCTGCCATGGTATGTTAGAAAGCAGCATTATACTCACGTGCACCGTGGCCGCCGGTCGCTCCTTCTTCTGTCTGTGCGGTGAATTGCTAATGTTTATAGCATTAGCAATGCGCCGCACAGACCTATGAGAAGAAGGAGCGACCGGCGGCCACGGCGCACGTGAGTATAATGCTGCTCACTAACATACCATGGCAGCCAGGACTTCAGTAGCGTCTTGGCTGCCATGGTAACCGATCGGAGCCCCAGCATTACACTGCTGGGACTCCGATCCGAACTGCCCACTGCCACCAATGATGGGGGGGAGGAGGGGGACCCTGTGGCCACTGCCAACAATGATTAATACTGGGGAGGGAGAGGGGGTGGGTTTAGTTACCAGAGGGGGCTGATAAGAGGGAGAGGCTGGGGGGCGGATCAGAGGCTGGGGGGGCACATGAGAGGATGGGGGGGCCACATGAGAGGCTGGGGGGGCCACATGAGAGGATGGGGGGGCCACATGAGAGGCTGGGGGGGCCACATGAGAGGCTGGGGGGGCCACATGAGAGGCTGGGGGGGCCACATGAGAGGCTGGGGGGGCCACATGAGAGGCTGGGGGGCACATGAGAGGCTGGGGGGGCACATGAGAGGCTGGGGGGGCACATGAGAGGCTGCGGGGGGCACATGAGAGGCTGGGGGGCACATGAGAGGCTGGGGGGGCACATGAGAGTCTGGCTGCCATGGTCAGCTCCCTGCTATTGTGTGCACAAAGCACAGGGCAGCAGGGAGAGTGTAAAGTCCTATTCACCCTAATAGAGCTCTATTAGGGTGAATATGACAAGGGTTCTAGCCCTTAAGGAGGCTAATAGTTATTAAATAAAAAGTAAAAAAAAAAAAGTTTAAACCCCCCCCCCCCAAATATAGAAAACAATATATCGCGATATATATCGCACATGCTTAAAATTATATCGCAATATAGATTTTAGGCCATATCGCCCACCCCTGGAACCTAAGCCCTGCTGACACTAGCAAACCCTAACTTAGGGAGAGGGGAATGAGACAGCCGGTACTTTCCACTGTGAAGGGACTAGCGTCTCCCTGAGACCTAGCAGCAACACACGCACAAAGGAGAAAACAGGCGGACTTAGCTTGAGACTAGCAGGAAGTAGAGGATCCACAAACAAGCAGAATAGAACTCAGGAAGGAAAATATCAACTGCAAAGTCAGCAGTAAGAGGCGGACTTAAATAGAGCCTCTTAAACAGTTAACGAGCCGAACCTGTGAGAGGTGGGATCCAGCCCACAACAACAAACGGCAGGCAGTGACAGTACCCCCTCTTCTACGGGTGACCTCCAGGCACCCAGGACCGACCTTATCCGGGTGCGCCCTGCGAAAAGCCTTCAGAAGGCGACTAGCACTGACATCAGTCACCGGAACCCACATTTTTTCTTATGTCCCGTAACCCTTCCAATGTACGAGTTACTGAAGGGAACCACGAAGAATTCGCTAGTTAATTATTCTGGAGATCTCAAACTCCAGATTACCATCTACCAAGACAGGAGGAGGTGGCAAGTGAGATGATTCAGCAGGTTCCAAATATTTTTTCAACAAAGACCTGTGAAACACATTATGGATCTTGCAAGCCTGTGGAAGTTCGAGACAAAACACAACCGGATTAATAATGGCAGAGATCTTCTAAGGACCAATAAATCTTGGGCTCAACTTCCAAGAGGGTATCTTTAACTTAATGTTCTTAGTGGACAACCACACCAAATCACCCACACACAGGTCCGGACCAGCTATACGTCTCTTGTCAGCAATATGTTTATATCTTTCTCCCATTTTTTTCAAATTGATTTGAATTTTCCACCAGATAGATGACAATGAGGAAGAGAATCTTTCCTCTTCAGGTATACAAGAGGACTCAGTCCCAGAAAAGGTACCAAACTGAGGTTGAAACCCATATGCACCAAAAAATGGTGACTTATCAGTGGACTCCTGTCTACGGTTATTTAAGGCAAACTCAGCCAAACACAAAAATAAGGACCACTCTTCCTGATTCTCAGAGACAAAACACCTCAAATAAGTTTTCAGATTCTGGTTAGTGTGCTCAGTTTGTCCATTCGACTGAGAGTGGAAAGCCGAAGAGAAGGACAACTAAACTCCCAGATGGGTACAGAATGCCCTCCAGAACCTGTAAACAAATTGCGTTCCCCTATCAGACACCACATCAGAGGGAATGCCGCATAATTTCACGATGTTATCAATAAACACGTGAGCGAGAGTTTTGGCACTGGGCAAACCTGATAATGGTATAAAGTGTGCCATCTTATTGAAGCGGTCCACCACTACCAAAATCACCGTATTCTCAGACGAACTAGGCAAATCAGTGATGAAGTCCATGGACAAATGCGTCCAGGGACGGGATGGATAAAGGAAGAAGAGATCCCAAAGGCCGAGTATGAGTCACCTTGGCACATGCACAGGTCTCACAGGCTGCCACATAACCTTCCACACCTTTATGTAAACCTGGCCACCAGAATCTCTGGGAAATAAGATCCACAGTGGATCAGCTCCCAGGGTGTCTCGCAAAGACAGTATCGTGATGTTGCTTGAACACCTTGTGCCGAAGCCCAGATGGAACAAACAACCTCCCTAGAGGACAAGAATCAGGTGCCTCACCTTGAGCTTCCAACACCTCCGCCTCAAGTTCGGGATAAAGGCCGGAAACCACAACACAATCAGCCAAAATCGGAGCAGGATCCTCCGAATCTCCCCCTCCGAATCTCCCCAGTAAAGTTATGCGACAAAGCATTCGCCTTGACGTTTTTGAACCCAGGGCGATAAGTGACCACAAAATTAAATCTGGTAAAAAACAATGACCATCTGGCCTGCCTTGGGTTTAGGCGCTTCGCTGATTGCAGGTAAGCCAGATTCTTATGATCAGTAATTACTGTAATGGGATGAATCGCTCCTCCTAACCAATTACACCATTCTTCAAAGGCCAATTTAATGGCCAGCAACTCTCTATTACCAACATCATAATTTCTTTCGGCAGAAGATTTTTTATTTTTTTTAAAAGCACAAGGACCCTGCGACAAAACTGCTCTGTCTCCCACTTCTGACGCGTAAACCTCCACAATCAAAGGCTGAGACACATCAGGTTGCACCAGAATGGGAGCACAAGCGAAACACTTCTTCATTTCAGAAAAAGCATGTAATGTTTCTTCAGACCAGACTGAGAAATCCACACCTTTCTTGGTCATATCGGTCAAAGGCTTGACAACAGTAGAATAATTCAGGATACATTTTCTGTAGTAATTAGTAAACCCCCAAAAACGCATCAGCGCTTTCTGATTCTCAGGTCGATCTCAATCCAATACTGCACGGACCCTTTTCGGGTTCCATACGAAAATCTGAGGAAGAAAGCTGGTAACCCAGGAACTGCAGCTCCTGAACAGCAAACACACATTTTTCTAACTTAGCATATAACTTATTCTCCCGGAGGATCAGTAATACTGGTCTTAAATGATCCTGATGAGTTTCCATATCGGGCGAGAAAATTAGTATGTCATCAAGGTAAATAACAACAAACCTCCCCACCAAATGATGAAAATTGTCATTGATAAAGTGCTGAAAGACCGCCAGGGCATTAGTCAACCCAAAGGGCATGACCAAGTTCTCGAAGTGGCCCTCAGGGGTATTAAAGGCCGTCTTCAATTCGTCAGAACAAACTCATACGCTGGAACCTAAGCCCTGCTGACACTGTAGCAAACCCTAACTTAGGGAGAGAGGAATGAGACAGCCGGTGCCTTCCACAGTGAAGGGACCAGTATTTCCCTGAGACCTAGCAGCAACACACACACAAAGGAGACAACAGGAGGACTTAGCTTGAGATGAGCGGGAAGTAGGGGATCCACAAAAAACCAGGATAGAACTCTAGAAAGAAAATATCAACCGCAAAGTCAGCAGTAAGAGGCGGACTTAAATAGAGCCTCTTACACAGCTAACAAGCAGAACCTGTGGAGAGGTGGGATCCAGCCTACAACAACAAACAGAAAGGAAACACAGAAAGACCTGTCAGATAGACTCATGTGCTGCAAGTCTATCCGATCTTTTCAGATCTCTCACAGGGCAGGCAATGGTATAGTAAGGACCAGCACTCGCTTCAGTAATAATTTCAAATAGATTTAATGGTTACATACAAATGATAAGTGACGCGTGCGTTTCGGCTACTGTGAGCCTTTGTCAAAACATGTAGCCGAAATCTATTTGAAATTATTACTGAAGCGAGTGCTGGTCCTTACTATACCATTATCTGTGGATCTTCCTCCCGGGACGCGCGCACCGCACCGCTGAAAGCAGAAGTGCCGCTTGTATCTTCTCTTGGATCTATCACAGGGCAGGCAGTGATAACGGAGCAACGTGTCACAAGGCAAAAGTGATAACTAAGTGGCTCGGTGAACAAAACATTCAGGCCAGGAAACTACTCAGATCTCAATCTAATTTGGAACCTGTGGTCAATACTCAAAAAGAAGGTGGACACACAAAAACTGAAATTGTGATAAACTTTATGTATTAAATAGGCAAGAATAGGACAACATTAGTCAGGATTTGTCCCAGAAGCTGATATCGAGCATGTATGGGTGAAATTGAAGAAATCTTGAAAAAGAAGGTTGAACATTGGAAATATTGAGTTCTTTGCATAAACTTGATGTATTTATTAATAAAATTTAAAAAACTAAATTTATGTCAGTCTCAAAACTTTTGGCCATCACTGTACACTCCTGAGTCTAAGTAAGTGCCATTCCCAGCAGTCATCCTAGACATGTGACTCTTTTGTCCAATTAAAATCTGTCCCTGCTCATAACAATAGACACAATAATATAGTTCACAATGCTAACTGACAGGATAACAAACATTTTCCAGTTGCAGTAGTCATTACATCTGTGTGAGAGCAATACAGATATAACAATACAATCATCAAGATAAGCATAATCCACATAATTTACTCATACATCTACATATGAGAACACCATGAACATTATTTGGTCAAATTTCTCATTACGGAATGCCCAAACCTACACTACAACTACAAAAACAAGGACATATCTGCATGGAGTTTGTTTGTTCTTCCTGTGTTCTCCCCGGTTTCCTCCCACACTCCCCAAAAAATACAAAAAGGCAAACTGGCTTCCTACGAAATTGGCCCTAGTGTGTGTTGGCGTTGAGCGCCTACATGGCAGCCACCGACCTCCCACAGAGTCGTCGCAGCCGCAGAACTATCCCTGTGCTTTGAGTCCCCATGAGAAAAGCGCATTACAAATGTTTGTTTTGAGGCTCCTGGAATCCAGTGCAAAATCTATAATAGGATATCTCCAACTATCACTTTTGTTTGTATGGTTGGTCTCTTTATAGGGGGAAGAGAGACCTTATAGACTCTTGCAAGCTCTAGGACCTGGGTACAACTGCAACCTCTTCTTACATACTACACACCTGCATACAAAAAAATAAATAAAATTAAAATAGCTTTTTCAATCTGAACTTTTAAAAAATTTCATAAAATCTTACTGTACATTAAAGGGAACCTGTCATTAGGTTTGGGTCCACTTCAAAAGATGCGTTTCGCAATGCTGAAACGCATAGTTTTGACATGGGCATTTTTACAAACCTAAACTGCAGTTTTAACTTAACATCTACTTTTGGCTACAAAACTTCACCATTTTGTTTGGACTATGAACATTACTGTCGGTTACGAACTCATCGAAGCAGATTTAATCTCTGTGCAGAAGGATGTGCAGAGACCCACTTACAGTGACACCATGACTCCTGGTAAGTTCCAAGGGTCAGCAGGTGAGATGCTAAGTGAAAGAGTTTGAGAAGGTTTTAGAGCAAGAGCTGCTTTTAGAAAGCACATAAAATGAGCAGCACTAATTACTTCCAGTTCATACAAGTGACCCACCCAGAATAGGAGGCTTGCCTCTCTGCAATGGTAAGTAGGTTATCAAGACTAGAAAGTGTAGAGGACAGAATCAGAAGATTGGGAAAGTAGGAATTGGTGGGGAATGGCCAGAAAGAGTAGAAGCAGTGATAAGGAGCAAGGGTAAAGCACCATACATGGGATGACAGAATTTAGAATGATGTTTATTGCTGTTTGTAGGGCACTTGTTAATTATTGGTTCTTAGCAGTTCATCTACCTCTTACCTTATTTTGTGGCATGTGAGTATGGAAGTGTTCACGGTCTTCAGTGATATTGGCACAGGAGAACTCAACAGGTTTTAAGTTGGAAATCAGTGGTAAACATTCCCATTCTGTGACCACCTTTGTGCATTTAGAGTGTGCATGTTCTGTAGTGCATGAACCCAGACCAGGACCAGGGCAGAAAAGAAGACCCTCCAAATACAGCTTCCTAGAGCAAACCCGGACTAGTGCTGGGCAGAATCCAGTTGTTAGCAGTGCTGCTGTCACGAGGGTGTCAAGAGCCACGCCTGACTCCGTTATACCCGGGGTCAGGAAGTCGCAGCGGTTGGCTGCGCGCTCTATGTCTAAAGACAGTGCTGTTTATTAATGGTAGCTTTCTGGGTTTGCCTTGCAATCCTTTTTCGCTCACTCAGGGATCCGTAGCTTCTCCTCCTCAGCTGTTTCTTGTCCAGCAATCCCAACCTCCTTATATTCCCATCTCTCACTTCTCTGGTTGCCAGATATAGAGCTTCCTGCCTGGACTTCTATACTGACCCACTGGAGCTGTGTAGCTGTGTTCCCTGGTTGTTGTTCCAGAACGTTACCCTCCGGATCCCTGTTGGGTCTTGGTGGTCTGCTGTTGTCGCCCACCTGGGATTATATGTTTGTCTGTATTGTCTGTCCTCTCCTTGGTGTTTTCCTCTTAGTGTCAGTGGTGTGGACTAGTGATCCCACCGCCCCGTTCACTACATAGGGCTCATCTTAGGGAAAGCCAGGGTTTAGGCACGTGATCGGCGTACGGCTGAGGAACCCGTCTAGGGACATCAGGGCAGTCAGTTGCCAGCCGCAAGGTGAGTCAGGGGTCACCATCTTTCCCTCTCCCTTGGACAGGGCCTTCCCATTTCCCTCCCTTTGCGTGACGCCGGTCATTACAGCTGCAGATTCAACAGCAAAGTACAATTGTGCAGCGGCATACCTGCTATGGCTAATGGAATGTCTGTTGCTGAAGTTAATGGTTTAGAACCTAGGTTCTCAGCCTGTGGTAAATGTACCCCAGGAGGCACATGTTATGTCTCTTGGGATCCTTGCACTAACCCAGTCTGTGAATTTAGTGGGTACTTGACTCAGGAACACTGAGAAATACAAGTCTAGAGGATCGTAGATTTTCTTTTACAAAGTGGCAACAGGGATGGCAAAATTCCAGGGCTAAGGGTTTCTCTAGTGTAGTTGAGTTTCTGGGTCTTCTAAAAGGTCTTCCTCAGAGTGTCTAAATCCATTCCTGTCTCGCAACACGTAGATTTTCAAATTTAAGAAAAACAACAAATTCTTAACAAAATGAGATGCTAAAGTCTTTAAAACATAAACTAAGGGTATACAATAGTTTTTCCTATTTACAGAGTTAGCAGGCACATTGAAGCAATATGATATAATATCTTTATTTTCAGCACTTCCTATTATTTGTCTGTTACATAATTTACTTCTGTAGACATGGGTATACAAAAAGTTAAATTTGTGTTCGTAGGAGTCTTATGGATAAATATAGAGATCTAAAGCAATTATATAATATTTCGATCTGCAAAGTTTAGAACAAATAAATGGGAGACAGAAGTTGGCAAAAATTATTAAGCATTAGTATAATTTCAACTGAACATGAACTGTAATGATAGACGATTAATGCTTCAATGCATCTTCGAGGGAAGTGAGCTAACAAAACTCATTGGCAGCTAGCTTAAATTAGGTATCAGTGAGGATAATGCAGCCATAATGACTGAAATAGCCAGAAAATTAAATATAATCATGTGCCATTAAGCACACTCTGGCTCCATTTTTACTACATTATTTCCTATAATTTGCCTTCTGTCTATTGAAGCAACCTACCGAAGCTATTTTACGTGCAATGATAAACAAGTCTAATTTTTTCACAATGAAGTCCCGTGAGATTAATGGGTGGTCACAGGTCACTATTATCTGGCCAATCCCACAGTGACCTAGGTAATAATTTAAAAATGATGAAAACCCAGCTTCTGAGCTTGTCACCAAGATCTTTAAGACATAATTAGAATTTCACTCACTGCCAACCAGGTGTCTGATATGGAGATGCTGTTCACCCAGTAAGCATCCTAAGCACTAGGGGTCTTAATAAGAAGGGCAGCAGGTCTAATCTCTAGTCCATTCCCCAGAGAGCTTTGCATTAAATGGACTGCATTAGGCTTCCATTTTGTGCATCATTTTATTTGTGCTGTTGAAAGAAAAGGAATCTTATTCAAGCCTCCAGTGTTTTTCCAGGCTCTGTTGTTATCGATCAAAACTGCAAGCTTTTCTTGCTTTTAGCATTATGCTGCTGCTATGCCATCCAGATGCGAGCAGCTAGGACAGCGTGTACTGAATTTAAAGGCTAGAGAAAAAATAATAATAAATGGAAAGAGGAACAAGAAACTGTGAAGAACTGTCACAAGTGACTTCCATGGTCCAATATTCTGTGCCTCCTGCAGCGAGTGTCTTAAAGAGCCACGGCGTAAACACAATATATGCATGGAAAAACCAATTACCAATTGTTAATTGTTAACCAGTTCAAGGCTGGGTCATTTCCCACCTTTAAGACTAGACACTAGCAATGAATGAATCAATTTGTCTCTTAGTAACTGCAGCTTCGAGAGTTAATTAAATAATTTTGCATCAATTTTCTGTCTAGTGATACATGGTATGTCATTTCTATTTTAGTATTTATAGTTTTCTTTATTTTTTATACCCGGGAAATGGAAAAAATATATAATAATAATAATAAAAAAGAAAAAAAAATACCATAATTTCCGTTATGATCATGTATAAGACCTTTGAGGCCCATTTAACATAAACATTTTTTTTATTGCTTTACCCCTTAAATGGGGCTGACACTATGCACATGGGCCTCGTTTACAGGGGATTACAGCCTGTGAACACTCACTGTAGTGCTGATCTTGGTCTGCTAAGAACCAGTAGCTGATGCAGTTACCTGTAACCCTGTATTCATGTGATCACTAGGATGGCAGGAGGAAGCATCACTACCCCTTCTAATCTGTGTAAATTGTGTATATGGTGATGGGTTGGCAGGGACACTAATAAACCACCTCTGCCTGCTCTATGGTGAATGTCCTTGCAGAGTTAAATGCAGACTTGACAGATGTTTAAAGTGGTCCAGCATTCCAGAACCAGTTAAGTGTGTGAATAATATGTCTGTGTAGGAATTGCACTCCTATTTGCATCCTTTTTAGTTACAGATACATGGATACCACACTTACCGCCTTTCCAATTAAAAATTGACACAACGTACAGACTAATCTACACACAGCACTGTCTACCTGCTACTTAGATGTAAATTTCTGCGAATCAGGCCTGGCAAGAAGGGTTAAAATGCAGATATATACCATATTTTTCAGAATATAAAAAGTGGGGGGAATGACGGACTTCAATGTACATTGCAGACGTCGCAATCTTATGTATCGCTGCGCGGCATAAGGACAGTGGGCCACAAAGTACACATGAGTATGCTTACTGACTTGCTGTCCCCTGTGCTGCCCCAATAGAGTTCTTCTGTCCCTCCTTGGGTGGAAAATGTGGGGGCTGGTGCTAGACGGAGACAGTGGGCGGTGCACTGGTGCTGGAGGAAGAAGTGGATGGTATAGGCTTTCATCTTTTAATGTGTCTGCTCCACCTGTAGGTTCTTCCCCTTGTGCCTGCCTGCTCAGGTAAAAGTTTAATGTAAATTGTCCCATAATAAAGTGTCCCCCATAACTGTTATAAGCTCAATACAATGTCCCCTAAAAATGTGTCCCCCAATAGAGTGCATCAGCAGCAGATCCACCCATAACAGTTAGTTAACAGCAGATCCCCTCGATAACAATGTATCAGAAGCAGATCCCAGCATAACAGTGTGTCAGCATCAGATCTTTACCATCTGTTATTTCATTAAATGTTTTAGCACACTATTTGGTTAAAAAAAATTATCTTATTTTCCTCCTCTAAAACCTAGTTGCGTCTTATGGTCCAGTGCGTCTTATAGTCCGTCTTATATGGTATGTACATACATCATGAGATCAGCATCTGACACAAGAAGAATTCATCTTAGAGTGCAAACCTCTTAGATGAAGGAAAAAGTATGAGTGGTAACATGTGTAAACGACATATGTGTATGGCAGATGTACAAGGACTGGTCTATAAGTGGTACACTAAATATATCCATAGGTGTAGCTTTTCTTATTTACAGCACATATCTCATTTTGCTCCTCTTCTACTTCTCATGATGTTACAGATCACCACAAATACAGCTTGCCTATTAATCTTCAGCCACGTTGGGACTTATATTTCATACTGCCATCTGTCAGTTTCAGGAGAAGGTCTAGCAATTAGCCGGAAGAGGGAAGCTGGAGGATAGGTCTTTCAACATTTTGCTGCTCTTTAACATTGTTTTTGTTAACAGTAAGTCTTTAGGACCACACTCAGAGTTCCTCTCCAGTGTTAGTCAGCAAACTATGTAAACAAATACAACCAAATATAGGCCAAACAGCTATTCCCAAATTATACCACTTTAGGTATACTAGTGGTGTCGCTAACACCAAGCTGCACATGCACATTAGCTCGCTCTTATGCCTGGTGTCCGGTGTCTCCTGGTGCTGGGGATCACCAGAGTGTATCTGTGTCCTCGGGACAGAGATAAAATGAAAATATACAAAGACCGCTCAGTCAAATGGAAGTGATATGTGATAAGCCACTCAAAGTCACTTCCCCCCTAGGCTCCATTCACACGTCCGCATTCGTTTCGCAATTTTGCGGAACGGGTGCGGACCCATTCTTTTTCTATGGGGATGGAATGGATGCGGACAGCACACAGTGTGCTGTCCGCATCCGCATTTGCGAAGCGCGGCCCCGATCTTCGGGTCCGCAGCTCCGCAAAAGATAGAACATGTCCTATTCTTGTCCGCAGCTTGCGGACAAGAATAGGCATTTCTATAGGGGTGCTGGGCGGGTGTGTTGCGGATTTGCAATTTGCGGGTCCGCAACACACCACGGACGTGTGAATGGAGCCTTACTTGGGTGAACAGAGGAGACAACAGGCTCATACTTAGGGAAATCTGTAGGCACAGTATTGCGGCAAGGGGGTAAGCAAACTCTGGAGAAGAAGGATTAAGCTGCCAAATGGAGCAGACATTTAAATTACTGTGCCTGCACCAAACATCAGGTGCAGCCAATGTTTGGCGCAGGTGCTGTACAGTACAGGAGTGACACAGTAGATATTTGGCGCAGGTGTAATACAGAATCCATCGGCCAGGGTGCTTCTGTACTGTACTGCTCGTGTGCCAAACACTGAAGAGAATTGACAAGCGCTAGACTTCGGGCCAGGTGTGATCAAATCTTCACTGCTTGGCCCTGTCAGTCAAAGAGCTGGGGAAGTGGCCTGTAGGAAAGTGAGCAGAGCATCAAGTGTGCAATGGTGATGCCCTTGTTGCACCCAGTGACTAATTTGCATATTATTAAAATGCAATATAGCCACGGAGTGAGATGGGGACAAC
The DNA here is from genome assembly GCF_905171765.1 of Bufo bufo. Classification (NCBI taxonomy): domain Eukaryota; kingdom Metazoa; phylum Chordata; class Amphibia; order Anura; family Bufonidae; genus Bufo; species Bufo bufo. The sequence continues at coordinate 220,526,917 of NC_053393.1, forward strand.
ACCATTCAAATTCAGGTCACTTCTCCCATGTCCGCTGGTTTTATTGAGGGGTATTTAGTGACAGATTCTCTTTAACCGCTTGCCGCCACGCTAACGCCGAAAGGCGTCATCGCGGCGGCTCCCCCAGGCTACGCTAACGCCAATAGGCGTCATCTCGCGTGAGCCGAGATTTCCTGTGAACGCGCGCACACAGGCGCGCGCGCTCACAGGAACGGAAGGTAAGAGAGTTGATCTCCAGCCTGCCAGCGGCGATCGTTCGCTGGCAGGCTGGAGATGTGTTTTTTTTAACCCCTAACAGGTATATTAGACTCTGTTTTGATAACAGCGTCTAATATACCTGCTACCTGGTCCTCTGGTGGTCCCCTTTGTTTGGATCGACCACCAGAGGACACAGGTAGCTCAGTAAAGTAGCACCAAGCACCACTACACTACACTACACCCCCCCCTGTCACTTATTAACCCCTTATTAGCCCCTGATCACCCCATATAGACTCCCTGATCACCCCCCTGTCATTGATTACCCCCCTGTCATTGATTACCCCCCTGTAAAGCTCCATTCAGATGTCCGCATGATTTTTACGGATCCACTGATAGATGGATCGGATCCGCAAAACGCATCCGGACGTCTGAATGAAGCCTTACAGGGGCATGATCAATGACTGTGGTGATTACCCCATATAGACTCCCTGATCACCCCCCTGTCATTGATTACCCCCCTGTCATTGATTACCCCCCTGTAAAGCTCCATTCAGACGTCCGCATGATTTTTACGGATCCACTGATAGATGGATCGGATCCGCAAAACGCATACGGACGTCTGAATGGAGCCTTACAGGGGCATGATCAATGACTGTGGTGATCACCCCATATAGACTCCCTGATCAACCCCCTGTAAAGCTCCATTCAGATGTCCGCATGATTTTTACGGATGCACTGATAGATGGATCGGATCCGCAAAACGCATCCGGACGTCTGAATGAAGCCTTACAGGGGCATGATCAATGACTGTGGTGATCACCCCATATAGACTCCCTGATCACCCCCCTGTAAAGCTCCATTCAGATGTCCGCATGATTTTTACGGATGCACTGATAGATGGATCGGATCCGCAAAACGCATCCGGACGTCTGAATGAAGCGTTACAGGGGCATGATCAATGACTGTGGTGATCACCCCCCTGTCATTGATTACCCCCCTGTAAAGCTCCATTCAGATGTCCGCATGATTTTTACGGATGCACTGATAGATGGATCGGATCCGCAAAACGCATCCGGACGTCTGAATGAAGCCTTACAGGGGCGTGATCAATGACTGTGGTGATCACCCCATATAGACTCCCTGATCACCCCCCTGTCATTGATTACCCCCCTGTCATTGATTACCCCCCTGTAAAGCTCCATTCAGACGTCCGCATGATTTTTACGGATCCACTGATAGATGGATCGGATCCGCAAAACGCATCCGGACGTCTGAATGAAGCCTTACAGGGGCGTGATCAATGACTGTGGTGATCACCCCATATAGACTCCCTGATCACCCCCTGTCATTGATTACCCCCCTGTCATTGATTACCCCCCTGTAAAGCTCCATTCAGACGTCCGCATGATTTTTACGGATCCACTGATAGATGGATCGGATCCGCAAAACGCATCCGGACGTCTGAATGAAGCCTTACAGGGGCATGATCAATGACTGTGGTGATCACCCCATATAGACTCCCTGATCACCCCCCTGTCATTGATTACCCCCCTGTAAAGCTCCATTCAGATGTCCGCATGATTTTTACGGATGCACTGATAGATGGATCGGATCCGCAAAACGCATACGGACGTCTGAATGAAGCCTTACACGGGCGTGATCAATGACTGTGGTTATCACCCCATATAGACTCCCTGATCACCCCCCTGTCATTGATCAACCCCCTGTCATTGATCACCCCCCTGTCATTGATCAACCCCCTGTAAGGCTCCATTCAGACATTTTTTTGGCCCAAGTTAGCGGAATTATTTTTTTTTTTTTTCTTACAAAGTCTCATATTCCACTAACTTGTGTCAAAAAATAAAATCTCACATGAACTCACCATACCCCTCACGGAAACCAAATGCGTAAAATTTTTTAGACATTTATATTCCAGACTTCTTCTCACGCTTTAGGGCCCCTAGAATGCCAGGGCAGTATAAATACCCCACATGTGACCCCATTTCGGAAAGAAGACACCCCCAGGTATTCCGTGAGGGGCATATTGAGTCCATGAAAGATTGAAATTTTTGTCCCAAGTTAGCGGAACGGGAGACTTTGTTAGAAAAAAATTAAAAATATCAATTTCCGCTAACTTGTGCCAAAAAAAAAAAATTTCTATGAACTCGCCATGCCCCTCATTGAATACCTTGGGGTGTCTTCTTTCCAAAATGGGGTCACATGTGGGGTATTTATACTGCCCTGGCATTCTAGGGGCCCCAAAGCGTGAGAAGAAGTCTGGTATCCAAATGTCTAAAAATGCCCTCCTAAAAGGAATTTGGGCACCTTTGCGCATCTAGGCTGCAAAAAAGTGTCACACATCTGGTATCGCCGTACTCAGGAGAAGTTGGGGAATGTGTTTTGGGGTGTCATTTTACATATACCCATGCTGGGTGAGAGAAATATCTTGGTCAAATGCCAACTTTGTATAAAAAAATGGGAAAAGTTGTCTTTTGCCAAGATATTTCTCTCACCCAGCAAGGGTATATGTAAAATGACACCCCAAAACACATTCCCCAACTTCTCCTGAATACGGCGATACCACATGTGTGACACTCTTTTGCAGCCTAGGTGGGCAAAGGGGCCCATATTCCAAAGAGCACCTTTAGGATTTCACAGGTCATTTACCTACTTACCACACATTAGGGCCCCTGGAAAATGCCAGGGCAGTATAACTACCCCACAAGTGACCCCATTTTGGAAAGAAGACACCCCAAGGTATTCCGTGAGGGGCATGGCGAGTTCCTAGAATTTTTTATTTTTTGTCACAAGTTAGTGGAAAATGCTGATTTATTATTATTTTTTTTTTCATACAAAGTCTCATATTCCACTAACTTGTGACAAAAAATAAAAACTTCCATGAACTCACTATGCCCATCAGCGAATACCTTGGGGTCTCTTCTTTCCAAAATGGGGTCACTTGTGGGGTAGTTATACTGCCCTGGCATTCTAGGGGCCCAAATGTGTGGTAAGGAGTTTGAAATCAAATTCTGTAAAAAATGACCTGTGAAATCCGAAAGGTGCTCTTTGGAATATGGGCCCCTTTGCCCACCTAGGCTGCAAAAAAGTGTCACACATCTGGTATCTCCGTACTCAGGAGAAGGTGGGGAATGTGTTTTGGGGTGTCATTTTACATATACCCCTGCTGGGTGAGAGAAATATCTTGGCAAAAGACAACTTTTCCCATTTTTTTATACAAAGTTGGCATTTGACCAAGATATTTATCTCACCCAGCATGGGTATATGTGAAAAGACACCCCAAAACACATTCCTCAACTTCTCCTGAATACAGAGATACCAGATGTGTGACACTTTTTTGCAGCCTAGGTGGGCAAAGGGGCCCATATTCCAAAGAGCACCTTTCGGATTTCACAGGTCATTTTTTACAGAATTTGATTTCAAACTCCTTACCACACATTCGGGCCCCTAGAATGCCAGGGCAGTATAACTACCCCACAAGTGACCCCATTTTGGAAAGAAGAGACCCCAAGGTATTCGCTGATGGGCATAGTGAGTTCATGGAAGTTTTTATTTTTTGTCACAAGTTAGTGGAATATGAGACTTTGTATGAAAAAAAAAAAAATAAAAAATCATCATTTTCCACTAACTTGTGACAAAAAATAAAAAATTCTAGGAACTTGCCATGCCCCTCACGGAATACCTTGGGGTGTCTTCTTTCCAAAATGGGGTCACTTGTGGGGTAGTTATACTGCCCTGGCATTCTAGGGGCCCGAATGTGTGGTAAGGAGTTTGAAATCAAATTCTGTAAAAAATGACCTGTGAAATCCGAAAGGTGCTCTTTGGAATATGGGCCCCTTTGCCCACCTAGGCTGCAAAAAAGTGTCACACATCTGGTATTGCCGTACTCAGGAGAAGGTGGGGAATGTGTTTTGGGGTGTCATTTTACATATACCCATGCTGGGTGAGAGAAATATCTTGGCAAAAGACAACTTTTCCCATTTTTTTATACAAAGTTGGCATTTGACCAAGATATTTATCTCACCCAGCATGGGTATATGTAAAAAGACACCCCAAAACACATTCCTCAACTTCTCCTGAATACAGAGATACCAGATGTGTGACACTTTTTTGCAGCCTAGGTGGGCAAAGGGGCCCATATTCCAAAGAGCACCTTTCGGATTTCACAGGTCATTTTTTACAGAATTTGATTTCAAACTCCTTACCACACATTTGGGCCCCTAGAATGCCAGGGCAGTATAACTACCCCACAAGTGACCCCATTTTGGAAAGAAGAGACCCCAAGGTATTTCGTGATGGGCATAGTGAGTTCATAGAAGTTTTTATTTTTTGTCACAAGTTAGTGGAATATGAGACTTTGTAAGAAAAAAAAATCAAAAAAAAAAAATCATCATTTTCCGCTAACTTGTGACAAAAAATAAAAAGTTCTATGAACTCACTATGCCCATCAGCGAATACCTTAGGGTGTGTACTTTCCGAAATGGGGTCATTTGTGGGGTGTTTGTACTGTCTGGCCATTGTAGAACCTCAGGAAACATGACAGGTGCTCAGAAAGTCAGAGCTGCTTCAAAAAGCGGAAATTCACATTTTTGTACCATAGTTTGTAAACGCTATAACTTTTACCCAAACCATTTTTTTTTTACCCAAACATTTTTTTTTTATCAAAGACATGTAGAACTATAAATTTAGAGCAAAATTTCTATATGGATCTCGTTTTTTTTGCAAAATTTTACAACTGAAAGTGAAAAATGTCATTTTTTTGCAAAAAAATCGTTAAATTTCGATTAATAACAAAAAAAGTAAAAATGTCAGCAGCAATGAAATACCACCAAATGAAAGCTCTATTAGTGAGAAGAAAAGGAGGTAAAATTCATTTGGGTGGTAAGTTGCATGACCGAGCAATAAACGGTGAAAGTAGTGTAGTGCCGATTTGTAAAAAAGGGCCTGGTCTTTAGGGGGGTATAAACCTGTGGTCCTTAAGTGGTTAAGACCAAACTCCATGTACAACTATTAGTGACCTACAGCTATCTCTGTATACAGACTTACAAAGGGAATGCTATCACTATAGACGGACCCCGTGTATAACTGAACTCAGAAAGTGCAGAGATTTAAATGTAAAAAATACAAGTTTTACTAAATCTTTTCTCACAAAACTATATATCATATATACATATATATATATATATATATATATATTGTTGGTTGTTCCTTTTCGTGTGTTTGGATTCTAGCATTTGCTCTCCTTTAAGGCCATCCCCATGAATAGCTCTCAGTACAGAGGGGAGGCGTTAGAGCCAAAAATTTTGAAATTACACATTTTACTGAATCTTTTTCCACAAAAAATGTACATCAATCTGGTCAGCTTCTCCTGCTCTATAACATAATGCCTGAAGATTGCACTGTATTTTGTGGTGACATTTTCTCTTTAAGTGCATGCGCCAAAATGTATACGATATACTGTCTGGAAGTCAACTTTTCCACCAATTTTTTACATGCCATAGCCTCTGATTTTCTGCTGTTTTACACAGCACACACCCGGGGCTAATGTCCTTAATGCCAATTGCAGACAATTAGCCCCTCAGATACCGTGGTCAGGTGTGACCACAGAATCTGAGAGAAGTGAAAAATAAATTAAAAATACATATTAAATTATTTTTTAATAATATAAAAATTCTAATCATGCTCCTTTTGCCATAAAAAGAAACAATAAAAAACAAAGATCATAGGCATTGTCATCTGCCAAAACGCTCATACTATGAAAATATAATTTTTTTTTTTAACCTGGATGGTGAATGCCATTATGGAAAAATCTGATTTGCCAGTTGTTTGTCATTGCACCTCCCAAAAAATTGAAAAGTGATCAAAAAGTCAAACACACTCGGATATAGTATCAACAAAAACTACAGCTCAACCCACAAATAAATCAGCCATCACACTGCTTCATAGACGGAATCATAAAAAATGATATGGATATGAATATGGTGACTGTTTTCTTTTCAAAGTTTTTATTAAAACACAAGAAAAAATATATATATGTAAGTGTTGTATCACCTTAATTATGCTGACCTGGAGAATGAAGTACAACATCAGTTTTGCCATTTTTTGCCCAGCTTTCCACTATAGTAAATGATGCCATTAAAAAGTACAATGTCTGGCAAAAAAAAAAAAAAAAAGCTATGGCTCCAGAAATCAGGCAATGTTTTTCTAAGAAAAACAAGATCGGTGCACCATAGGGTAATAACGCAATACAAATGTCAAAGAAATGACTCCAAGTGGAGGCTTACCTTATGTGGTTGTGCATATATTAGGCACAACACTAATTTAGGCTTGGTAAAAGGTATTGACACCTCAGGAGCGGATGGTCGTGCAGCCAGGGATGTAGGTCCTTCCACGTGGGGATGCCTGGAGACCCCAAGGAAGCAGATAAATCCAGAAGATGAAGAAAAAAATCCCACGGCGCACCAGATCAGTCTTGATTACAAACGGGAACTCTATTCATTAAAATAGCAGATGGTACAACGCGTTTCGGGGGACATAGACCCCCTTCATCAGGTAGAGACTGCTGATATATCAGCGGTCTGTACCTGATGAAGGGGGTCTCTGTCCCCCGAAACGCGTTGTACCATCTGCTATTTTAATAGAGTTCCCGTTTGTAATCAAGACTGGTCTGTTGCGCCGTGGGATTTTTTTCTTCATCTTATGGCTCCAGAAAGGCAGAGAGTAAAATGAAAATGCAAAAAACAGTGGGTCAGGAAGGGGCTAATACACCTGGCTTTATCTCCCAGCATTGATCCTAGTTCTATCCTCTGGTACCAGACCTGACCTGCTTCTCATTCTTGATTCGTAGCTTTGCTCCTGAAAGTTTATACCAGTTTGCCATCCCTATGTCTGCTTAATATCACTGCCACTGGCCCGCAGCCTCCCCACGCAGCGTGTTCATGCTGTACCACGGGGGTCCTCCTGAAATCTTGTACCCTACTCTTGTGGCTTATGTGACCAAGGTCCGAAGTGACCAAAACGTCAAGACTCTGAGTCTCAAAATTGGCATTCTTCCACAATTACTTATGAGCGGAGGATATGTCACACTAAAATAATTTTATTTGCATGATAACCCTGAGTGTGGGGTGGTATCTCTCTTACTATGGTTTACCTGGATTACATCCACTTCACTGAAGCACCTCATAGATTGGATGAGTGCAACCCAATAAATTTACCTTTGCTTAATATCATGGACAGTCATCCACCACCTGCATAATGCCAGACAATATGCAGTTCAATCTCAACCCATACTCCAAAATGTAAATTGGCCATACACTGTCCGAGATGCAAAAACCCTAAAGCTGACTTAGTCCCTATGACATGTAGATGTGTCAAGCTCCATTAGGGATCGAAAGCCCTCAGTCAAACAGAGACAGCTGTCAATCACTGAATAAGTCAGCCCACATGACTGCTGAGCAAAGAAAGCGCAGGAATTTCAATGAATAAGGGTCCATTCAGATGTCCGCAAGTGTTTTGCGGTCCGCAAATTGCGGATCCGCAAAACACGGACACCGGACATATGCGAGTCCGTAGCTGCGGACAAGAATAGGACATGTTCTATTTTTTTGCGGGGCCACGGAACAGAAGTGTGCTGTCCGCATCTTTTGCAGCCCCATTGAAAATGGATGGGTTCGCACCCGTTCCGCAAAATTGCGGAACGATGCGGACCCATAATGCGGACATGTGAATAGACTATAATACTAAGGAGGTCCTTTATGATGAGAAATATGTAAGGTTTATTGCGCCGCAATCTGCACACACCAGGTCTATAAAAGTGGCCGTGGGGTTGGCGGGGAAGGGGACTGGCCGGCAGGTCCATCTCATTCATCATTTTCTACACCTGTTTTAGGTGTAGAAAGTGGTCTAAATGTACAGGTAAGATAGCAAGGAAGCTGGCATACATTTAAACTGGTGCTGGAAACGCTGAAGTTATGTAGAGGCCGGCTCCTCTACATAACTTCGGCGGATCCACCGCCAGCACAGGGGCTTATTAAGACCGACGTCTAAAAAGCCAGTCTTAATAAATGACCCCCTAAATCTTTTCCTATATATCAGTCTGCTCAGCTACTCCTGCTTTAAAATATGCTGCTTGCAGATCAGACACCATGTACATTGTGACAGGCTCCATATAATAGGCGCCACAATTGGAGCCCAAGGGTTATGAGCACAAAGGACGGTGAATATACAACCTCTGGCCACTGATAATTATATAGATGCACCAGTGAGGTTCTCATTTTTCTCCTGAAAAGACGGCATGCCTACAAGGGGCTCTTTTTCAATTTTTGCTGTGGATAATATTTTATCATTTCTGTTTCCAGCTCCAGCTAAGAATCAATACTGACATCCAGCTTCAAGGACCTGACTATTAACTGCAGAGACATTTTAAGCTGTTATTTATACCAACTGTGCACTATATGTATCTCTAACAATCAATTGCTGCATACCTCAGGTACCAATTCCAACTAGGTATGAATGCTCTGGAAAACTGTTCACATGAAAGTGCTTGTAAGCTACTGGCATGTTCACACTAACAGGCAATTCTTGCCACAGTGTCAAAACTAGACTGCAGTATTCCCATAACATCCCAAGATATGTTGGACGATTTATCAAAGATAACCACTTACAATAATGAGTTAAAGGGTTTTCCGAGAATTAGGTATTGATGACCTGTCCTCAGGATAGGTCATCAATATTAGATCAGCAGTGGTCCTACTTCAGGCACACTTGCCGATCAGCTGTTGGACAGGCCATGACGCTCCATGATCGCTGCAGCCTCTTCCTAGGCAAGACTTCATGTTTATCAGTGGCCATCATGTTCATTCATGGCGTATGTGCAACTCTATCCCATTCAAGTGAATGGGGCTGAGCTGCAATAACAAGTACAACCACTATACAATGTACAGCGCCTGTGCTTGGTAAGGTGTAATGAGGCCGCGGAGCTCACCAGAATGCAGAGGCCTTCTCATATAGCTGATCAGTAGGGGTGCCAGGTGTTGGACCCACACTAATCTGGTATTGAAGACCTATCCTGAAGACAGGTCATCATTATCTAAGTCTTGGAAAACCCCTTTGAAATGCATATACACCAACTCCTTTAAGAAGCCGAAATTTACAAAAAATATGCATATATAACACAACAAGAATTATGGGGAAGAACCTTCAAAAGGATAGATTGATTTGGACTCCAATACATAATTCCAGAAGTACATCATGTCATAAAAGTTTCATATGTTTTGGTCACCATGGATGGCATAGGAAAAATATTTTACTTTAACAGACTGCACAGTATCCATATACTGACCGAGTCTGCATTACACCTATAGCATCAGCTAACTGCAGCAGCAAACTTAAACCTAAACCTTGATACCCCTATAGCTTTCAAAAATTCTTTAAAATTAATAAACTTGTGAACGATAAAAGTAATACAAAACCTATCTACTATTGCTATTAATGTGAGATTTCATAGAATAAGTAACACCCATGTAATCAGACATTAACCCGTAGAGGACCTGCGCTGTACATGTATGGCGCAGATGTCCAACACTAAAGGACCGTGATCGGGCGGGTGCAGGAGATACGCCCGTCCGATCCACGGCAGGGGTCCGGCAGTCACTGATAGCTGGACCCCTGCTGCATGCGCCGGCAACGTTTAAATTACCGATGCCGGCGTATTTACCCTTGATGTGCTGCGGTCAGCGCTGACAGCGGCACCTGCAATGTCCTTGCAGGTATCGGAGCTTCCATCAGGTCCCCGTGCCGCTGTGACGGGGACCCGAAGGCAGCCCCATGCCTTCATTAGGAATCATGGCTGGCTTCCGGGAGAGCCTGTGAGATCCAGCCCCCTGGATCTCATAGATAAACAGGCTGTAAGTGTATTACAGTCTGTAACACACTTACAGTCAATGCATCACAATACAGAAGTACTGTGATGCATTGTAAAGGGGATCACACCCCCAAAAGTTGAAATTCCAGAGTGGGACAAAAAAGAAAGTGTAAAGTTAAAAAAAAATTAAGTTTTACAAAAAAATTTAAAGTTTAAAGTAAAAAAAAAAAAAGCGTCCTTTTCCCCAAAAAAAAGTAATGTAAAAAAAAAAAAAATTGGAAAAAAGTGGATAAATTAGGTATCGCCGCGTCCGTATCGACTGGCTCTATAAAAATACCACATGACCTAACCCTTCAGGTGAACACCATTAAAAAATAAAAACGGTGTAAAAAAAACTATTTTTTTCACCTTACATCACAAAAAGTGCAATAGCAAGTGATCAAAAAGTCATATGCATCCCAAAATAGTGCCAATCAAATGGTCTTCTCATCCCGGAAAAATTATACCCTACCAAAGACAATCGCCCAAAAACTGAAAAAAATATGTCTCTCAGAATATAGAGACACTAAAACATGATTTTTTATTTATTTCAAAAATGATATTATTGTGTAAAACTGACATAAATAAAAAAAGTAGACATATTAGATATCTCTGCGTCCGCAAGAACCTGGTCTATAAAAATATCACATGACCTAACCCCTCAGGTGAACACCGTAAAAAAAAAAATGTCAAAAAAGCCATTTTTTGTCACCTTACATTACAAAAAGTGTAATAGCAAGCGATCAAAAAGTCATATACACCCAAAATAGTGCCAATCAAACCTTCATCTCATCCCGAAAAAAAATTAGCCCCTACATAAGACAGTCACCCAAAAAAAAATAAAAAAAAATACGGCTTTCCGAATGTGAAGACACAAAAAAATAATTTTTTTTTCAAAAATGCTTTATTATGTAAAACTGAAACTGAACTGAAAGAAGGCAGTTACATTTCCAAATACAGTGAAAGAGGTCTTCACTTTGGAGCATACATTTAGGGCATTTCGTTTGTCTTTCCTCAATGGATAAATTCTTGCTGGATTTAATGGGAAATCCATATATAGCTTTGTGAATAAATTTTAAATGCGTCTCTCGCCAAATTTCATTTGATACCACTTTTTGAACCCTTTGCCATCCTCTCAGGATGTCTTCTGAGTGTAAATTCCCATTAATGTTTTTATGCCATCCCTTAAAGAGGGTGTTACTGTAATGGTGAGAAATAACTTTCCTGATATTATCATGTATAGAAGCTATGGATATCTTTGAGTGTTTGGGCAGTATCATGTCATCAAAGCTGGTTGACGAGAATTCCAGAGTGAAGTTTCTCAATTTGGACTTCAAAAAAACCTAGTATTTGGTTGTATGATAAATAGTGGGAAGTGTCTAGGTTATATTTAACACATAAGTCAGGGAATGAGTGGAACTGAGCCTTTTGAGGGTCCCATAGTTCCTTCACTGTGTTTATGCCCTGTGTCTGCCCCTTTAGAAATTGTTTGAGCGACCTGCTGTAAATTCAGGGTGTTTCCAAGGAGAGAGATGTTTGGATACCAGGAAAGGCAATCAGAACAGTTTTCTAGCAATTTTCCATGATGCAGCTGTATCTTTAAGGGCTCTTTCACACTTGCGTTCTTGTCTTCCGGCATAGAGTTTCGTCGTCGGGGCTCTATGCCGGAAGAATCCTGATCAGGATTATCCTAATGCATTCTGAATGGAGAGAAATCCGTTCAGGATGCATCAGGATGTCTTCAGTTCCGGAACGGAACGTTTTTTGGCCGGAGAAAATACCGCAGCATGCTGCGCTTTTTGCTCCGGCCAAAAATCCGGAACACTTGCCGCAAGGCCGGACCCGGAATTAATGCCCATTGAAAGGCATTGATCCGGATCCGGCCTTAAGCTAAACGTTTCGGCGCATTGCCGCATCCGACATTTAGCTTTTTCAGAGTGGTTACCATGGCTGCCGGGACGCTAAAGTCCTGGCAGCCATGGTAAAGTGCAGTGGGGAGCGGGGGAGCAGTATACTTACCGTCCGTGCGGCTCCCCGGGCGCTCCAGAGTGACGTCAGGGCGCCCCAAGCGCATGGATCACGTGATCACATGGATCACGTCATCCATGCGCATGGGGCGCCCTGACGTCATTCTGGAGCGCCCGGGGAGCCGCGCGGACGGTAAGTATACTGCTCCCCCGCTCCTCACTACTACTATGGCAGCCAGGACTTTAATAGTGTCCTGGGTGCCATAGTAACACTGAAAGCATTTGGAAGACGGTTCCGTCTTCAAATGCTTTCAGTACACTTGCGTTTTTCCGGATCCGGAGTGTAATTCCGGCAAGTGGAGTACACGCCGGATCCGGACAACGCAAATGTGAAAGAGGCCTAAGTAATACACTCTTCTTTAAGTGGGTAGGGATTGCTGAATAACTGGTGTGTAACAATGCATTTAAGCTCCATGGGCGAGATAGCTGTGTCTCCAAAATGAAGTTAGAGAAACGTGATGTCCCCTCAATTCAAGCCACACCATGTCTCAAAAGGCTGGCTATATTATAGTGTCGGATGTCAGGAACACCCAACCCCCCCATCTCCCCTATTAACATTTGTGTTTTTAGTGCTAATCTGGATCTTTTTCTTGCCCATATAAATTTTCTAAAGGCTGACTGGAGCAAGTCTACATCTTTGTGTTTTAGAAGCAATGGGATTGTCTGTATCTGGTATAATAAGCGTGGAAAACATATCATTTTTATTAAATGACATCTACCCATCATGGATAGCGGAAGCTGTTTCCACCTCTCCAAATCTGACAATAGACGTTTTATCAAATCAGGGTAATTGAGTTAGTATATAGACTCTGGAGTCTTGCCTATATTAATTCCCAGATATTTAATAGAGTGGCGAGCTATATTTACCGGGAGTGATTTCCAACTTGTGGTCTCACTCGACTTTGATAGGCATAACATTTCACACTTTGAAACGTTCACCTTGAAGCCCGAGAAGGAGCCAAACAGATTGAGCAGTTCAAACAGGACTGATAGATCTCTCTGAGGGCGGGAAAGGAACACTAGCAAGTCATCTGCAAATAAAGCATGTTTGACCTCTATATCACCCACTGCGATGCCCCTCATATCCTTATTCATAGTTATAGCTCTAGATAGAGGTTCGATTGCCAGGTTGAACAGCAAGGGGGACAAAGGGCATCCATGTCGCGTTCCCTTGTAAAGTGGAAACATGGGGATGAGAAAACCTGGTGTATATACCTGAGCACTAGGGCACTCATATAAGGCCGACAAATATCGGCAAAATGGACCCACCAATCCCACTTTGTCCAGTGCACTGTTTAGCCAGTCACAGGCCACGTTATCAAACTCTTTTTTCTGCATCAATTGCAATGATGGCAGGGGACTGTCCAAAGGCAGGGCTCTTTTTGATGCCATTTTATAACGCCAGAACCTTTCTGATGTTAGTCACTGCAGATCTATTTTGCGTGAATCCCGCTTGCGCAGGTAAAAGGAGATCAGGCATCAATCTAGCCAATCTATTCACTAGAATTTTGGACATTATCTTAGTGTCTATATTTATGAGAGAGATTGGTCTATAGGAGGATGCCAACAATGTATATTTCTCTGCTTTGGGTAATACTTTTATATGTGCAGTGCGCGCCCAATATGACATCTGGCGACCAGACATGAAGTCATTGTACAGGGAGGTCAAAATGGGGGTGTTATCGTCCCTGCAAACTTGATATGTCTGTCATATAGTTCTGGCATTAAAATAGAGAATTCCCTTCTCCTCCTTTGTACATCTCCTGAGTAGTCTCCAAAGATCAGAATCCTCTGGCCTTTGATCTCGAGCGCTGAGCGATTCTGGTTGAAAGCACGTAGCATGATTTATCAGTAAAGTCCAGATATTTTACAATTACTGGTCTAGGGCGTCTAGCCAGCACATTTGGAGTCTTAAGATTGTGCTCTTTATTAGACCTCAGATCTGGTCCCAGTCTGTGGGCTCTCTCCACTTTGGACCGGTTTGAAAGTCCCAGGGCCGCTATTATCTCGCCTTCGCATATGCGCAATAAGTCATGAGCAGCAATTGATTCCGGCAGGCCAATGATCCGCAGGTTGTTCCTACAAAATCTATTTTCAAGATCTTCAACCTTGTCTTTTAATAGCTTATTTTCCCATAATAATTATTCTAGGTGTGCTTTAATCTTATGGCATGAGCCCTCCAGTACCTGGATTTTGTGTTCGGCTCTGTCAAGTCTTGCACCATGTTCTCCTACTGTGGCCTGGATGGATTGTAGTGATGCTCCTACTGTAGTCGCCAGAGAATCCTGGAGATAAGGTAGGATACGGTTTGCGGCTTCAATCGCCAGCTGTTTGTAGTTTATTTGCGGGTCTTCGCCTAACTTGTTTGCCTCTGTGCCTGGTATCTCTGCTTGAGTATCTGAGATTAGCTCTGTCGAAGGTAATAAGTCCTCCTCCGCCATGTCAATTTCCTGCACTGTGGGCTTTGCCTGTTTGTTCTGCGCTTTAGGCTTGTTTTTGCTCCCCATGGTAGAAAGATATCGGTCCATAGGTGGCCGCTAACTTAGAGGTCATGGTATTCCCAGTGATTAGTCCGGTTTGCAGGAGTGAGTGTAAGGAGCTTCACCTCACAGAGCTAAAACTAGACGCGTCTCACCATGCTGGCGCCGGAACAGGAAGTCAAAAACAGTTTTGTATACCTTGAGGGGTGTAGTTTCTAAAATGGGGTCACTTTTTTGGAGTTTCTAGGGGTGCATCAGGGGGATCTTCAAATGTGACATGGCAGCTTAAATTATCCCAGTGAAATCTGCTTTCCAAAAACCATATGGTGTTCCTTTCCTTCTGCGCAATACCGTGTGCCCATACAGCGGTTTTCCACCACATATGGGGTGTTTCTGTAAACTACAGAATCAGGACAATAAATATTGAGATTTGTTTGGCTGTTAATCCTTGCTTTATTAGTGGAAGAAAATTTATTAAAATGGAAAATCTGCCAAAAAAGTAAAATTCTGAAATTTCATCTCCATTTTCCGTTAATTCTTGTGGAACACCTAAAGGATTAACAAAGTTTGTAAAATCAGTTTTGAATACCTTCAGGGGTGTAGTTTCTAAAATGGGGTCATTTTGGGGTGGTTTCTATTATGTAAGCCTCACAAAGTGACTTCAGACCCGAACTGGTCCTTAAAAAGTGGGTTTTGGAAATGTTCTGAAAAATTTCAAGATTTGCTTCTAAACTTCTAAGCCTTCTAACGTCCCCAAAAAATTAAATGACATTCACAAAATGATACAAACATGAAGTAGACATATGGGGAATGTAAAGTAATAACTATTTTTGGAGTTATTACTATCTATTAAAAAAGTTGAGAAATTAAAATTTGCAAATTTTTACAAATTTTTGGTAAATTTGGCATTTTTTATAAATAAAAATTAAAATGTTTGACTTAATTTTACCACTGTCATGAAGCACAATATGTGACGAGAAAACAAGTTCAGAATGGCCTGGATAAGTAAAGCGTTTTAAAGTTATCACCACATAAATTAGCACATGTCAGATCTGCAAAAAAATGGCCTGGTCCTTAAGGTGAAAAATGGCAGGGTCCTGAAGGGGTTAAAGAGTCCTGGTCTTGTCTATGTGTAGTGGCTTTCTGTGACAAAATTACACCAGTCACCCAGGATCTGGTTCAATAACAGATCCTGATAGAATAATAGAAGAAATTGTTTTATATTTTATCATACTGACAACAATAATTAGTTGAGAAAATAACCGCATAAAAAGAGTCTATTTTACTTCGTGTTTTGGATGTTTTATACTGCTTTTATCCATAATATGATGCTCTGATCTCAACCCTGTTTAAGGTATATTGCTATTGTTGATCACCTTGCATTCTTTTGTGTAGCTCTCTATCGTGGAGCAAGACTGGCATGATATAATGTACTATTCTATCAGTAAATTTTTTATGCTACGAGGTATGTGGCAGCTCGTAGCATTTAGCAAACTACTGGTTTTCTGTAGAGACAAGTAGTGACCCTTTCACATACTGTATGGCATCCCCATTGAAGAAAATATCAAAACATCCTCACCGACTGTATCTTCCTCCTCTCCCTAGTAGATTGTAAGCCCTTGCGGGCAGGGTCCTCTTCTTCTGTAACAGTTTGCAATTAATTTGGTTCATGCTTATTGAACTTTTTTTTTATTTATGTATGTATAACCATTATGATATGTACAGTGCCATGGAATGAATGGCACTTTAATAAGAAATAAAAAAAGGTATCAGACTGAGACAAAGTTTAAGTGGTCACTGTTATTATCTATGTAGTTAACATTAAGACTGTGAGCCGTGATGACATCCTTATCACTTTCCCACATGATTAGCATAGATCATCTATGTATTTTCTGTACCATCCACTAGTTAACTACATAATTCTGTAAGCAAGTAGAAACAACAACCAGCAGTAAAAGAGAACTAAGGAGGCGTTAGAGTATTATATATTTTATAGCAATTGGTCCTAAATGGTGAACAAGCAATTTTAGGGTATGATCAGATAAGATAAGATAAGATGCCTTTATTGTCACTGTACAATACAATGTAATACAATGTACAATACAATGAAATGTTGTTTGGAGCAATCCTAGATGCCATGGACAGAGGAACAAGAACTGAGATTTAAACTAAAGCATTACACTAGAAAAAAAACAAAACCTTGGCTAATGTGGCTAGATGTGACTAATTTTTCACAGATTTTTGCTGTGTATATCGCACCTTGAAATCTGCAACAAATTTACAGCACAATGATAATATCTTACAAAAACCTATTTACATCTTGCAGGTATAATTAGTTTGCATTGGACATTTGCACTAGTTTGCACTGGGCAGCACTGTTGTGCTGGACGTTGTATGTTCTCCCTGTGTTTGCATAGTTTCCTCCCACACTCCAAAGATATACTGATAGGGATCTTAGATTGTGAGCCCCATTGGGGACAGCTTGATGTTAATGTCTGTAAAGTACTGCGGAACATGTCAGTGCTATATAAGTGCATAAAATAAATAAATAAATTGGTTTGTAATGTCATAAGATTATAACAATAGGTACTTTTTTTTTTTGCTCTATCCAATGTGGGAAATTTGAGACATTGCTAAATTGATTTTAAAAAGTTAATAAAAAATGTATAAAAAACTAAAAACTGTATACCTGATTTGAATAAAAATGCATAATGTGTTTGATAAGAACACTTTTTAGATCTGAATGGCTTTAAAAAATGGAACAATATAGTAAAACTACAACTCCCACCATGCCCTGCTGTAGGCTGATAGCTGTCAGCAGACTGGGCATGGGGGAGTTGTAGTTTTGCAACAGCTAGAGAGCCGCAGGTTGGCCATCCCTGGTATAAGGTGTGTGATAGGCTGTCTGCACACATATCCCTTGTTGCTGTTATGGGTAAAAGAGACGATTTATCAGAGTTGCAAAAAGGGATTATTATTAGCTTTTGGGCCAAGAATGGCAGTATTTCTGAAGCTGCGCAGTTTGTGAACTGTTCGTGTGCTGTTTTGGTAAAATTTTATTGGACAAAGTGTGGACAAATGGCAACCTTTGTGAATAAGCGATATGGGAACTGCAGACCACCACGTGCCATTGATGTGACAAGTAAATGTCTGCTACAAAAGTGTGGACAGATCGACACGGTACAGTTGAGTAGTTCACCACCAAAAGAAACCGGGGGCTACCAGACGTACAGTGGATATAAAAAGTCTACACACCCCTGTTAAAATGTCAGGCTTCTGTGATGTAAAAAAATGAAACAAAGATAAATAATTTCAGAACTTATTCCACCTTTAATGTGACCTATAAACTGTACAACTCAATTGAAAAACAAACTGAAATCTTTTAGGTAGAGGGAAGAAAAAATATAAAAATAAAATAATATTGTTGCACACCCTAAAACTAATACTTTGTTGAAGCACCTTTTGATTTTATTACAGCACTCAGTCTTTTTGGGTATGAGTCTATTAGCATGGCACATTTTGACTTGGCAAGATTTGCCCACTCTTCTTTGCAAAAACACTCCAAATCTGTCAGATTGCGAGGGCATCTCCTGTGCACAGCCCTCTTCAGATCACCCCACAGATTTTCAATCGGATTCAGGTCTGGGCTCTGGCTGGGCCATTCCAAAACTGTAATCTTCTTCTGGTGAAGCCATTCCTTTGTTGATTTGGATGTATGCTTTGGGTCGTTGTCATGCTGAAAGATGAAGTTCCTCTTCATGTTCAGCTTTCTAGCAGAAGTCTAAAGGTTTTGTGCCAATATTGACTGGAATTTGGAACTGTTCATAATTCCCTCTCGCTTAACTAAGGCCCCAGTTCCAGCTGAAGAAAAACAGCCCCAAAGCATGATGCTGCCACCACAATGCTTCACTGTGGGTATGGTGTTCTTTTGGTGATGTGCAGTGTTGTTTTTGGGCCAAACATATCTTTTGGAATTATGGCCAAAAAGTTCAACCTTGGTTTCATCAGACCATAACACCTTTTCCCACATGCTTTTGGGAGACTTCAAATGTGTTTTTGCAAAATGTAGCCTGGCTTAGATGTTTTTCTTCGTAAGAAAAGGCTTTCGTCTTGCCACTCTACCCCATAGCCAAGACATATAAAGAATACGTGAGATTGTTGTCACACGTACCACACAGCCAGTACTTGCCAGATATTCCTGCAGTTCCTTTAATGTTGCTGTAGGCCTCATGATAGCCTCCCAGACCAGTTTTCTTCTCGTCTTTTCATCAATTATGGAGGGATGTCCAGTTCTTGGTAATGTCACTGTTGTGCCATATTTTCTCCACTTGATGATGACTGTGTTCTATGGTATATCTAATGCCTTGGGAAAAAAATTGTACCCTTCTTCTGACTGATACCTTTTAACAATGAGATCCCTCTGATGCTTTGGAAGCTCTCTGTGGACCATGGCTTTTTCTGTGGGATGTGACTAAGAAAATTTCAGGAAAGACCAATTAGAGCAGCTGAACTTTATTTGGGGTTAATCAAAGGCACTTTAAATGATGACAGGTGTTTGCTGACTCCTATTTAACATGATTGTGAATGTGATTGCCTAATTCTGAACACAGCTACATCCCCAGTTATGTGAGGGTGTGCACACTTATGCCACCACATTATTTTAGTTTTTTTTTGTTTTCTTCCCTCCACCTAAAAGATTTTAGTTTGTTTTTCAATTGAGTTGTACAGTTTATAGGTCACATTAAAGGAGGAAAAAGTTATGAAATGATTTATCTTTGTCTCATTTTGTTACAGCACAGAAACCTGACATTTTAACAGGGGTGTGTATTCTTTTTAAATCCACTGTATGTCTAAAACAACAGTTCTGTGAACCCTACTGCATATTTAGCTCTGAAGCAGAAGGAGGGTGACTGCACCTCTACTAACGAAGTTGCATAGGCAGAAAAGGCTTCAATTTCGTGTTAGTATCGAAACTGGACCTCCACTGACTGGCAAAGGGTTGCCTTCTCAGATGAGTCATGTTTTCTGGTTTATTGAACGGATAGGCACTGGTATGACAGTCGAAAAACATCAGAGAACAAAGATGTTGCAACCATTGCTTGAAGAACAGAAGTTATTAGTGGCAGCATTGTGATCTGGTAATGTTTTGCTGGCACTCTCTGGGCCCACTCATCCAAGTGGAAAGTACTCTCCACCAATATGGGTATGAATTTTTCTTTACAGATCACGTACACCCATACATGCTGATTATCTTCCCTGGGGTGGATGGGATCTTCCAGCAAGAAAATGCAACAGCTAGAGATGTTCTATAATAGTTCTGAGAGCATGACCAAGACTTCCAAGTACTATCCTGGCCCCTTAATTCCCAAGTCTTTAACTCAGCTGAACATCTCTGGAAACACTTTGATTGTAGTGTTTGCTCTTTGGATTCTCCCCATGCACCCTCCAGCAGCTGTGGGATACACTGCAGTCTGCATGGCTCCAGATACCTCTGACAACATGACTCATTCCGAGCCCAACTAGATGCTGTCCGTTCTGCACACAGAGGTTACTCTGGATTTTAGCTGTTGGTCATAACAATGCGACTCAACTGTGTATTAAAGACATTCTGTCACCAGCCACTCCCTATCCAACTGCTTGCAAATACACATAACCGAAGTTCACCTGATTAACCCTTTCAGGACCAAGCCATTTTCACCTTTCTGCCCAGGCCATTTTTAGCAAATCAGACATGTGTCATTTTATGTGGTAATAACTTTAAAACACTTTTAGTTATTCAGGCCATTCTGAGACTGTTTTCTCGTCACATATTGTACTTCATGACAGTGGTAAAATTGAGTCAACGATTTTTATTTTTATTTATATAAAATACCAAATTTACCCAAAAATTTTTAAAAATTGCAAATTAGCAAATTAAAATTTTTCTACTTTTAGAAATAGATAGTGATAATTCAAAAAATAGTTACTACTTTACATTCCCCATATGTCTACTTCATGTTTGGATAATTTTATGAATGCCATTTTATTTTTTGGGGACGTTAGAAGGCTTAGAAGTTTAGAAGGAAATCTTGAAATTTTTCAGAACATTTCCAAAACCCACTTTTTAAGGACCAGTTCAGGTCTGAAGTCACTTTGTGAGGCTTACATAATAGAAACCAACCAAAAATTACCCCATTTTAGAAACTTCACCTCTCAAGGTATTCGAAACTGATTTTACAAACTTTGTTAACCCTTTAGGTGTTCCACAAGAATTAATGGAAAATAGAGATAAAATTTCACTTTTTTGGCAGATTTTCCATATTAATATTTTTTTTCCAGTTACAAAGCAAGGGTTAACTGCCAAACAAAACTCAATATTTATTGCCCGGATTCTGTAGTTTACAGAAACACCCCATATGTAGTCGTAAACTGCTGTATGGGCACACGGCAGGGCGCAGAAGGAAAGGAACGCCATATGGTTTTTGGAAGGCAGATTTCACTGGGATAATTTTAAGCTGCCATGTCACATTTGAAGACCCCCTGATGCACCCCTAGAGTAGAAACTCCAAAATAATGACCCCATTTTGGAAACTACCGGATAAGGTGGCAGTTTTGTTGGTACTATTTTAGGGTACATATGATTTTTGGTTGCTCTATATTACACTTTTTGTGAGGCAAGATAACAAAAAAATAACTGTTTTGGAACCGTTTTTATTTTTTGTTATTTACAATGTTCATCTGACAGGTTAGATCATGTGGTATTTTTATAGAGCAGGTTGTCACGGACGCGACCAAACAGAATATGACTACTTTTTTGGTTGTTTGTTTCAGTTTTACATAATAAAGCATTTTTGAAAAAAATATATTTTTAGTGTCTGCATATTCTGAAAGCCATATTTTTTTACATTTTTGGGACTTATGTAGGAGCTCATTTTTTTCGGTGTTCATCTGGGGGGTTAGGTCATGTGATATTTATATAGAGCAGGTCATTACGGACGTGGCAATACCTAATATGTATACTTTTTATTTATGTAAGTTTTACACAATGATATTTTTGAAACAATAAAAAAAAATCATGTTTTAGTATCAATATAGTCTGAGAGCCATAGTTTTTCAGTTTTTGGGCGATTTTCTTAAAGGGATTCTGTCGTGACATTTTAGGCCTATAACCTAAACATATGGCCAGGTCCGTCCAAATAGCATGAATCCGAAACTGTACTTATTAAATGTGCCTGTGGCTCTATTAGCACATAAAACAGGTTTTTATAACCTGTCATTCACCTACCTAAGGTGCCCAAGGGGATGTCGCTTCATACTGGGTGCCTGGCTGCAGCCATCTCCGTCTGGTGCCCAGCGCCGCCTTCCCAGTTGAAATCGCTGCCTTCCTCACCTCAGCCCCGCCTCCGCAATCGTCCGGTCCCTCAGGTTATGCCTAGTGCGCATGCGCGGGATCTGGCAGAGGGGCTAATAGAGCCACAGGCGCATTTAATAAGTACAGTTTCAGATTCATGCTATTTGGACGGACCTGGCCATATGTTTACGTTATAGGCCTAAAAGGTCATGACAGAATCCCTTTAAGTATAGTATAATTTTTGTGGGATGAGATGACGGTTTGATTGGCACTATTTTGGTGTGCATATGACTTTTTGATAGCTTGCTATTACACTTTTTGTGATGTAAGGTGACAAGAAAAGGCTTTTTTGACAGTTTTTATTTTTTTTATTATTACGGTGTTCACCCGAGGGGTTAGGTTATGTGGTATGTTTATAGAGCAGGTTGTTACGTGGCGATACCTAATATGTCTACTTTTTTGTTTTTACATTTAACACAATAAAAGTATTTTTAAAACAAAAAAAAAATCATGTTTTAGTGTCTCCATAGTCTGAGAGCCATATTTTTTTTAATTTTTTGGGCGATTGTCTTAGCTTGGGGCTCATTTTTTGCGGGATGAGGTGACAGTTAGTTTGGTACTATTTTGGGGGGCATACGCCGTTTTGATCACTTGGTGCTGCACTTTTAGTGATGTAAGGTGACAAAAATCTTTTTTTTTTAGTACAGTTTTTATTTAATTTTTTTGATGTTGTTCATCTGAGGGGTTAGGTCATTAGGTCTGAGGGGTTGCCAGTCAATGCGGACGCAGCAATACCTGATATGTCTACTTCTCTTTTTTTCCCTATTTTTTTTTATTTAATTTTTTTTACTTTATTTTGGGAAAAGGATACTTTTTTTTTACTTGAAACTTTACATATTTTTAAAAAACGTATTTTTATTTTTTAACTTTATCTTTTGTCCCACTCTGGGAACTTTTGGGGGTCTGATCCCCTTTACAATGCATTACAATACTTCTGTATTGTAATACATTGGCTGTAAGTGTATTACACACTGTAATACACTTACAGCTCCCTGCCTGTGAGCTCCAGGGGTCTGGATCTCACAGGCTCTCCCGGAAGGCAACGCGGGGAGCCGATGGACACCCTGCACACGTCTGAAGTCCGCACGTGCCGCGGTCAGCGCTGACCGCAGCCGTGCAGGGGTTAATGCACGAGCATTGGTGATTTCACTGATGCCGGCGCATACAGCAGGGGTCCGGCTATCAGTGACTTCACCCGCCCGATCAGCACGCCGTGCTCTGGGTGTTAAGTCATGTCCGGTTGCGCCGTACATGCACACCGCTGGGCATTAAGGGGTTAAAATCCTGTTTTTATTTTGGTGATCTGAGGCTCTGTTCCTAAGTCATGATACTTCTTCTAATTATGTAAATTAGGCATTTGGTGCAATGAGGGCATCACCATTGCTCTTGCTGCACCCAGGCTCCGCTCCTTTTTGTGGCCAGAAACCCTCCTTTACTGCTTCCCATTGCCTGGTCCTGTCAAACAAAGCAGCGAGGAAGGGGCTAGCCACAGAAAGGAGTGGAGCTTGGTGTAACAAGTGCAATGGTGACTCCCTTGTTGCACCAAAGGCCTAATTTCTTTTTTTTTAAAAAGCATCATAACTCAGGAACGGAGCCTCAGATCAACAAAAACAATGTTTTAATCAGGTAAACCACATCTATGGGTCTGTGTAAACAGTTCGATAGGGAAGTTGCTGGTGACAGACTACAGTTAAGCAATTAAAGCAAAAATTAAATTGACCAATTGCAGCACATGGAGACGGGCACTGCTCTACATGGGGAATTTTGTAATGACTGCATAAAGATCAACCACTTTAGACCATACATTTACTCTAAAGTGTCTGAATACTGAGAAACAGCTGGTTAAACAAAAGGAAATGAAATACTGTAGCAAACAGAAAAGTGTGTTTGCATAAAACAAAGGTAGACATTCTAAGTTTATTGGAAGGATTTATTTTCAAATATCTCATTGATTTTAAATGCATTTAATGCTCCAGAGACCTTGTAGCTACATGCACTTCAAGAGAAGCGGTAAAAATATTGAGAATGAATAAGCGATACAGGAACAGACAAAAACATGATTATGTGCTGTGCCAAATGGATACTTCTCATCTACATTCAAAGTGTAGCAATATTTGAACTGAAAATTTGATGGAGATGAGCAGCTCATAAGTGAAAAAGTCAATACATCCAAAGGAGTTGTCCAACAGGATAATTTTTTTTTTGTTTAAACGGCAAAATAGGTTAAAAGATGCATTACTCACCTCAACGATCACCCACTGCCGTTTCACTGCTTAACGAGTCCCTGCTGGATTCTGCTTCCTGGTCCCAGTGTGAAACAAGGGAAATGGCAGGAGATGCCTGTGCATCAAGCTGGAACCAGAAAGTGGAGACCAGTGGTGACCCTGTAAGCATCACAAAGGCAGCGGTGGGGGATGGTGAAGTGGTAAATGTTTTTTTTTTGTTGTTTTTTACCCCTTATATAAAAATGTACAAAATGTGGAGGTGGAGCAGAGGTCAACTTTTCTGGACCGTCTGCTGTTGTGAAACTACAACTCCCATCATGCACACTTGCTCAGCTGCTACAGGAATTCCCACAGAAACTGATATCCGTTCCGAGGTGAAAAGACTGTATTTTTATGCAGCTGACCCTAGGAGGAGCTTAGTGCGAAGACATTATAGCTTCCGAATTAATAGCCTGGAAGTACATACTGAGAGAGTGGAGTAGTGAGGATAGTCTGGTCAGGATAGAATGTGTCGGCAGATAAGAACCATTTGGCCCATCTAGTCTGCCCAATATACTGAATACTATGGATAGCCCCTGGCCCTATCTTATATGAAGGATGGCCTTATGCCTATCCCATGCATGCTTAAACTCCTTCACTGTATTTGCAGCTACCACTTCTGCAGGAAGGCTATTCCATGCATCCACTACTCTCTCAGTAAAGTAATACTTCCTGATATTACTTTTAAACCTTTGCCCCTCTAATTTAAAACTATGTCCTCTTGTAGCAGTTATGTCCTCTTGTAGCGGGTATTTCTTTTGATTCATTCAATTCATTAACCTTTACATTAACTTTTATATTGCCGTCAATACCAAGCAGCATACCGCCCTCATCCAACATAGAGGAATACCCTTGAAAATGAGGGTCAGACAGAAAAGACTGCATTAAATTTGTTCAGACTTTTTTTTTATTTGAGAGAGTAGGGATCATTGGAAAATGTGGATTATGCTAGTAAGAAGCGTGAGGAAGCAATTAGTAAAATGAAGAAATTGGAAAGATTATTGGATTAATGAGATGAGAGACCTGTGTGAAGTAGCTTCACTAGAAAAATACCTTGAGTGGGACATTGTACCCAAGGATTTGAAAGTTTATAAAACCTTGGCGACTGATGAGGGGGGTGTATACACTTTAAAAGAATGGAATAGACAATAGAGTTTATTATTGAAAAAAGAAAAAATGGATTATTGAGAATAGAAAAATTGTGGAACTATTTGAAGCCTTCAGACCATCCAGATATCATCCAATTGCAGAGATCCATCAAGAATAGGATCAAAATAAAAGATGATGAAATAATAATAAAAAAGAAACAAAAATGTGAAAGAGACTCAGTGCCACAACTCATTGTAGGAGAGTGGTACAGCGGGATAAAAGAGAGATCACTATTTAATACTTTAGATGAAACCACATGTGGAGACACACCAGTTTCCAATAATGACTTCTCCAATAATGATCATAATACAAAAAAATCATAGGGATATAGTAGAGAATATCCCCCTCACACCAATAGTACATATAAATAAGAATCATAAGAAAGAAAAAGAAGAAGATAGCCCCTTGGTAATATCTAGTAAATTTAGCCCACTGGGGAACCTATCTATGAATGAACAGGCCAACCAGGATTGACTCTAAAATGGAGGGTGGAAAAAATATGAGCTATAGTGCGGTAGTAAAGAAAAAAATAAAGAATAATACCCCAATGCAAAAAAGAAACATGAACACACCTGAATCAGATATCATAAATAAAAACAAAGTAAAAAAAATTATTAAATGTCCAAAACGTTACATTTCCAGCTCACCTTTTTACAAATGCCACAAGTGCACAGAATAAACAGGTTGTCCATATAGCATGTGAGAAGAAAGGTTTCCGGTACTGTGATACTTTTCAGTAGAAACTTCCTCTTTATTAATGTAACATAAATCCATGTACAGACAAATCCTTAGAACATGTGGTAGTTGACGCATTTCGGACAATTGTCCTTAGGCTACTTTCACACTAGCGTTCGGGGCTCCGCTTGTGAGCTCCGTTTGAAGGGGCTCACAAGCAGCCCCGAACGCATCCGTACTGCCCTAATGCATTCTGAGTGGATGCGGATCCGCTCAGAATGCATCAGTCTGGCAGCGTTCAGCCTCCGCTCCGCTCAGCAAGCGGAATACAATGTAAGTCAATGGGGACGGATCCGTTTGAAGTTGACACTATATGGCTCAATTTTCAAACGGATCCGTCCCCCATTGACTTTCAATGTAAAGTCTGGACGGATCCGTCTGAAGCTACTTTCACACTTAGAATTTTTTCTACAATATAATGCAGACGGATCCGTTCTGAACGGATCCCAAGTCTGCATTATATGAGCGGATCCGTCTGTGCAGACATCAGACGGACCCGCTCTGAACGGTAGTGTGAAAGTAGCCTTAGTCGTAACAAGAGTTGGATTTATGTTACATTAATAAAGAGGAAGTTTCTACTGAAAAGTATTACAGTGCCAGAAACGTTTCTTCTATGTGGTGTCAAAATGGCCTCCATTGAATCCAGGGACTACAAATACCAGCATGCATGCTGAGCAAACTATGTACTAATGCTAATTAAAATCAGCCTGTGAGGCATAAGAGGGGCTACAGGAGTGCACGACCAGATAGGAGTTAGCCACAACTCCCATATAAACTACAAAACAAAAAGGGAGGGGGGGGGAGGTCAGCACATCCCAATGCGTAGGTGCACGTCGCTATGGCTGAAAATACATATAGAACAACACATAGTGCAACAGCAATAGAGATCGCCTTGGCGCGCGTCAGACGGGCTCAAATGATTTTGTACAAAATGTATTTGCTAAGCATCTCTAATTAATAAATCTCTATATTTATTAGCATAGCATTTTCAATACAATATACCTTTGTACTTTATTTGGTTTGTAGAGTGCTGTTGCACTATGTGTTGTTCTATATGTATTTTCATCCTTATGCATTGGGATGTGCTGACCCCCCCCCCCCCTCCCTTTTTGTTTTGTAGTTTATATGGGAGTTGTGGCTAACTCCTATCTGGTCGTGCACTCCTGTAGCCCCTCTTATGCCTCACAGGCTGATTTTAATTAGCATGAGTACATAGTTTGCTCAGCATGCATGCTGGTATTTGTAGTCCCTGGATTCAATAGTGGCCATTTTGGCACCACATAGATATAAACCAAAAGGGGCCCAGCATGCATGTGGGGCCTACACTTTCTGAATTTCATGGTCGCTGTCATGGCACATAACAGGTGAGTTTAGTGTTAGGACCCGTCTTATAGAGATTGCCTTGGCGTGCGGCAGACAGGCTCAAATGATTTTGTACAAAGCATCTCTAATTTATTAGCATAGCATTTGCAATATAATATACCTTTGCACTTTATTTGGTTTGTGGAGTGCGGTTGCACTATGTGTTGTTCTATATGTATTTTCATCCATAGCGACGTGCACCTACGCATTGGAATGTGCTGACCTCCCCCCCTCCCTTTTTGTTTTAAAGTATATATAGATTAACCAAAATTACTACAAAAAGGATTTGCCCCCTCTGCTCGACTCCGCCCATTTGATGCCTTTATAGGCCTAAATTTTTTTTTACGGAACTTAAAAAATACTTTTATAAAAAGAAAAGAGAAACCAATGACACAAGAAAGGCTTCTAGAAAGGTAACCATCAAAGGGAATAATGATGATATTTTTATGCATACTAATCTGAAGGTTATATCGTGTTTTAACCCGATAAATGAATATTCGGAAGCATTCAGAACATTTGACACCCTAGAAGAAAGTTAAATCCGAAAAGGAACACACGTGACCGAATTTGACCAAAGAAGAACAGCTGAGCATAAGGCGTCTACAAAATAACAATATAATTATCCGCCTGGCCAACAAAGGGGGGGGTGGGGGGGGGGGTATTGTGATTTTGGATTATGTGCAGTACCAGAATGAATCTATGAGACTGTTGGGTGATGTAAAAACCTATAAAAAAAATTTAAGTCAAACCCAATACAATAATATAAGATGGGATTGGACAGACTGGTATAAAAGGGAAAAGGAAGGGTATTATAAAAAAAAGAAGAGGCAGAATTTATTCATATTTAACACCCCAGAACATCAGCCTTCTATTACTTGCCAAAAATACACAAGTCCGAATCACAACCATCAGGGAGACCAATAATGTCGGGAATTGGTAGCCTGACTTCCAACCTATCGAAATATGTGGATGTTATCCTACAGAAATCCATCCAAAAACTCCCCGCCTACTTGAAGGATACTCAACATATTTTACAAATATTGGAAAGTATACAGTGGAAACCCGAATACATCCTAGGTACACTAGATGTTACATCCCTCTATACCGTAATTGAAAATAATAAAGATAGAAAAGTACTTCCTGAAAAAAGAGAAGGAATTAACTACCGAACAGAATAAATTCATTGGGGAATGCATTATGTTTATTTTAAATCATAATTATTATTTTTTAAATGTAAGAAAATTTTTACTTACAGACATGGGGTACAGCTATGGGGACCAGATTCGCACAGCGTTTCGCTAATCTCTATATGGGGAGGTGGGAGGAGACTACCATCTACCCTGGAGGTGTGCTCCGCGCGGGTCTGGTCCTGTGGCGTAGGTTTATAGATGATATTGTTTATATATGGAAAGGAGATGAAGACTCGCTACGGGAATTTTTATTAGAAATAATTATTTACAATTCACACTAAATATTAGTAAGAAAGAAATACACTTTTTGGATCTTACTATAACAATTGACAATAACCAAATATTTACTAAAACATATTCCAAACACACTGACAGCAATAGTTTTATCCCATTAGATAGCTGTCACTTTCCAACATGGCTCACTAACATCCCCCGTGGCCAATACATTAGTCTAAGAAGGAACTGCACAACGGTGGAGCAATATGACAAAGAAGCAGTGAATTTACACAATAGATTTGAAGAAAGGGGCTATCAAACAAATGAATTCGAAAAAAAATAAAGCAAGAAGTAAGAGAAATAGAGAGAAAAGCCCTCTTACAAAAGAAGGTGAGAGAGAACATAAGTGACAACAAGGATGAAAGCAATTTCAATATCCCCATAATCACCCAGTAGAATGAAAAAGAATCCCTTTTTAAAAAAATCGTAAGACGTCATTGGGATATTCTAAAACAAGAGAAAATTATGGGAAAAAAATAACCCCAGCACCCCAGGTTCATCTTCAGTAAGGCGAATAATCTGGGGATCCTGATAGCCCCTTCAATTAAAACAAATATAACTAAAAAGAAAAATCATGGTCAAAACATCAAAACAGGTTTCTTTCCATGTAAGATGTGTAAGGCCTGCCGATTACTGAGATGTAAAAATCCAATAAAAAAAACTCAAGAGTGGGGATAAAACATATAAAATAAAGAAATTACCTTACCTGTTATTCAAGAGGGGTCATATACTATATTAAATGCCCATGTGAAAAAGTGTATGTGGGTAGAACAAAACGATCATTGTAAACCAGAATTAATGAACATATAAGGAATATAAATAAAAAATTTGAGGGACACCCACTATGACCGCATTATAGAGATACAAAAGGGGAAAAATGTACTGGCTCCATGTTTCGGGGAATAGAACAAATAAAACCTGATCCAAGAGGGGATGACTACATTAAATTAATGTCAAAAAATGAGAGCAAATGGATCTATAATCTAAATAGCCTGGCACCCCTAAGATTAAACCAGGAGATTTAATTATTAGCTTTTTTATAATAGGAGAATATATAAAGAAATGGGGGGGGGGGGGGTTTGATTGCTGTAATTACCTGCTGAAACATATAGACATATAAAAGGATCAGGAAATGGACGTTATCCTCATAAAGAGAATAAGATATGTTACATAATTTTACCCTAAACATTATACAAATCATAGAAACATACATTGCTATAGGGTAATCAACGCTGGATTAGTATTTAACCCTGTGTACAAACAGGCTCATCACCATGGAGACGAACTGGTATTAAAACCGAGGCAGCGAGATCCACACTTATCCCTGAGGAAGAAATCCGTAGATTTCGAAACGCGTCGGAAGTAAGAGTGGACCTAGGAGGCATCCGTAACCTGCAGAGTGTGACGTCCCACCGAAGATTCGTCTCCTTGGGGTTCAACAACGCGGCTTCCTCCCACACGCGCATGTGAGTAGTAGGAAGCCTGAAGATACATCGCGAGTGTCTCATCGCGATAGCCTGGAAGTACATACTGGGAGAGCGGAGTAGTGAGGATAGTCTGGTCAGGATCTACCTGTCCTTACAGCACCTTTTGGAATGTACCTATTGTGCTTTTGTATTACATTTACATACTCCCACAAGGAAATAGCTCAACATTGTGGAAGTGTGTCGGATATACACTGTGTGCAGAATTATTAGGCAAATGAGTATTTTGACCACATCATCCTCTTTATGCATGTTGTCTTACTCCAAGCTGTATAGGCTCGAAAGCCTACTAACAATTAAGCATATTAGGTGATGTGCATCTCTGTAATGAGAAGGGGTGTGGTCTAATGACATCAACACCCTATATCAGGTGTGCATAATTATTAGGCAACTTCCTTTCCTTTGGCAAAATGGGTCAAAAGAAGGACTTGACAGGCTCAGAAAAGTCAAAAATAGTGAGATATCTTGCAGAGGGATGCAGCACTCTTAAAATTGCAAAGCTTCTGAAGCGTGATCATCGAACAATCAAGCGTTTCATTCAAAATAGTCAACAGGGTCGCAAGAAGCGTGTGGAAAAACCAAGGAGCAAAATAACTGCCCATGAACTGAGAAAAGTCAAGCGTGCAGCTGCCAAGATGCCACTTGCCACCAGTTTGGCCATATTTCAGAGCTGCAACATCACTGGAGTGCCCAAAAGCACAAGGTGTGCAATACTCAGAGACATGGCTCAGGTAAGAAAGGCTGAAAGACGACCACCACTGAACAAGACACACAAGCTGAAACGTCAAGACTGGGCCAAGAAATATCTCAAGACTGATTTTTCTAAGGTTTTATGGACTGATGAAATGAGAGTGAGTCTTGATGGGCCAGATGGATGGGCCCGTGGCTGGATTGGTAAAGGGCAGAGAGCTCCAGTCCGACTCAGACGCCAGCAAGGTGGAGGTGGAGTACTGGTTTGGGCTGGTATCATCAAAGATGAGCTTGTGGGGCCTTTTCGGGTTGAGGATGGAGTCAAGCTCAACTCCCAGTCCTACTGCCAGTTTCTGGAAGACACCTTCTTCAAGCAGTGGTACAGGAAGAAGTCTGCATCCTTCAAGAAAAACATGATTTTCATGCAGGACAATGCTCCATCACACGCGTCCAAGTACTCCACAGCGTGGCTGGGAAGAAAGGGTATAAAAGAAGAAAATCTAATGACATGGCCTCCTTGTTCACCTGATCTGAACCCCATTGAGAACCTGTGGTCCATCATCAAAAGTGAGATTTA
This sequence comes from Bufo bufo, assembly GCF_905171765.1. Taxonomy (NCBI): domain Eukaryota; kingdom Metazoa; phylum Chordata; class Amphibia; order Anura; family Bufonidae; genus Bufo; species Bufo bufo. The sequence continues at coordinate 220,558,658 of NC_053393.1, forward strand.
CAAGGAGGGAAAACAGTGCACCTCTCTGAACAGTGTCTGGGAGGCTGTGGTTGCTGCTGCACGCAATGTTGATGGTGAACAGATCAAAACACTGACAGAATCCATGGATGGCAGGCTTTTGAGTGTCCTTGCAAAGAAAGGTGGCTATATTGGTCACTGATTTGTTTTTGTTTTGTTTTTGAATGTCAGAAATGTATATTTGTGAATGTTGAGATGTTATATTGGTTTCACTGGTAAAAATAAATAATTGAAATGGGTATATATTTGTTTTTTGTTAAGTTGCCTAATAATTATGCACAGTAATAGTCACCTGCACACACAGATATCCCCCTAAAATAGCTAAAACTAAAAACAAACTAAAAACTACTTCCAAAAATATTCAGCTTTGATATTAATGAGTTTTTTGGGTTCATTGAGAACATGGTTGTTGTTCAATAATAAAATTAATCCTCAAAAATACAACTTGCCTAATAATTCTGCACTCCCTGTATTGTGACATATTATTTGTAGTCAGCACAGGTTCAGGGCTTTATTAACATTATAGCTTCCATTGCACTGTATAAACTCTTATGTACTAAGCTCCCCCTAGTGGTAGCTGCAGGCAGAAAGCTTTGTAATATATGACATGAAGCTGGAGAATTTATCATTGTATTTATGCCAGTTGTCTGCTGTTAATATATTTAGAAATTTGCTGTTCAGAATGAGTGCCATATTTTTGACGCACCTTTTCTGAGGATGTTGATATGGGAATTCCTCATATATCTTTCTTAATCATTATTGACATGCTATGATGTGTATACCATGTGATATTTGTGAGGACGTTTTGATTGGTTGGCATATGGTTTTCATGTGTTTATCAGATATTATCAATTCATCCATGAGTAAGGGTACCTATATTCAAAGGATGGATGCAATGTATCATTCCCCCCACTCTAGTTTTCAAGTTTGGAACTTTTTAAACGCATCCATTGCTAAATCGAGTTGCAAGTGGTATTTCTCAAAAAGGTAGTGTGGCAAAAGCAGGGCCAGTGGGACTGGTAAATTTATCTTCTTGGACGTCAGTTTTCAGGCGTAAACGAAGACTAAAATCTACGGCAACTCTAAGGCCTGTTTCACATCTGCGTTTAAGCAGATCTGGCAGGTTGTTCTGGCCAGGAACAGCCTGCCAGATCCATCACTGCCATGTGCTGCTAGAATTCCATCCAGTCCCATTCACCATAATAGGGATCGGCAGAGATTCGGTCGCGACACGGCAAATATGCAGAGAAGCAGCAGTGACGGATTCGGCTGGATGCTCCTGGCCGGAAAAGCCTGTCGGATCAGCTTAACGCAGGTGTGAAACAGGCCTAGGATGCCCTAGATTTAAGTCTAAGTGCTCGGACTGCTGTCTAAGTGCTTATGGGTTAGGCGCATCCTCCAGCAGCTCAGGATAAATTCCCCACAAAATGTTTATGCTGCAAAACTTCATTTTTGGCTTTTAAAGGTTCTGTGCATGAATTCTTGCGCACTTTTTCTTGGATGTGCCCAAACTCATAGTCCTTGGAGCAGTCAATGCAGCCACATGGGAATGATAAGATAAGCCTACACTGAGTGATGGCTCTTCAGTTGGTGAGCTTTACTGGTTTTCTTTTTCACCAATTTATTATGTGCAGCGGTTTTCCTGTTTGTGTGCTACTAGGCTTAAGATCACCAACAGTCTCAATTCTTTTTTATTGTTTGTACTGATTTAAATCCAGAAGGCCTGTAATTAAATGTGCCACTACAGAAGGGGAAGTTTGTTTTTTTGTGTTCAATTGCTCAGAAAACATTGGTCAGATGTCTCTGAAGGATAAGAGCCAGAGATTCGAGAAACATAATTTTAATTCTAATCCATTAACTTGCCATGGAGAAAGAGAGATTAAATCAGCAATTGTTCTTTACCATGCTACACAAAAACCCTATCAACATGAAAACAATAGAATAATAATCTTGCATTACCTACTTTTAATGAAGAGCTGGAACATGAATTTTAATCTAACGAAACATCAAAGCAGAACAGATATTTTTAAAATGCACTGAAACTAAATTGTAGGAAGACAACTAGATTGCAGCCATTTGCCCATCGCTTGCAATGCAAAATATAATGGTACCAAACGCAGAAACTAAATGTGTTTTTCACTGCTGCTCGGGGGGATCTTTGATGATTCAGTATGAGAAAACTAATTAACGCCTTTCAGAGGAAATTTAGTTACAACGCAGTTCTTTGCAATTTGGAAAGAACACACTCTCAACCTAGTTACTGGAATATAAAGACGGATGAGTAAAACGTGGCATTAACAATTATCTTAAAACAATGACAATATCTGTCCTGAATACAGAGAACATTTTAGATGTTACATGCCTACATTACACAGCTTTGACTAAATGAACGTTGCTGCTATTGAAACTCACTGTACAAGAGCTGGCTATAAGTGATAAATAATTCACATTCATTTATAAGCCACGCAAATTATATTTTGTAGCTAGTGACATGCTGGAAATTACTTCCATCACGGCATACAAGAATTCATATAAAATTGCCTTCATTCCGAAAGGTCGGAAATCAATAAAATCACTTACGTAAAGGACATTTTAGGACAATAACACATAGGTTATATGTACCAAAACAAAAATAACCAGATATTACCATATCAGACATTAATTCCTTATATATTATAAATGCCTGGTGTTGGTTCAGTTGGTGACTATTTTGAGGTTGCAACCTGGGATCTCCAGCAGCGAAGTCGAGATCTCTGTACCTTAGAACTTCTTTAAATCTGTTCCCTAGTCTAGATGACGCCAATCACCATGAATCAATCATATGCCGGTCATGTGTTGTAAAAATTAGTAAAACAAAATAACAGTAAAACAGATGTGACACAGTGAGAGGTTTGGTCTGGGAAAACAGGTATTTTCCTCCCAGCATATGCTGCTGGGCTGATTTACAGCCAGGTGAGGTCAAATACAGGTCTGGGTTTTGGCAGCACCTGGCTGTCCTTAAATAGGCAGCTTGGCTCAGAAGCCAGGTCTCTGTGTTGGGATCTGGGAGCCTTGTGTCTGGATGAAGGCTTGCTACCTGTTTGGCGTGAAAACAGGTTGGTGCTGCTATCAACAAACACTATTTGAGGCAGAATTGACGCATGGTGTGAATTACCACCAACACCGCAAGGTGACTTTTTGCTTGTTTATGACTGCTTGTTTTGTCACTTGACTAAAGTGTGAATAAAACACTGAACTGTTTGATCCAAAGAACTTGTTGTTGCCTCTATACTGCGTCCGCTAATCTTGTCTACCAGAGCAAAACCCCACACAGACTAAAAAATTCAGAAAGGCAAAAAAAAGTGACATTCAATGTAAAAAGTGAATTGCACTCACTAGTTTAGCTGGGCATACATCAAATGTTTGCTAGGAACAGGAAGTTGACCTTATACAATCAGGTCCATAAATATTGGGACATCGCCACAATTCTAACATTTTTGGCTCTATACACCACCACAATGGATTTGAAATGAAACAAACAAGATGTGCTTTAACTGAAGACTGTCGGCTTCTATTTGAGGGTATTTACATCCAAATCAGGTGAACGGTGTAGGAATTACAACAGTTTGCATATGTGCCTCCCACTTGTTAAGGGACCAAAAGTAATGGGACAGAATATTAATAATCATAAATCAAACTTTCACTTTTTAATACTTGGTTGCAAATCCTTTGCAGTCAATTACAGCCTGAAGTCTGGAACGCATAGACATCACCAGACGCTGGGTTTCATCCCTGGTGATGCTCTGCCAGGCCTCTACTGCAACTGTCTTCAGTTCCTGCTTGTTCTTGGGGCATTTTCCCTTCAGTTTTGTCTTCAGCAAGTGAAATGCATGCTCAATCGGATTCAGCTCAGGTGATTGACTTGGCCATTGCAGAACATTCCACTTCTTTCCCTTAAAAAACTCTTTGGTTGCTTTTGCAGTATGCTTTGGGTCATTGTCCATCTGCACTGTGAAGCGCCGTCCAATGAGTTCTGAAGCATTTGGCTGAATATGAGCAGATAATATTGCCAGAAACACTTCAGAATTCATCCTGCTGCTTCTGTCAGCAGTCACATCATCAATAAATACAAGAGAACCAGTTCCATTGGCAGCCATACATGCCTACGCCATGACACCACCACCACCATGCTTCACTGATGAGGTGGTATGCTTAGGATCATGAGCAGTTCCTTTTCTTCTCCATACTCTTCTCTTCCCATCACTCTGGTACTAGTTGATCTTGGTCTCATCTGTCCATAGGATGTTGTTCCAGAACTGTGAAGGCTTTTTTAGATGTCATTTGGCAAACTCTAATCTGGCCTTCCTGTTTTTGAGGCTCACCAATGATTTACATCTTGTGGTGAACCCTCTGTATTCACTCTGGTGAAGTCTTCTCTTGATTGTTGACTTTGACACACATACACCTACCTCCTGGAGAGTGTTCTTGATCTGGCCAACTGTTGTGAAGGGTTTCTTCACCAGGGAAAGAATTCTTCGATCATCCACCACAGTTGTTTTCCGTGGTCTTCCGGGTCTTTTGGTGTTGCTGAGCTCACCGGTGCGTTCCTTCTTTTTAAGAGTGTTCCAAACAGTTGTTTTGGCCGCGCCTAATGTTTTTGCGATCTCTCTGATAGGTTTGTTGTGTTTTTTCAGCCTAATGATGGCTTGCTTCACTGATAGTGACAGCTCTTTGGATGCAAATAGCACACTGGAAATGACCTCTGGACCTTTTATCTGCTCATTGTAATTGGGATAATGAGGGAATAACACACACCTGGCCATGGAACAGCTGAGAAGCCAATTGTCCCATTACTTTTGGTCCCTTAACAAGTGGGAGGCAGATATGCAAACTGTTGTAATTCCTACACCGTTCACCTGATTTGGATGGAAATGCCCTCAAATTAAAGCTGACAGTCTGCAGTTAAAGCACGTCTTGTTAGTTTCATTTCAAATCCATTGTGGTGGTGTATAGAGCCAAAAATGTTAGAATTGTGTCAATGTCCCAATATTTATGGACCTGACTGTATATAGGTGCCAAATTTTACAAGGTTTTCAACGGAAAAAAAAAAAGTCTAAAAGCTCCATGTTACGGATTAGTGATTCCCACACTCTGTTCATATGAACCCAGTAAGAGCTTCCACATAAGACAGCACTGAGAGTTGTAATTCATATAGTACAGGCAGAAAACTGAGTTCTGCTGATAGATGTGTGGCAAAGGGACACAAAAGGCAACTCAATGTCTTACCTACTAAGGTGCATTTACACTGCCCAATTGTCTAAAAGATTAACGTTCCTATGAACGCTAATTCCTGATAATCTGCCAGGGTAAAGATACCGCAGATCACCTGATGAACATCGTTCATAGAGTGAAATGATCTTTGGTGCGGAAATCATCAGTAATGGGCAGCAGAGAGTGGTGTGTAAACAGCACTCTACTGCCCAGAAACGATGAGCCACTTTGAGGACGAGCGATGACAGTAGACATCGCTAATCCTCACACAGAGAAGGTGATCACTGCATGTAGATGCAGCTCTTCACCTCCACTGACGAGCAGGCAATTGTTGGGAAGAGATACTGCTAGTCGTTGCAGTGTAAATGAAAGCTTCTTTGAGGCAGGAATAGGAGCCGGAGCTCCCAGGTTGGCAATCATTGTATGTACTAGCAAACCACAAATTTTCTAAAAATAACACAAAAAGATATAAAAAGAAATTTCCATTCTGATTCTGAACTTTTACAAAATGTTTAGCCATTAACCCCTTCCCGACATATGGCGGCAGGTGCGTTCCCACATTTTGACGTACTATTACGTCATGGTGATCGGGCGGGCACTGGAGCGGTGCGCACCCGATCACTGCAGGGGCCCGGCAGTCCCTGGTAGCCAAGCCCCTGCTGTATCGGCCGGCATCACTGTTCAAGCCGATGCCGGCGGATTAACCCCTTCTATTCCGCGATCAGCGCTGACCGCAACATAGAAGGGATTTGCGGCGGGGGAGGGAGCCTATATGCATTACAATACAGATTTATTGTAATGCATTGCAGAGGTGGTCAGACCCCCAAAAGTAAAGTCCCAGAGTGGGACAGAAATAAAGTTTAAAAAAAGTCAAAAAAAAGTTTTTAATAAAAAAAAAAAAGTTTCAAGTGAAAAAAAAGAAAATAAAATGCCCCATTCCCAATTTTATATAAAAAACAAACAAAAAAACACACACATATTAGGTATCGCCGCGTCCGTAACGACCATATCATATGATCCACCCCATCTGATAAATATCGTAAAAAATAAAAAATAAATTTTCACCTTACATCACAAAAAGTGCAACACCAAGCGATCAAAAAGGTGTATGCCCCCCAAAATGATACCAATAAAACAGTCAACTCATCCCGCAAAAAAAAAGCCTCTACATAAGACAATCACCCAAAAAAAAAACTATAGCTCTCAGAACATGGAGACCCTAAAACATCAATTTTTTGGTTTCAAAAATGCAATTATTGTGTTAAAGTGAAATAAATAAAAATAAAGTATACATATTAAGTATCGCCGCGTTCATAACAACCAGCTATATAAAAATATCACATGACTTAACCCCTCAGGTGAACACAGTAAAAAATAAAAATAAAAACATTGCCAAAAAAGCAATTATTGTCACCTTACATCACAAAAATTACACCAAGCGATCAAAAAGGCGTATGCCCCCCAAAAAAGTACCAATCAAACTGTCACCTCATCCCGCAAAACTTGAGACCCGAAATAAGACAATCGCCCCAAAAAAATAAAATAAAACTATGACTCAGACAATGGAGACACTAAGATATGATTTTTTTTGCTTCAAAAATGCTATTATTGTGTTAAAGTGAAATGAATAAGTAGATATGTTCGATATTGCCGTGTCCGTAACAACCTTCTCTATAAAAATATCACATGACCTAACTCCTCAGGTGAACACCGTAAAAAATAAAAATAAAAACAGTGCCAAAAAAGCCTTATTTGTCACCGAACATCATTTAAAGTGCCACATCAAGCGATTAAAAAGGCTTATGCCCCACAAAATAGAACCAAACCGTCATCTCATCCCGCAAAAAATGAACCCATACCTAAGACAATCGGTCAAAAAATTAAAAATAAACTATGGCTCTCAGACTATGGAGACACTAAAACAATTTTTTTTTATTAAAAAAATGCTATTGTGTAAAACTTAAATAAATAAGAAAAAGTATACATATTAGGTATTGCCATGTCCGTAACGACCTGCTCTATAAAAATGTCACATGACCTAACCCCTCAAGTGAACACTGTAAAAATAAATAAATAAAACCTGTGCCAAAACAACCAATTTTTTTGGTCACTTTGCCTTATAAAGTGTAATAATGAATGATCAAAAAATCATATGTACTCAAAAATGGTACCAATAAAAACGTCAACTCTTCCTGCCAAAAATTTGCCCCTGCACAAGACGATTGGCAGAAAAAAATAATAATATGGCGTTCAGAAAATGGAGACACAAAAACATATTGTTTTCAAAAATGCTTTATTATGTAAAACTGAAACAAAGAAAGTAGACATATTTGATATCATCGCGTTATTAACAACCTGCTCTATAAAAATAGCGCATGATCTAACCTGTCAGTTGAACATTGTAAAAAATAAAAACAGTGCCAAACCATTTTTTGGTTACTTTGCCTCACAAAAAACGTAATATAGAGCGATTAAAAATCATATGTACCCCAAAATAGTACCAATAAAACTGTCACCTTGTCCCCTAGTTTCCAAAATGGGGTCACTTTTGGGAGTTTCTACTGTAGGGGTGCATCAGGGGGGCTTAAAATGGGACATAGTGTCTAAAAACCAGTCCAGCAAAATCTGCCTTCCAAAAACTATGCGGCAGTCCTTTCCTTCTGCGCCCTTACATCAGTTTACAACCACATGTGGGGTGTTTCTGTAAACCTCAGAATCAGGGTAATAAATGTTGAGTTTTGTTTGGCTGTTAACCCTCCATGTGTTAAAGAAAAAAATGGATTAAAATGGAAAATCTGCCAAAAAAGTGAAATTTTGAAATTTCCTCTCCATTTTCCTTTAATTCTTGTGGAACACCTAAAGGGTTAACAAAGTTTGTAAAATCAGTTTTGAGAAACTTGAGGGGTGTAGTTTCTACAATGGGGTCATTTATGGGAGGTTTCTATTATGTAAGCCCCACAAAGTGACTTCAGACCTGAACTGGTCCTTAAAAAGTGGGTTTGGGAAATTTTCGTACATTTTTTTTTTATTGCTTCTAAAATTCTACGCCTTCTAACGTCCCCAAAATATAAAATGACCTTTACAAAATTATGCAAACAAAGTAGACATATGAGGAATGTTAAGTAATAAATATTTTATGGGGTATCACTTTTTGTTTTAAAAGCAGAGAAATTGAAATTGAAAATTTGGGATTTTTTCATAAATAAAGGTGAAATATATTGATCCAAATTTATGACTGTCATGAAGTACAATGTGTCACGAGAAAACAATCTCAGAATGGCTTGGATAAGTAACAGTGTTCCAAAGTTTAAGTGGCCTGGGCAGGAAGGTGAAAACTGGCCAGGGGTAGAAGGGGTTAAAGAACAAGCAATGGTGAAAGTGATATCAACACTCTGTGACTGTAGCCAGGTAAATAAAATGACATTGTGAAGTGCTTGACTGAAGACCAAATGAAATTACAAATAAATCACAGATCTAATCTATTAAACTACAAATTAAACTTTGAACCGTCTCAAATATGCTCCAAGTTACTTTAAAATGCTACATTTATTCGATATGTTTACATATGATCCTTTGAGTGCTGCTTCCAAATAAAATGGGAACTGAAAGAATATTGATAAAAAATCCAAGATCTTAGCAAAAAAAAAACATCTGAAACAGCTGATAGGTATTTTAGAAAGATCAAAAAGGAAGAATAAAATAATTTCTGAAAGATATCTTTAAAGGACTTAGATATCAAAGCAAAATTGTAGATATTGTATGAGCTTTGAAGTATCAGATTTCAAATATGCTTGATGATAAATGCAATTTAGAAGTGTTAAACAGAAAACACACTATCTGTCAGAGTTTAATATGTGTACATTCATATTTAAACAAGTGTTTTAAATGAAACAAACAGAAACATCTGGGGAAATTAGATCAATAAATTGTCACCAATAGAGGAAATATCTCTGGACTTGCCTATGCCTTGTGATTTTTATGAATACATTTGTTTTTAAATGACTCTTTTACAAAATAAAAAATAAAAATTTCATTTTTCTCAAATCCCAAATCAAGGATGACAGTAAAAGTGGTGATAACTCTTCACTCGAATGAGAAAGGTTATTTTTATTTACAGTGCTTTAATTTTTCACACTGGCAAACAAGCTGCTTTCAGTGACCTAACATGTGGCATATGTCCCTGTTTAGTCTCCGTACGGTCGCAAGTAATTTTTACAGTCTAGAAGTAGTTTTGGAAGATGACAACCAGCCAGAGATGAAGCTGTATGGAGGTGAAGATTTCAGCCACACCAAAGCCTTGGACTCTTAAAGGTCCCAAATGTCCCATGTGCAGAGACCAGTACTACAAATGAAGATGGACAGTTGTTACACATTTTGGTTAAGGCCCCTTTCACACGGGCGAGTATTCCGCGTGGATGCGATGCGGGAGGTGAACGCATTGCACCCGCACTGAATACCGACCCATTCATTTCTATGGGGCTGTTCACATGAGCGGTGATTTTCACGCATCACTTGTGCGTTGCGCGAAAATCGCAGCATGCTCCTCTTTGTGCGTTTTTCACGTAACGCAGGCCCCATAGAAATGAATGGGGTTGCGTGAAAATCGCAAGCATCCGTAAGCAAGTGCGGATGCGGTGCGATTTTCACGCACGGTTGCTAGGAGACGATCGGGATGGAGACCCGATCATTATTATTTTCCCTTATAACATGGTTATAAGGGAAAATAATAGCATTCTGAATACAGAATGCATAGTAAAACATCGCTGGAGGGGTTAAAAAAAAATTTGAACTCACCTTAGTCCACTTGATCGCGTAGCCCGGCATCTCCTTCTGTCTTCATCTGATCTCTGTGCAGCAATAGGACCTGTGGTGACGTCACTCCGGTCATCACATGATCCATCACATGATCTTTTACCATGGTGATGGATCATGTGATGACCAGAATGACGTCACCAAAGGTCCGGTTGCTGCACAGAGATCAGATGAAGACAGAAGGAAATGCCGGGCTACGCGATCAAGTGGACTAAGGTGAGTTAAATTATTATTATTATTATTTTTTTAACCCCTCCAGCGATGTTTTACTATGCATTCTGTATTCAGAATGCTATTATTTTCCCTTATAACCATGTTATAAGGGAAAATAATACAATCTACAGAACACCGATCCCAAGCCTGAACACGCGCAATTTTTCTCACGTGAGTGCAAAACGCATTACAATGTTTTGCACTCGTGCGGAAAAATCGCGGGTGTTCTTGTAACGCACCCGCACATTTTCCCGCAACGCCCGTCTGAAAGAGGCCTAAGGGTTTCAAGTTATTCCTCCACACTCAGTCCTGCCGTAAGTCAGAAGAACATATCCTTGAAGGAGGGATGGAATGAAGAACTAGAAAAGGTGGAAATATGTATATAGATAGCAGTTGTTTTTTTTTAGATTTTTGGTCGAGTTAAGCTTAAAGTTGCAATGTTGTCCCATAGCGAGACAAAGAACTTGTGTTAGAAACACACAAGTCGTGATTTTTATTTGCAACTGATATCTACTGTACATTTGGATTTTAAACATCTTGTATAAAACTCAAAATCACTTTCATACATTGCGCAGGACAACATTCACTTTTCTTTTGTCTCTTTGCATCTCTCCTACTATTCTCTGGTCTGCTTGCTGGACCTTAGTCTAATCCATTACAGGATTCCCTGATGCACTGACATGCAGACTACAACTACAGACAATGAATTGAGGATTAGCATGCCTCCAACATGGCTGTCGAAATTAGGTTTTTAAAATAAATAAATTGAATTAAAAAAACGAAAATAATGTTAATGATTTAAAGGTCTTTGGTAATAAGTTAGCAGCTAATGAGGTGAAATTTCTCAACATTTTCTTAAAGAAGACAAACTGAGTGCATCACTTTCTTTTAATGCAGGCACACTACTTTGTACAGAGTGAATTGATGGATGCTAGAAGAGTCAGAAACTGGAGAGTAGTTTAATGATAAGTGGTCTAACTGGGTTTCAAACAGTTAACCCAAAAAATATTCTAGTTGCAGTCATGCAAGGGAAAAGGAACGTGGAAGCTTGGGATCACTATTCAAGGGACTATGGTGATCCCAGATGTGGGACCGTGAGCAATCTATCCTGTGGATAAGGGATAAATGTATTTCATGGGAAAATCTGTTTAATGCCATGTTGAAGCACATTCCTAAGAAGTGAATTAGTAGAGAAAACATATATCAGGGTACAATACAAATAAAAAAACATGGGCAAGATGCTGCGAATTCTATTACTAAAAAAAATCATAAAAGTTTTGAGACAAGTACAAGCAACATGAAAAAAATATTTGCTGGTTTACAATACACCATACACTCAAGACGATGAACCTTCACACAGGCGGTAAAGCTTGTCTGTTAATCAATACTCTGTGAAGATGCGTTGGACAATATTGCTAACATGCCTATCCTGAGACTGAATCTTCACAGAATATTAAATACGACCCAGGAACAAAAAGTACAGGCAAGAGAAAAATTTTGTGTGTGCTTTTTTTGAACTCCTTGCAAAACCCTCATAAGAAACTCAGGAAACATTCCCAATTCTCAACCTGAAATGTTTTTAGGGTCCAATAACCTACCATTGCTTTTTGTCTCATAATGCTTCCATACCTTAGGGTAAAGAAATCTTAGTACAAAATACTGGAAGAAACTTGTGTCTTATGCTAGTTTCACATCAGTGTTGAAGGCTCTTTAATGGACAACCGTCGCAGATTCTGCTAAAGAGCACAATGTAATATTTCTCTGGTAAAATTAGTACTTGACTGAACAAACCGTCATGTGTGGATAGATGTACATTAGAGTTGAGGGAACACCTGGATGTTCGGGTTCGAGAAGTTCGGCCGAACTTCCCGGAAATGTTCGGGTTCGGGATCCGAACCCGATCCGAACTTCGTCCCAAACCCGATCCCCATTGAAGTCAATGGGGACCCGAACTTTTGGGCACTAAAAGGCTGTAGAACAGCCCAGGAAAGAGCTAGAGGGCTGCAAAAGGCAGCAACATGTAGGTAAATCCCCTGCAAACAAATGTGGATAGGGAAATGAATTAAAATTAAAAAAATAAAAATGAACCAATATCAATTGGACAGAGGTCCCATAGAAGAGAATCTGGCTTCACGTCAGCAGAGAATCAGTCTCTTCATGCCATAGCAAAGAATCTGGCTTCATGTCAGCAGAGAATCAGTCTCTTCATGCCATAGCAGAGAATCTGGCTTCATGTCAGCGCAGAATCAGTATTCATGTCATAGCAGAGATCAGGCTTCACGTCACCCACCACTGGAACAGGCCACTGTCACACATTTAGGCCCCGGCACCCAGACAGAGGAGAGCGGTCCCGTAACAGAGAATCTGGCCTTATGTCAGCGCAGAATCTGTCTTCATGTCATAGCAGAGAATCAGGCTTCACTCACCCACCACTGGAACAGGCCACTGTCACACATTAGGCCAGGCAGCCAGACAGAGGAGAGCGGTTCTGTAACAGAGAATCTGGCCTTATGTCAATGCAGAATCTGTCTTCATGTCATAGCAGAGAATCAGGCATCACGTCACCCACCACTGGAACAGGCCACTGTCACACATTTAGGCCCAGGCACCCAGGCAGAGGAGAGAGGTCCCGTAACAGAGAATCTGGCCTTATGTCAGCGCAGAATCTGTATTCATGTCATAGCAGAGAATCAGGCTTCACGTCACCCACCACTGGAACAGGCCACTGTCACACATTTAGGCCCCGGCACCCAGACAGAGGAGAGCGGTCCCGAAACAGAGAATCTGGCCTTATGTCAGCGCAGAATCTGTCTTCATGTCATAGCAGAGAATCAGGCTTCACGTCACCCACCACTGGAACAGGCCACTGTCACACATTTAGGCCCAGGCACCCAGGCAGAAGAGAGAGGTCCCGTAACAGAGAATCTGGCCTTATGTCAGCGCAGAATCTGTCTTCATGTCATAGCAGAGAATCAGGCTTCACGTCACCCACCACTGGAACAGGCCACTGTCACACATTTAGGCCCAGGCACCCAGGCAGAGGAGAAGGTCCCGTAACAGAGAATCTGGCCTTATGTCAGCGCAGAATCTGTATTCATGTCATAGCAGAGAATCAGGCTTCACGTCACCCACCCTGGAACAGGCCACTGTCACACATTTAGGCCCAGGCACCCAGACAGAGGAGAGCGGTCCCGTAACAGAGAATCTGGCCTTATGTCAGCGCAGAATCTGTCTTCATGTCATAGCAGAGAATCAGGCTTCACGTCACCCACCACTGGAACAGGCCACTGTCACACATTTAGGCCCAGGCACCCAGGCAGAGGAGAGAGGTCCCGTAACAGAGAATCTGGCCTTATGTCAGCGCAGAATCTGTATTCATGTCATAGCAGAGAATCAGGCTTCACGTCACCCACCACTGGAACAGGCCACTGTCACACATTTAGGCCCCGGCACCCAGACAGAGGAGAGGTTCATTCAACTTTGGGTTGCCCCGCAATATAATGGTAAAATGAAATTAAAAATAGTATTGAATGAGGAAGTGCCCTGGAGTAGAATAATATATTGTTAAGGGGAGGTAGTTAATATCTAATCTGCACAAGGGATGGACAGGTCCTGTGGGATCCATGCCTGGTTCATTTTTATGAACGTCAGCTTGTCCACATTGGCTGTAGACAGGCGCGGCTGCGTTTGTCTGTAATGACGCCCCCTGCCGTGCTGAATACACGTTCAGACAAAACGCTGGCCGCCGGGCAGGCCAGCACCTCCAAGGCATAAAAGGCTAGCTCTGGCCACGTGGACAATTTGGAGACCCAGAAGTTGAATGGGGCCGAACCATCAGTCAGTACGTGGAGGGGTGTGCACAGGTACTGTTCCACCATGTTAGTGAAATGTTGCCTCCTGCTAACACGTTCCGTATCAGGTGGTGGTGCAGTTAGCTGTGGCGTGGTGACAAAACTTTTCCACATCTCTGCCATGCTAACCCTGCCCTCAGAGGAGCTGGCCGTGACACAGCTGCGTTGGCGACCTCTGCTCCTCCTCTGCCTTCGCCTTGGGCTTCCACTGGTTCCCCTGTGACATTTGGGAATGCTCTCAGTAGCGCGTCTACCAACGTGCGCTTGTACTCGCACATCTTCCTATCACGCTCCAGTGTAGGAAGTAAGGTGGGCACATTGTCTTTGTACCGGGGATCCAGCAGGGTGGCAACCCAGTATTCCGCACACGTTAAAATGTGGGCAACTCTGCTGTCGTTGCGCAGGCACTGCAGCATGTAGTCGCTCATGTGTGCCAGGCTGCCCAGAGGTAAGGACAAGCTGTCCTCTGTGGGAGGCGTATCGTCATCGTCCTGTGTTTCCCCCCAGCCACGCACCAGTGATGGGCCCGAGCTGCTTTGGGTGCCACCCCGCTGTGAACATGCTTCATCCTCATCCTCCTCCACCTCCTCCTCATCATCCTCGTCCTCCTCTAGTGGGCCCTGTCTGGCCACATTTGTACCTGGCCTCTGGTGTTGCAAAAAACCTCCCTCTGAGTCACTTTGAAGAGACTAGCCTGAAAGTGCTAAAAATGACCCCTCTTCCTCCTCTTCCTCCTGGGCCACCTCCTCTTCCATCATCGCCCTAAGTGTTTTCTCAAGGAGACATAGAAGTGGTATTGTAACGCTGATAACGGCGTCATCGCCACTGGCCATGTTGGTGGAGTACTCGAAACAGCGCAACAGGGCACACAGGTCTCGCATGGAGGCCCAGTCATTGGTGGTGAAGTGTGTCTGATCCGCAGTGCGACTGACCCGTGCGTGCTGCAGCTGAAACTCCACTATGGCCTGCTGCTGCTCGCACAGTCTGTCCAGCATATGCAAGGTGGAGTTCCACCTGGTGGGCACGTCGCATATGAGGCGGAAGGCCGAAGTTACGCTGTAGCGCAGACAGGCGAGCAGCGGCAGGGTGTGAACGCCGGAAGCGCGAACAGACGGCCCGCACTTTATGCAGCAGCTCTGACATGTCGGGGTAGTTGCGAATGAACTTCTGCACCACCAAATTCAGCACATGCGCCAGGCAAGGGATGTGCGTCAAATCGGCTAGTTCCAGAGCTGCAACGAGATTTCGCCCATTATCGCCACCACCAGGCCGGGCTTGAGGCTCACCGGCAGCAACCACTCGTCGGTCTGTTGTTCTATACCCCGCCACAACTCCTGTGCGGTGTGGGGCCTGTCCCCCAAACATATGAGTTTCAGAATGGCCTGCTGACGTTTACCCCGTGCTGTGCTGAAGTTGGTGGTGAAGGTGTGTGGCTGACTGGATGAGCAGGTGGAAGAAGAGGAGGAGGAAGCTGAGTAGGAGGAGGAGGAGACAGGAGGCAAAGAATGTTGCCCTGCGATCCTTGGCGGCGGAAGGACGTGCGCCAAACAGCTCTCCGCCTGGGGCCCAGCCGCCACTACATTTACCCAGTGTGCAGTTAGGGAGATATAGCGTCCCTGGCCGTGCTTACTGGTCCACGTATCTGTGGTTAGGTGGACCTTGCCACAGATGGCGTTGCGCAGTGCACACTTGATTTTATCGGACACTTGTTTGTGCAGGGAAGGCACGGCTCTCTTGGAGAAGTAGTGGCGGCTGGGAACAACATACTGTGGGACAGCAAGTGACATGAGCTGTTTGAAGCTGTGTGTGTCCACCAGCCTAAATGACAGCATTTCATAGGCCAGTAGTTTAGAAATGCTGGCATTCAGGGCCAGGGATCGAGGGTGGCTAGGTGGGAATTTACGCTTTCTCTCAAATGTTTGTGAGATGGAGAGCTGAACGCTGCCGTGTGACATGGTTGAGATGCTTGGTGACGCAGGTGGTGGTGTTGGTGGTACATCCCATGTTTGCTGGGCGGCAGGTGCCAACGTTCCTCCAGAGGCAGAGGAAGAGGCCGGGGCGGCGGCAGCAGCAGCAGAAGAGGCCGAGGCGGCAGCAGCAGAAGAGGTAGCAGGGGGAGCCTGAGTGACTTCCTTGTTTTTAAGGTGTTTACTCCACTGCAGTTCATGCTTTGCATGCAGGTGCCTGGTCATGCAGGTTGTGCTAAGGTTCAGAACGTTAATGCCTCGCTTCAGGCTCTGATGGCACAGCGTGCAAACCACTCGGGTCTTGTCGTCAGCACATTGTTTGAAGAAGTGCCATGCCAGGGAACTCCTTGAAGCTGCCTTTGGGGTGCTCGGTCCCAGATGGCGGCGGTCAGTAGCAGGCGGAGTCTCTTGGCGGCGGGTGTTCTGATTTTGCCCACTGCTCCCTCTTTTGCTACGCTGTTGGCTCGGTCTCACCACTGCCTCTTCCTCCAAACTGTGAAAGTCAGTGGCACGACCTTCATTCCATGTGGGGTCTAGGACCTCATCGTCCCCTGCATGGTCTTCCACCCAGTCTTGATCCCTGACCTCCTGTTCAGTCTGCACACTGCAGAAAGACGCAGCAGTTGGCACCTGTGTTTCGTCATCATCAGAGACGTGCTGAGGTGGTATTCCCATGTCCTCATCATCAGGAAACATAAGTGGTTGTGCGTTAGTGCATTCTATCTCTTCCACCCCTGGTGAAGAGCTAGGTGGATGCCCTTAGGAAACCCTGGAAGCAGAGTCTTCAAACAGCATAAGAGACTGCTGCATAACTTGAGGCTCAGACAGTTTCCCTGATATGCATGGGGGTGATGTGACAGACTGATGGGCTTGGTTTTCATGCGCCATCTGTGCGCTTTCTGCAGAAGACTGGGTGGGAGATAATGTGAACGTGCTGGATGCACTGTCGGCCACCCAATTGACTAATGACTGTACCTGCTCAGGCCTTACCATCCTTAGAACGGCATTGGGCCCCACCAAATATCCCTGTAAATTCTGGCGGCTACTGGGACCTGAGGTAGTTGGTACACTAGGACGTGTGGCTGTGGCAGAACGGCCACGTCCTCTCCCAGCACCAGAGGGTCCACTAACACCACCACGACAATGTCCACGTCCGCGTCCCTTATTAGATGTTTTCCTCATTGTTCCCGTTCACCACAATTTTGAGAATGGCAAATTTGGGAATGCTTTTTCAACCCAGAACAAAAAGTCTGCTTTGACGGTCACTACAAATAACTTGACCAGCTAAAACTGTGCAGATTTGGTTGAATAGAGATGTGAGACCTGTTTTTTTTTGCGCTGTGTGACAGTTATAGGTTTAATCACAGAATGACACTTCTATCAGCACGCTAGCGTGTGTCTTAGGTTTTTCTGAATGACACTATCAATAACTTCAATGTAAGATTTTCTTTTTGGGATAGATTTCAAGTAGGCCTGAAATACCACAAACTAGTTATTTTCAGAATGGCAAATTTGGGAATGCTTTTTCAACCCAGAACAAAAAGTCTGCTTTGACGGTCACTACAAATAACTTGACCAGCTAAAACTGTGCAGATTTGGTTGAATAGAAATGTCAGGTCTATTTTTTAGGCGCTGGGTGACAGGCTCAACTTGCCCCTGATGTAATATATGGCCAAAAAATAACCACACTGTTGATGGTTAAATGCACTTGGGTGACACAGGCTCAGCCTGCAGCTGATGTAGTATATGGCCAAAAAATAATCAGACTGTTGATGGTTAAATGCACTTGGGTGAAACAGGCTCAGCCTGCAGCTGATGTAGTATATGGCCAAAAAAATAACCAGACTGTTGATGGTTAAATGCACTTCGGTGACACAGGCTCAGCCTGCAGCTGATGTAGGATAGAGCACAAAATAACCACACTATCGATAGTTAAATACACTTGGTGATAGCTCGTGCTGGCTGATCTAAAAACGCTCTGGGCAGCCTCAAAAAAGTGAGCAAGTCAATAATAGCACTTCAATGATCCACAGCTGCAGATCGATCACAGAATGAAGTCTTTTGGAGGAGTTAATCTGCCTAATCTCGCCCTAACGTCGCAGCTGCAACCTCTCCCTATGCTTGAATCAGCAGAGTGACGTGCAGCGCTACGTGACCCAAGCTTATATAGAGGCTGGGTCACATGCTGCACTGGCCAATCACAGCCATGCCAATAGTAGGCAAGGCTGTGATGGCCTCTTGGGGCAAGTAGTATGACGCTTGTTGATTGGCTGCTTTGCAGCCTTTCAAAAAGCGCCAAGAAAGCGCCGAACACCGAACCCGAACCCGGACTTTTACAAAAATGTTCGGGTCCGTGTCACGGACACCCCAAAATTCGGTACGAACCCGAACTATACAGTTCGGGTTCGCTCATCCCTATTGTACATATTCACTTCTCTGTCGATTGCTTAACTAATATTTTGTCTGTCAACCTTGCTGTAACAATGTCAGTTGTTCATAAGACCACACAACTGGATTTCAGTTGTTCATAAGATCAAATAACTGGACTTCACCTAAAGCAGTTGCCTTTCCCAAGTAATAACAGATACAAACAGATATAAGCCACTTTTGTAGGTCACATGCCAAGTTGTGGCAGAATCTGTTACTTTTTCCTGGCTCATACCAGGTCTAAAAAATGGGGCGTGGCATGGGCAGGGAATGGGGGTGGGAGGCCCTTCTCATTCATCATTCGATTCACCGCCAGCGCAGGGGCTTATTAAGACCGGTGTCTAAAAAGCCGGTCTTAATAAATGTGCTCCAGTGTCTCTCAGACAACCCAGGACATAGTAGAGCTGAACTGTACAACCAGAACGTCGGGAGAAATACTGCCAGACAACAATGTATGGAAACAAACTCACGAAAAGATGACAGGAACCGAATAATGATAGTGACGGATTGACAGATCCTAGACAACAGACAATAACTAGGTACTGAATCTAGAAAACTAAATTCAGAGACAATAAAAGCCTAGACATAGAAAGGCAAATCAATCAACAGCTTCACCCAAAATGTACTTATTTGCTCCCTAGACTCAGATGATAGTCACTGGTGGAGGACCATTCTACAGCAGGTGCAGAAGGAATAGTAAATCATAATCTTTATTTGTTATTCCTATAAATAACCAAAAAGTAAACAAATATATATAAATGGGTTTGGTATAGTAGGTACTTTTGCTGGGGTTGGCTAAAAGTTCTCTAATCTCAGCACAAGTGCTTCACACTGGATACTGCCCTAATACTGGCAAAGCAGAGCACTCGCCATTAGAAAGACGACCCCAGCAATGACCCCCTGATGACACCGTAAAAAGTCCACAAGTTGTTGGAAAGACTCAGCTAGAGAGGTACCTTTGACAAAAGTGATCATGAGCAGAATGCTCCTGAAGAACAGTATTTTTTCTAACTGTACTCATATCTGGTTCAGCAACTGACTAATTGTATGTCCATATTAATGTTACACTGGGCTGAGGAGAAGCAAAATTAACATTAATTTACATTTTGGCATACATTTTTACTAATGGCGAGGTCCAAGCATTAACATGGTCTGACTAGTTAGACCCCAGTGGAAAAAGTTTGATAAGTCCTCAGAGTATAAATTACTACAGATAAGGTTTGAACTAGTAGTTTGATAGCACAGTACCACTCATTAGTGCAGTGGGTAGGACATTAAAATAGTACAGGTTATAAACTTATATACCTATTTATGTATAAAGTTACACACTTTCACATGATTTTTCATCTTGCAATGATTCATTTTTGCCCGTTTTATACCTTTTCACATATTGTGGCAAAGTACTGTCCAAAGTGGACAATTAGTACAGTCTTTTTAAGGCTAGGTCTACACGACGACATTTGTCGCGCGACATTTTGTTGCACCAATGTCGCGCAACAATTTTTATAATGGAAGTCTATGGTGTCGCACTGCAACATGCGACATGCTGCGACTGCGACCCAACAGTCGCAGAAAATCCATTCGAGATGGATTTTTCAGCGACTGTCGCGTCGCAGTTGCAGTATGTCGCATGTTGCTGTGCGACACCATAGACTTCCATTATAAAAATTGTCGCGCGACAAATGCTGCGCCCTATCTGTCGCGCGACTTATTGTCGCGCAACAAATGTCGTCGTGTAGACCTAGCCTAACAAATAGAGGACAATCACAACTGGCTAAGACCCTGTAACAAAGCAGCTCCAGGCACCTAGTTACTGTGTTTGACTATTCCAACAGTATTCCCCAGGATTATCTTTCATCTAGCGCTGGAGCGTCAAGTGGTTGGAATGCAGTACTGTACACCAAAGCTCTCTCTAGTGGCCGCCCCACTGTACTACACCCCAGAGCTCTCTCTAGTGGTCAGTGTATGATATTGCCTTAAATTTACAGGACCTCTTACTGACATCACATCATTCAGTTGAATTGCGTATAAAAACCTCTTTACAAGCACCCAACAGGTTTGTAAGTATTAGGTCCCATCCTGACTCCAGCACTCTAGTTGTTGTACTTGTGACTGTCTATTCAGGTCCCTAGCCTAAACCACTGTGACCTAGGCCCATGACTGGTTATCTGAGCTTGTGACTAACTTCAGTTACTTCTGAATTCTCTCTTAGATCTTGATTTGGCACTGCCTCTCCATACCACCATCTGTCCATATTCAATTAGCTAAATACAGCGATCTGAGGGAAGTGACCTGCAGGTTACTGACAGATAAGTCCAAAGATGAAGACTGGAGGGGAGGGCCTTGTTAGACTCCATCATCTTACATTGTGGATGTAGGTGCTATGGTGGACATACAAGTATTAATATTGTAAATGAAGCAAATGATATCATACTGTGACTAGCTTTGTAAACTGTACTTTGAGATATAATCATTCACAAACCATCCACATACCACTTCAATGTTTCTTGAACAGAAAGTCATACATAATAACGCACTGATTTACAGTCAATAGTATGCAGGGGTTGCAAATGATACACACATAGAAGAATACATATGCACATACATCTTGATTTAATGTTAATATCGAAAAATGTAATTCCGTCAAACGTAGCAGCATGACCGCTTGACCTTCCATAGATTACCCACGAATACATAAAAGTACTTTTATAATGAGGACAATCTGAAGTTCCTTCCTCTAGTCACACATTTTAACATAAAAATAATCTTAAAAATAAATGGATGGTGCTGAAGATTTTGCTCTTTGAAAAAAATGCCTAGTAGGTGCAATAAAAGTTTGGAGAAAAACACAATAAATCATTGTCCCTTTCTAGAAAACACATACATTAAAAACTAATAGCACAAAATTCAATATTATATATGCATTGAAATACAGTTTACAAATGATGCCTTAAAGAGCAGAAAGGTTCAGAGATGCTAATCATTAACTTCAGATTTTAGTAGTAAAATCTATCATCTTTTATAGGACATTTTATATATGCAATAACCTGGATTCAGCTACCTTGAAGGGCTTTCTTTGACAAACAAAACTTTTACAGCATACATAAATTGGATTTTTTGTGCCTGTCTCTTTTCCAGATTTAAATTATTCTAAAAGAATATCACATTAGAGCTGCATTTCTGTCTTGTGCTGCAGAATACCAGTAAAGTCAAGTGCACCCAGTGCTAAAGAGGGCCTGCTTAAGCAAAGGTAAGGAGAAATGTATACATAAGAAAGGGCACTTACATATAGGGTTCAATAGAAGAAAAGAAAGTTCACCTGCCCCACCTTCACTTGTGAGCACAGAGGACCCGTGTCTGGCCCGGGTGACGTATTGCAATATGGTTCAAGAAAATCCAGCTCCACTTCGGTAAAGGAAAATTTATTTTGCTTGCGGTAAAATCACATCCAGACAGTTACAAAGTCGTTGACAACGACTTTGTAACTGTCTGGATGTGATTTTACCGCAAGCAAAATAAATTTTCCTTTACCGAAGTGGAGCTGGATTTTCTTGAACCATATTGCATTACATATAGGGTTGTTTCGGGTATCGAATTTTGGATACCCAATTGATACTTTTGCCTGGTATCGACCTCGATACCAGGATTTGCCTTTTTTTTTATACTAGCCTTCGCTATTGCGCAGTCTAGTATCAAAGAACAAGGAGCGCGCTGCTCTCAGCGCGCTCCGTGTTCTCCTCAGCAGCACAGGGAGAAGGAAGCACTCTCTCCCTCCCCTGTGCCGCTGCCACCAATGAGGAGAGCGGGGGGCGCACTGCGCACCAATGAAAGTAAATGTTTATACAAATCCAGGAGGAGGGTGCTGGCGGGGAGCTGCGATAGCGGCAGTTACCCTCAGGTGCGCACCCGCCTCCTGTATTAAATGTTAATTATATTATCATTGGTGGTGCAGTGCCCTCCTCCCCAGTATTAAAATCATTGGTGGTAGTGTGCCCCTCCCCTCAACCCCCAATATTAAAATCATTGGTGGCGCAGTGCGCCCCCTCACCTCAACCCCCCAGTATTAAATCATTGGTGGGCAGTGCGCCCCCTCCCCTCAACCCCCCGTATTAAAATCATTGGTGGCGCAGTGCGCCCCCAACCCCCCCCCCGTATTAAAATCACTGGTGGCAGTGGCCACAGGGTCCCTCCCTCCTCCTCATTGGTGGCAATGGCAGTTCGATCAGCCCCAGCGTGTAATCCTGGGCTCCGATCGGTTACCATGGCAGCAGGACGTACTATGGCTGCCGTAACCTCCCTGCTGCTGTGTGTACTATGCACAGGCAGCAGGGGAGTGTGAAGTCCTATTCACCCTGATAGAGCTCTTAGGGTGAATAGGAAGATTAAAAGATCCCAGGTTCTGGCCCCTAAGGGGGAAAATAGTTATTAAATAAAAAGTAAAAAAAAACTAAAAACATCAAAATATTAAGTATAAATCACCCACTTTCCCAATTTTACATGTAAAATATATAAACAATAAATAAATAAACATATTACATATCGCCACGTCTGAAAAGTCCAAACTATTAAAATATTTTAAAAATGTCCTATGCGGTGAGCGCCGTAAAGAAAAAAATAAAAAAAATGCCGATTCGCCTTTTTTTAGTCACCTTGTCCCCCCAAAAAATAGGATCCAACTGTTCTATTATGGGTCGGACGTTCCATAAAATGCGTAATGCACTCGGCTTTTTTTGGTGTTTTATTTTTTCTGCGTGATATCGAATGGTATCGAGTATCGCAATACTTTTTTATGGTATCGAAACCGAATCAAAATTTTGGTATCGAAACAACCCTACTTACATACCCTATAAATATTTGATAGATGGATAAAGTTTACTGTACCCAGGGCTATAGGGTGGCTGCTTCAGGAAGGGTAAGGCCAGTTTTAGACAAGCGTGTGGGAGAGCGAATTCCCGTAGTGAACTCTGCTCCTCCTGACCGGACTGCATGGTATTCTAATGATTTATAAGGCTGTGTGTCTCAGCCCAACCTCAACTGTAAAGATTTGTATTGACATAATGCCATTGGTACAAATCATTACTGCTTACATCGGACAGAGATACACAGCATTATAAATCATTAGAATGCCATGTGGTCTAGTCAAAGGAGTAGAGTTCTCTAAAGGAATTCATGCTCTCACATGCTCGTCTGAAAGGAGAAATGTATACATGGGAAAGGGAGCTTACATACCCTATAAATGTTTTGTTGATGGACATCAAATGTACAAAAATGCAATGACAGTCTTCATAGAGATTCATACATGTATTTGCATTTTTGATACTTTTGGGGTAAAAATACACACATAGACAGAGGTACCTGTATTAATCAACTGAAATATAAACAAAAACATCAAAAGTGGCCACAAAAATGTGCATAGTTGGCACACAAATAAATGAATTGAACAGTTCTGATATTTTACATAGTTGTTAAGGTCGGAAAAAGACAAAAGTCCGTCAAGTCCAACCTGTAAGGCTACTTTCACACTCGCGTTTGGTGCGGATCCATCATGGATCTGTACAAACGCATCCGTTCAGATAATACAACCGTCTGCATCCGTTCAGAACGGATCCGTTTGTATTATCTTTAACATAGCCAAAACGGATCCGTCTTGAACACCATTGAAAGTCAATGGAGGACGGATCCATTTTCTATTGTGCCATATTGTGTCACTGAAGACGGATCTGTCCCAATTGACTTACATTGTGTGTCAGGACGGATCCATTTGGCTCAGTTTCGTCAGACGGACACCAAAACGCTGCAAGCCTCTAAAGCGGAATGGAGGCGGAACGGAGCCAAACTGATGCATCCTGAGCGGATCCTTATCCATTCAGAATGCATTAAGGGCAAAACTGATCCGTTTTGGACCGCTTGTGAGATCCCTGAAAGGATCTCACAAACGGAAACCAAAACGCCAGTGTGAAAGTAGCCTAATCCTGCTATATTAAAGTTGTGTTGGAACCGCGCTGCTTTTCCTTTTAAACCGGCCTCTTTCTTTGGTGCAAGCAACCAAGTAATAAGACACAGGACAACGATACTCCCGTTGTTTGATCCACGAACCTGCAAAGGATTCACTATAGGGTATCTAGGATCACAAAATAGTGTAATATCTCCGATGCATTTAAATAACAAGGTTTTATTATACTCACAAACATATTAAAATTGCCAGCATATCATAAAATAGGTTTGCATCTCTGCCAACCTATTTTATCGTTGTCCTGTGCCCTGGATCAATGTCCATCTTCCTTTTAAAAAGGGGTTGTGCCAAAGGGACAGGGTGTGTAGAACAAGATTTCTATACATTGTCATAAGCCTCAATGTTATTTTGAAATAAAAAGTAATCTAAACATTTTTTGAAGCCATCTCCTGTATTTGTTGTGTCCAGCTCCTGTGGCAGGCTATTCCAGAGATTCACAGAGCTTACTGTAAAGAATGCTTGTCACTTCTTTTGACTGAATCTTTTTTTCTCCAGGCGTAGGGAGTGGCCCCTTGTTTTTTGAGGGGGTTTAACACAGAATAGCTTCCCTTGATATTTTTTGTATGGTCTGTTTATATATTTGTATAGGTTAATCATATCCCCCCTTAGATGTCTTTTTTCAAGGATAAACAAATTAAAAAACAAGTTCATTGCTCATAACTAAGATCGTCCAGGCCCTTTATGAGTTTAGTTGCTCTCCTCTTTACTTTTTCTAACTCCAGGGTATCCTTTTTATGGACTGGTTCCCAGAACTGAACTGTGTATTCCAATAGAGGCCGCACCAACCCTTTGTATAATCACAATATTACATCCCTGTCCTGCAAGTTCATACCTCTTTTAAAACAAGACAAAATTCTGTTGACCTTAGAGGCAGCTGACTGGCATTGCATGTTGTTATTAAGGTTATGTTATGTAAGTCTATGTTCTACTGATACACCCAGATCATTTTCAATAAGTGACTCTCCCAGTTTTACTCCCCCTAGGACATATCTGCCCCCAGGTTCATAACTGCATAGTTTAATTGAAAAGTGACAATATCCCTTTAGGTAAAAGATGTATAATTACTAAATTGCACATATGGTTTTATCTTTGGATTTACTAATATGGGATCATTTTTAAATATTTAAAGAAACATTTCTTTACCCCTTTGCCATTCTGGCAGTCATACATACTTGCAATAAGGTCAGCAGACTGTCATACTGCTGTAGCAGCACAGCACATGATCACTATATACTGTATAATGCAGCAGAGAAGCCGCTAACAGGGCTGCAGTAGGTGCATCACCATCAAAATATTAATGGTTAGCACTGGTGCCTTGCAGCGCTGGTGTTGTAGGTTCAAACCCATCATAATGGAGTGTGGTAAAGTGTATGGAAAAGTCCTGTAAGGGGGTGTATATCTCAACTAGGTTCCTAAACTGGATGGGGCAAGTAAAACCCAGAAAAGCTAAAGTGGTTTCAGCAAGGTGTAGGTTGCTGAGACAGTTTTGTTAAAAGTTCAAGGTCTGGCTTTTATTTGGACTGGGAAGTTAGGTTTGGTAGTAGGACCTCCCCAGTCCACCCCCATTCCAGGGCAGGTTTTCACCCAGCCTGAGGATCCCCAGGTGTAGCCAGCTGGGATAGTTAGGGGGAAATAAAAGCCCATCCCAGGCTGGCAGTCAGAGAGAGTTATGCCTGGAAAAGTCTAGGAAGGTGGCTGCCTCAATAGGCGAGCTAGAAACTAATCTGTATTAGTTAGAGCCCAGACTGGCAGGAGTTTATTTTGTTTGATTTATGTTTTGAGGCGCTGGACCTTCACCATACCTAGTGAATTATAACTGGGTTTGCCTGTAAATTGCCAGAGTGTCATAAAATAAAGCATCAATTTGGACTTTAATCCTGTTGTCTGCAAAGGAATCTGTCACCGCCACCGTGCTAGAGAGCGCAATCCCTTACAGGAGTTTGTATGTTTTCTCTGTGTTTGCATGGGTTTCTACTAGTTACACTGCTTTCCTTCCACATTCCAAAGACATACTGATAGGGAATTGAGCTCCAATGTGGACAGCAAGTTAAGACAATGTCTGTACAGCACTGTGGAATATGCTGGTGCTGTATAAGCAAGTGAAATACAGAAATATTTGGCGTCTTTCACTGAGTATTGAACATGCTGCAAACTGGGCAATGTTCATACTTTCTGCAAACACAAATAAAACCTAAATTATAAAACAAAATACTACTAGACATATAAACATCATACTAGACAATTTAAAAGCGTCACCATGAACTTTGCAATCACGGACACCTTGATACAATTTTGCATGAATGTGTAGATTTAGTAAAAAACGCATAATAACTAATGCTTATGGCTAAAAACCGGATCCAAATAGAGCCAGAGAAGCACCACAGCTCCTAAAAATGAAAGTTCGGGACATGCAGACATTATGCATATTTCTACAAGAGAGATCTTCAAATATTCATGGCTTAACAAAATTGACGAATAACTACTGAGATCCAGATGCTGGTAAACATTTGAGTCACAGAAATGACAACTGATCATCTTCTCACCCCGTAGTAGAAAAAAAAAAGAACCCCCTCTAAATGTGATAATCAGATTGCACATGTCCTCCCTGATGGGTAGAAGGGGTGATAACATGAAAACAAAGTTTTTGTTTCCCCCTCCCTCAGGGTCACTGGAAGCTGTACAGGTGGAGAGAGGACAGTAACAGGCTGTGACTTTTGTACTGATATCATTTGCATCCCCCTCCTCTTGCCCCTTATATTTTCTCTCTGAATATCATTTAAAGTCATAATGTATTACATACATCTTTGGCAAGGAAATGTGTGATCAAGGAAATAACATTAAATACCAACAGTATGCTTGGGATAAGTCATATTATCAACAAGTATCCACACTATTCCCAAAATACCATGATCATCAGAAAGGAGGGGTCATAGCTTTGGATGGCACATTGTGGCACTTTCACTGGGGTGAAGTGCTACCTCCACCCTTGTTGTTATATCTGATACTGGAGCTCAGTTACATTCACTAGGAAAGTCACCTACAAATCACTTGGTCTTTTATACAGATAAGTGATCAAGAAATATCACATTGTGCAAAATTTCCCTAATGTCTAGGATGACAAAGAGATGCTTCAAGGACCACATCAGCCCCATGGACTTCAGGTTGTGTCCATCTGGTCTACAGTATTCTACCAGTGTTTGGGTATAAAATATAAAGCATACAAATCTCAGTGTGATGGAAGTTCTTTTTCACACCCCTGCATCATCTCCACCGAGGGCAAGATATGATGGAATAAAGCAATAAAAGGACAAGTAGAACAGAGATTTTCTTCATGGCTGAGAAGGTGAAATGATTAATAAACATTACAGTAGATGACAGCCCAGAAAAAAAAATTACATGTTTTCCAGTCACACATTATGTGGAAATTTAAGACTTAACAGCCTTAATGTCTTAGACAAGCGACATCATTCTAGCTAACTATTCTTTACAGCTTCAGTTTAAAGCATTTATTTTGAAAAAGTGCCACTATTAATTCTGGGGCAATACAGCTTCCTTAAAATGAAGAGAATGCATGCCCTACCATATAAATCTGGTCTTTAGAGGATTCTAAAGCAATGCTCCATTTCCAAACTTTTCTTATTTTATGTACAGCTAAAGCAAATGTCACTTTTCCAGTTTTTACTTCTGAATCTCTGCTCCTACTCTGGACAGGTCGTCACCATAACTGTAATTCATCTTTGCCCATAAGTGTACAAATACACAGGTGTTTTATTGTTCAGGTTATTTTACATTCAACTAGAGTAGGCAGCATTATCTCCATGCTATGCATGAATACCTACAGTAATTACAGTATTAAAGCTGCTACAGGTATAATCCTGGTTTACGAAAAAGCTCTTTCCTAAAACTAGGTCTGAATCTCTGGTGTCACATCCCAAGGGCAGAGAACTGTTCAATTCCTCAGCAAAGTTACTTTGATGTGCAATGATTTAGAGCTTTATGTAACAAGACCGGTAAAGTTTATTTTATCAGTACTTCTAAAAAACACAGGAGTATATTTATGGTAGAGGGTTTTTAATCCTTAATACATTTACACAGTCTTATGGGTTTCAGAAATCACAAATTAAAGGTTTACCTTTGATGAACCTACATATAAAAGGCCATCTAATTCAGCACATAAAGATGATTCATTGTTTAAAGTGTAAGTGATGTTTCAGATTACTTTTCTGAATAAACGGTTTTCTGTATATGAAAAATAATACTATATCTATGACTTGTATCTAGCATTTATCAACAGTTTTCTCCTAACAGGCTCCATCTTGAATTATACCTTTTCCCTAAACTCAGCTGTAAAATAGGTGGAGAATAGCTGCTATGATGCCTCCCATACACAGCACACACAAAGAAGAAAAGATCCTGCTCTTCTGTCTTTATATACAGTTGCAAGAAAAAGTATGTGAACCCTTTGGAATGATATGGATTTCTGCACAAATTGGTCATAAAATGTGATCTGATCTTCATCTAAGTCACAACAATAGACAATCACAGTCTGCTTAAACTAATAACACACAAAGAATTAAATGTTACCATGTTTTTATTGAACACACCATGTAAACATTCACAGTGCAGGTGGAAAAAGTATGTGAACCCCTAGACTAATGACATCTCCAAGAGCTAATTGGAGTGAGGTGTCAGCCAGCTGGAGCACAATCAATGAGATGAGATTGGAGGTGTTACAGCTGCCCTGCCCTATAAAAAACACACACCAGTTCTGGGTTTGCTTTTCACAAGAAGCATTGCCTGATGTGAATGATGTGTAGCACAAAAGAGCTCTCAGAAGACCTACGATTAAGAATTGTTGACTTGCATAAAGCTAGAAAGGGTTATAAAAGTATCTCCAAAAGCCTTGCTGTTCATCAGTCCACGGTAAGACAAATGGTCTATAAATGGAGAAAGTTCAGCACTGCTGCTAGTCTCCCTAGGAGTGGCCGTCCTGTAAAGATGACTGCAAAAGCACAGCGCAGACTGCTCAGTGAGGTGAAGAAGAATCCTAGAGTGTCAGCTAAAGACTTACAAAAGTCTCTGGCATATGCTAACATCCATGTTAGCGAATCTACGATACGTAAAACACTAAACAAGAATGGATTTCATGGGAGGATACCACAGAGGAAGCCACTGCTGTCCAAAAAAAACATTGCTGCACTTTTACAGTTTGCACAAGAGCACCTGGATGTTCCACAGCACTACTGGCAAAATATTTTGTGGACAGATGAAACCAAAGTTGAGTTGTTTGGAAGAAACACACAACACTATGTGTGGAGAAAAAGAGGCACAGCACACCAACATCAAAACCTCATCCCAACTGTGAAGTATGGTGGTGGGGGCATCATGGTTTGGGGCTGCTTTGCTGCGTCAGGGCCTGGACGGATTGCTATCATCGAACGAAAAATTAATTCCTAAGTTTATCAAGACATTTTGCAGGAGAACTTAAGGCCATCTGTCTACCAGCTGAAGCTCAAGAGAAGATGGGTGTTGCAACAGGACAACAACCAAAGTAAATCAACAACAGAATGGCTTAAACAGAAGAAAATACGCCTTCTGGAGTGGCCCAGTCAGAGTCCTGACCTCAACCCGATTGAGATGCTGTGGCATGACCTCAAGAAAGCGATTCACACCAGACATCCCAAGAATATTGCTGAACTGAAACAGTTCTGTAAAGAGGAATGGTCAAGAATTACTCCTGACCGTTGTGCACGTCTGATCTGCAACTACAGGAAACATTTGGTTGAAGTTATTGCTGCCCAAGGAGGTTCAACAAGTTATAAAATCCAAGGGTTTATGTACTTTTTCCACCTGCATTGTATATGTTTACATGGTGTGTTCAATAAAAACATGGTAACATTTAATTCTTTGTGTGTTATTAATTTAAACAGACTGTGATTGTCTATTGTTGTGACTTAGATGAAGATCAAATGACATTTTATGACCAATTTGTGCAGAAATCCATATCATTCCAAAGGGTTCACATACTTTTTCTTGCAACTGTAGCACCATCAGAAGCAGCAGCATGGAGGAAATTATACATTAGTAATAAACGGTGCCAGCTGTGAATCCAGCACTAGGGTGAGAAATCAGAACAACTGCTATAAGACGAAGTTGCATTTAAGTGTGTCTGTGTTCCCCTCTCTCTCACTTATGCTGCTCCCTATTCCTCACCCTCCCCTCTCCATAGTCTTCTAATGGGCAACAGCTGTAATCTGATCCTTCAGAGAGCTGTCAGTCTTTACAGCTGCCTCTCTGAAGACAGATTTTACCAATGAACTGAGCGTGAATGATCAGGATTATGTTTGGAGAAAGAGGCATTTTCTATAATAAGATATATTACAAAGTTTCATATCTCTGCTTGTTGATTTATGGCACAAAATGCAAATGATGCTTACATTTTAATGAAAACCAAAGCAACACTGTAAATCCATATTGTAACAATTGCTGATTATGTGATAATCACACAGATTCAGAGCCCATTACAAGAGAAAACACTCATAAGTGTGCTGTCTTTTCACACTAAACAATGAAGGTTTCCTTTCAGAGTTCCCAAGCAGAGATATTAGAAACCACCAGCAGTCTCCCTGCTTTGTTAGTGTTGTGGGAAAACTAGAGGATCGATTTTGCATGTCTTTGGGGAGTGTCCCGTGCTAGCCGGCTTTTGGCATGAGGTATGGCGCATCACGTCCAATTTACTTCTCACGCTCTTCCTAAGACACCTGCATTCTTCCTGCTCCATCATAGCGAGATTCCCTTATCTACGTATAGAAAGACGGTGGTGCGACATATGGTTAACGCCGCAAGAGCTTGTATCCCTTGTATGTGGAAACAAACATCTGCTCCCACAATAGCAAGGTGGATTAACAAAATGCAGGAGGTCATGAGAATGGAGGACCTAACAACATCTATGAGAGGTACATATACCAAATTCTATAAAATGTGGCAACACTGGATCGTGTTTCAAAGCTCTTAGGAATATAAACGGTACAGAATTGCAAATAGGAACAACTCCCCCTACTTTTTTTCCCCCTCTTTCCCCTCCTCCCCCCTCAGCTTCCATATTTCCCCCGCCCCCCCTACTCTCCATGTTTTCGTTTGAGAATGTCTTTTTGTATTTCGAACATTAGACACTGTCACTGATTGTCTGTGCCTTTTGCCCGATTATTGGGTTCAGATGTTTACCTGTAAAACATACTTAACATGGTCGTTGGGCTGAGGCCCATTCATGACATTTTTGTCTTCTATATTGTGATATTGAAAATCTAAAGAATTTACAAAAAAAAGAAACTGCCAAAAATTGATACACAAAGTATATCAGACAATTAGATAAATTATGTAATACACTAAATAAGTGTACCCGCTAAAACCAGAATGCATTTATGTATTAGAGGTTGCAGCTCCCAAATATATCCTTAAAGGGAATCTGTCACCAGCGACCTCCCTATGGAACTGTTTGCATAGACACATAGATGTGGTTCACCAGATTAAAACACTATTTTTCTTTTGTTTTTCTGAGGCTCCATTCCCGACTTATAATACTCTTTCTTAATATGTAAATCAGGCCTTTGGTGCAATCAGGCTGTCACCATTGCTCTTTGTGCCCAAGCACCACTATTTTCGGGGGCCAGTGCCTCGCTCCCTGTTTTACCACTGCTTGGCCCTATTAATCAAAGGAGTGGAGCTTAAGTGCAACAAGAGCAATTGTGACACCCTCCCTACACCAAAGGTCTAATGTGCATATTGCATATCTCAGGAACAGAGCCTCAGATTAACAAAAGAAAAACAGAGTTTTAATCAGGTGAACCACAGCTATGTGTCTACGCAAACAGTTTATGGGCTCATGCACAGAAATGTATTTTCTTTCTGTGTCTGTTCCATTTTTTTGGGGCGGATCATATACGGAACCATTCATTTCAATGGGTCCGCAGTTATTCTGTGTGCATTCCATTTCCGTATGTCTGATCTGCAAAAAAATAGAACATGTCCTATTATTGTCTGCATTACAGACAAGGATAGGACTGTTCTATTAGGGGCCAGATGTTCCGGTTGTTTTGCAGACCGCAAAATACATATGATCATGTGCATGAGCCCTAATAGTGAGGTCACTGGTGATTCGGGGCCACTATCATTAATATAAAGGTCCCAAGCCGCCATATTCTTCTCACCCCTGCATGTTATTGCTTCTTAAAAAAGCTATATGGAAATTTTGGAAAAGGCTGAAACCAAACTGTAGTTACACACAATCGAAGCTTCCTGAGGTCAAGAATACATGTAATAGGGCCTCCTGCCACTCTCAACTAGAATAATGCCTTCATTATACTAAATCCAAGTCAAAATTATTCTTACCAGAATCACTTGGAAAAGTACAGGAACAAGGTTGCTCTCTTCAATGTCCCTTTCAGAAATGAAAGAACAACAGGAAATTACTACATTATACTGAGTTAAGTACAATCACAGTTTCTTAGTTCAGGTAAGGCCAAGTAGTTTCTATTCACACTCCATAAGGGAAGATCTACTAACACAATTAATCACAGGGAAGAACATTTATACTTTGCATCTAAGACTTGTGCAGGTCAATGGGTTTTCATTACAGGAGAAGCGAAGTTTAATTTTCTATACAGTTAATTATGGATTTTTTTCATGGTGCAGCATAGTAACCTAACGAACCTGCATGTGGCTGAAAGAACGGCTGCTACATTACAGAAAAGGTTTTTAAAGAAAATCCTAACAGGGAGACATTACTGAGGAAGACTGTGCAGGATGTTGGAAAAGTGAGTATAGGACTGGTTGTAGTGTGAATCATCTGGTCCACGATTTGTAGGCTCATTTTACTGTAGCAACCCCTTACTTACTTTTATAAAACTTTGATATGTGGGGGTTTAACCTCTGGAATAATAGGAAGAATTGGCCAAACGTGAGGAACCACTTTCAATAGGACTGAATGGTGCTCCCATTTGCTGTGATTTGTAGAGTAGTTTGGAAGAACCAGGTCTTGTCGGTGAATGTTAGATACCATAATGGCAAAAATGCCCTTAGTCTATGTAAATGAATACTTACCTGATGAAAATTGGACTGTACTCAGTCAAAGCCACCAACAACTTTAATCCATACACAGGTACAGGATCAGGTTCCAGAATAATTCTGTCATACCTACAACGACAGAAATAATCAGCCTTTTCCATTTAATATTACTTGATAACAATACATAACCAATAAAATGAATGTCACCTCCAACTACAACCAACTGCTTCTTTGAACCAATGCACATAAAGCTGCACATGAGCTTTGCAGGTATTGAATTAGTTCGAAGTATGCCACAAAGAGGAGACCAGCATCGCCTACTCCTACAAAAGGAGGCTAGATGGATAGTCCGGACTGCAGCTACGGGCCCTTTAGGTTTAAATGAAAGGAACGATGTGAGCGTGTTTATATAATGTCGACAACATGTATGAGCTCTAACGGTATGTGTCATTTTGAGTTATTTTGTTTTAATAAGTAAAATAGCGTTAGGGGTTGCTGTAGAAACTGTATGAAGTGACGCTTAAAAGGTGCGAGTGTCTGCGCGATGAGGTCAGTGGCTCGAAGAGGCACGTAAGCGCGAAACGGCCGTCGCCACTTCGCCCTCTGTGTAGAGGCAAGAATCCGCCCCAGCCCTATTTTTATTGTATATGGTTGGAAGAATAAAAGGAGTTTTTTACCACTGTGGTGAGTGCCGCCTTTCTGTTTATCTACTTGTGTTATTCCAATGCACATGAAGATAAAGAAAATGTCTTGACAATGCCTATCATAGCATTTTTTTGTCTACAGATCCAATGCAGATCTATATGTCTCTAAGGCTGCAGACAAACCCTGTAAAGTCTTCTATAGCAGCTATACTTCCTTCCATCTGTTATAAATGTTATGGGTAGTCCAGCCTGGAAGTATTGATGACCTATCCTTTGGATAGGTCATGAATGTCAGATCAATGGGGTCCAACACACAGCATCCCCATAAATCAGCTGTTCTGGCAGTGCCAGAAACGAAACAGAAGATGGACCTGGAAGCAGAAGGGTCCGATCCCCGAGAAGTGCCCATGCCAGCAACTACAGTTCATGTCCCACTTACTTAAACAGGAGCTGAGGAGGAGAAAGTGTGGTTACTAGTGACGCCAGTTTTAAAAATTTTCTATAACTCTATTAAAAAGACAGTTCAACTACAGTGATAGCATGCATCAATTGCCCACCCCGATGGGTAATGATGTAGCTTTCCAGTTAGCTGCATAGAAATCCAAAAAGACAAGTCCAAGGAACCAGACATTCTAATAAAAGGTTGATGCTTATTTAATTAATAAAAAATAATAAAAAACTATCATGTTTTGGCCATGCCGGGCCTTTTTCAAGCCAAAACGAAAGCAAAAATAAACTCTACCAAAAAAGGCATAGTAAGTATACTGTATAGTATAGACTTGTAGGAAATCAGCTGTCAGACATATATAGGGAGATTTCATGAAGGCTGATGTTCCTAAGCCAGTACTGATCTCCTCTGCATATAATTCATCAAGAGGCAAATGCGTCTTAATAAATTAGGAGCATCAGAAGCTCAAATCTTCACCAGCTAATTATTATACATTTAAGGCATTGTGATTTCTGTTATTATAGAAAATTATAACACAATACCCAATCCGGTACAGCAAAATGACTTACAGTGGGGGTCGTTGGCTTCTTTGGTTTCATTTTAAAAGGGTAAACAGCAATGCACTCATGGTGACAGTGTGAACACCGCCTAAATAGGCTTTCTGGTTCATGTGCATGAAACTTGATTACTGTATAGTGAAAAGTTGAGCCAATTTCTAGTCTACTTTTATCATTTTCAAAATGTCTGCCTGTTTGATGTCAGTGCAGTGAACAGTAAAGATCCGAATCTGAGTTTAATATTTTTAGCACAAATATGAACAATTTTACTTGGGGTTTTTGTCAATGGAATTAAAATGTAGGGGTAATAGGTTCAAGGGACTTCCAAAAAGCAAAATACATATTTGAGCTGTGTGTAACACATATTGCAGCAGGGAGTACATGTAATCATAGTGAATAAGAATTAATACTGTACTTATTAGTAACTATGATTGCAGTAATAGCACTACTAATACTACATCGGGTAGCATTACTTCTAGTAATATTTATACACTTCCACCAATTGAGCCACTTGATTTTGATCCCATACCCAACAATGTTTGAGATGGTTGAAGAAAAAGTAAGTTTTATAAGTTGATGGGTTTATAAGTTCTAGGTTCAGCACAGGTATTCCAAATGGCAGTAACATTTTAGCCAGAAAGGAACTTTTGCCTTCATTATTAAATGATAATGTGATTAAATATCCATGACTGACTACTCATTATAATGGTGTATAGAGAACTTCTCCCCAGCACTGGCATTTACAAAGCTCTTTCTGCAGGACTCTCTGTTTTTTACTTTAATACAGGAAGAGAACAATAAAGTCTACTAAAAGCAATATAAAATGTTATAATTCAATTTTTCATTTTCAAACTGATCTGCCAAGGCATTTTCCATTGCTACTCATCTCCTTTGTTAATTATCTTATTGTAATTTTGTTGGAATTTCAACAAGGTCAGAGAACTGAAAAATGTGGTGCTTTGACATAAAAAATAAACCATTGTACTTAAGCACAAAGATCTGTGCATACTGCAGATATTTATGAAAAGAACAAATATATGAGTTCTGTTATGCATGAGTAAACAAGCAGCGGGTTACAGTAATTCAAAGCAAAAGCAATTTCT
The DNA here is from genome assembly GCF_905171765.1 of Bufo bufo. Taxonomy (NCBI): domain Eukaryota; kingdom Metazoa; phylum Chordata; class Amphibia; order Anura; family Bufonidae; genus Bufo; species Bufo bufo. Next base: position 220,595,024 of record NC_053393.1, read on the forward strand.
ATAGCCTTCAGAAGAAAGTACAATTTATTAAAACCGTGCACCCATAATATGGAGATTAGTAAATATTATACATGAAGTTAAAGATTCTGAAATAAGGCACAAAAAGGAACAAAAGGCTACGCTCTTGGCTCTCAAAGAACTATTTTTTATATGATAACTTTTAAAGAGAAATGTTAGACGTAGCTGTGGATAGCTCGACGATGAAACATATCTTCAAGAACTGTTAGTTATTATTATTATTTTCATAGGCTACTATCTTATTTCTATAATGCCACATCACAGAAAAGGGGGCATTCTCCTTTACACCAGGGAGAGCTTAGCTCTCAAATCTTAATCAATGAGTAATTTTTAGACTGGAAGCCAAAAATTACCAAAATGGGAAGACAGAGGGGAAATGGCAAGCCATACAGATGTAGTGATCACGCCTAATAGGAACAATAATACTATAACAGTTCAAAGTAGAGAGGGGGCACTATAGCAAAAAATAAGAGTAAGCCAAATTTTATGCTTCCATTCAACATATCCCTTTCCACTTAGGACAGTAGGCATTGCAGCTAGTTAAAATCTGCTCACTCAACTCCATTATCCAGTTTCCAGCTATCTTGCTGAGACCATGTAGAAGGAAACCTATGTTAGAAAAGTGGATGAGTTTACCTACGAGGGGTACCCTTTCTCCAGGCTCCCTAAAGAAATTGCATTGAATGTCTCTATGGTATGCCTTGATTAGAGAAGATAATGAAGAAAGACCGGCACTCACTGTAGTCTTCATCACAAAAGATGATGTCTTTATTGGTCACATACAATACTCTGTGACGCGTTTCGGCTCACATCGGGAGCCTTTCTCAAACAATGGATATGGATATAGCATACAAACATAGTGAACACACAGAATTTAAATAGACCGCCAGGGCGGAAGTGACATCACGTAACCATGGTGATAAAATAAACAAAGACAGAAAAAATGGAAAATCAGAAAACTGAAGAAAAGATCCCAGGTGAGAGGTCCCGGGTTCAAATCATGTGTCGCAACCTCGCAGAGGTGGTGACAGGGTTAAGATGTTAAAGAAGCGCGAATCCTATTGGATTCATATTCTACAAACACTGGAGCCCAAGGGCTTGAACCGGGAGTACGATCTTAACAGTTTCCTGTAATCTCCAGCCTCTAATACATATTGTATACATATAATTTGTTATAATTGCTTCTTTATATATACCATGTACCATTTGCTGAAATTTTATAATAAGTTTTTTCTTTCTGTTTATTTTCAGAAAACATGAAGAAATCCCAGCAGCACCACTATATCTTGAATTTTCTTCTAGTTCTGCTATATTGTTACAAAGAAATATTTGGTATTTAACTATCATCATTATCATTATGGTGATTGTTGCGGCTGGGATCTTTTCTTCAGTTGTTTTCTGATTTTCCATTTTTTCTGTCTTTGTTTATTTTATCACCATGGTTACGTGATGTCACTTCCGCCCTGGCGGTCTATTTAAATTCCGTGTGTTCACTATGTTTGTATGCTATATCCATATCCATTGTTTGAGAAAGGCTCCCGATGTGAGCCGAAACGCGTCACAGAGTATTGTATGTGACCAATACAGACATGATCTTTTGTGTTGAAGACTACAGTGAGTGCCGGTCTTTCTTCATTATCCATGTAAGATTGCTATCTCGGACGCGTGCACCACGCCATTTCATCAGAGTGCCGGCTGATCATTTCTTCATTGATTAGAGAAGATTGATTGCTAAACATACTCAATAAAACCGCAGAAATACTATCAAGCTCTACTCCTTCAGTACCAGTAAGCATGAATGTATCCAGCAAAATTATTATGGTGCTTATATGCTGATGAAGTTGCATTATAGGAGTTGCCTGAGGTAATCAAAAATCTCAGACAAGCACTAGCAATTGCTTGAAATTAAAAGTCTTGTTATACTCATTCCTTTCTCCAGTGCTGTTTTCTGCAGTGCTGGTCCAGTCCTGATGTTTGTTAGCAAGGAGTAGTAGTGACATGCTGCTATATGGCACATCACCACTTCAGCCAACCACTGCCCTCAGAAGTAGACCGCTGAGGACAGTGACTGGCTTCAGAGGTTACATCACTGCTGCCCATAAACAAGCAGTAGGACCAGACCAGTGCCACAGAGAATAGCAGTAGAGAAAGGAACGACTATACCAAGATTTTTTTTTTTATCTTAACCAATTGTTGGGCTTGTCCAAGATTTTCAATGATGTTGGACATCCCCTTTAAGATTTTCAGTGTATGCAGTTCTTCCAAAATTTCTAACTCTCTTAAACAGCTTTCATATCACTAACAAAAAAATACCTTCATGACATGCATAACCTATGAACATTGTGATAGGCCTGAAGGTTCAGTGGCAATAAACAGTACATTTACCTTTACCTTCCCCATTTAGATGGTCAGAGAATCATTTAGTGGGTACAGATGCACCCATTAAGTTCTCTCTACTAGACCATTTCTAACAGATGCCCTAAAATACAAGTTCTTGTAATAATATAAACTTTTTAAAGACTATGAACACCTTTGGGGGCCATTTTTTATCATTCTATTCTACTCATTTTGGGCTAAAAAAAATTTTTCAATTGGTCTTTATTAAACATTTTCAGCAGTTTTAGCCTTAGCTGTGTGTATGTAACATACACACAGCTAAGGCTAAAACTGCTGAAAATGTTTAATAAAGACCAATTGAAAAAATTATTTTTAGCCCAAAATGAGTAAAATACAATGAGCCATCATCATCTGACGGCTATGTATAGCCCTTATCTCTCAACTACTAACAGCTCATAAACACTTATTTAAGGCTTATATTCTTAACAGTAAGATACAAATTGAGCTATAATGGTTGTTTATGAGTTGTCAGGAGATCAGAGATAAGCTTCACATGTGCTGTCGGCTGAATTCCCTAATGGGCCACAGTGTAAACATGGAGCCTGCTTAGGGTGCATTCACATGACCATATTTTTAGCTCTGCATCCGTTCTGCAATTTTGGGGAACAGGTGCGGACGCATTTATTTCAATTGGGCCGCAAAAGATGCGGACAGCACACAATGTGCTGTCCGCATCCGTAGATCCAATCCGCGGCCCCGCAAAAAAGATAGATCATGTCCTATTCTTGTCCGCGGACAAGAATAGGCATTTCTATCATAGGGCCGGCTACATTCACACGGACAGTACCCGTGTTTTGCGGACCGAAAAACACATACGGTAGTGTGAATGTAGCCTAATTGAGAATCTCAAAGCTGGACAGAGAAAGGGGCTGAAATGTTTTTAATAAAGAAAAAAAAAAAATTGCTCAAATTTAGTACAATGCAATGATAATCAAAAAATTTGGGAAAATCCGAAATGTAAACGGATAAGCCAAAGGAGCTCCAGAATATTATATCACTTTCTAATTAACCATATTTTTCAGCTAATGTCTAACGAGATACAGAAAGTATCATTTAGCTCCCCTTTCAGATTCCTAGACGTGATTCAGGTCACTGAAAGTGAAGTCACCATAGGCTATAGATGATTGGTGTAAGCACATGGAGAGGTTGTGACAGCTGTCAAGAGATGTACCTGCCCAGGCAAGCTGAATGAATTACTATTTAATGTGAAGCTGCAATGTGCAGCAGGCATATATTAATATGTGCATTGTTATTCTTAATAATCCACCAAACTGGGAGGCAGCACATCAGTAACTTTCAAATGAGATAATTAGAAGTCAATAACATCTGCAGACTGGAAATGAACTCATATTTCAGAGCTCCTACACAGTCTAGCTACTATTAATACATGGTAATTAACCAGTCTAACCCACAGTTCAGATACACATACTATTTGGGTGAACAACTTTACAGTGACATACTAGTAACCTGGATCTAGGTCATCTAGAATAAGAATATTAGTCTGTATATACCATACATAGTATGTGATTATCATAGAATATAACTGCATGACAAGCAAGTGCTACTCTTCAGAGACTTTCACCGTCACCCTGACATTTCAAAACTGCATTGATTTTAGTTGATAAATGTCAAAAACCAAGGCCTTGAAGCAGCTCTCACATCTACAAACCTCTACACATTATATAAACATATTTACTATAGAAGATGGCCGTATACTTTCTTCTGTATGTGCTGGAATGCTAAAAAAATAACTGTTATATGGGTCAAATACTTCTTAATATGTTAATTATTATTGTTATTTTTGTTTTCCACTGTGACTAATGGTGGGGTCTGGTGGGGATGGGATGAATATAAAATTAAGTGTTGTTATTGATTTTTCTATTTTTTAGATGACTGAACATTAACAAATACTTAAAAAAAATAATACAAAGTCATCACAGGATACAATCGATTCTGGGACTGCATTGCGTTATTATTCTTCCTTCTGTTTAGAGTCGTCTGTCTCACAAATGCACTCCTTTGCTTCCATCATCTGTATATATACGTCCTATATATTGATGCACCGTGCAGCTAGGACGTACACTTTAACGCCAAAGCTTGACATAATGCACTTTGAATTCACCATCTGTATGTATATATATATATATATATATATATATATATATACCCACAGTATATATGTCCTAAATACTTATGTACCATGCAGCTGTGTACTTACTTTGCCAGTCCAATCCTACTAAAGTGCCAGGGTGGTATAATTATCGTTTTTTTATTATAAAAAGTGAAAAGCATAGCAGTAAAAGCAAGCCCAAATACTATCTAAAGGCAAGAGACACACAAGAATGAAAAAAGAACCTTTGTCGTTGTGTATAACATCGATGATTTGGATTAAACATGGTACAGATGTTGGATATCGTTACATAAAGGAGAGAAGAATTTGTTTTATCAAACATAACAGTGAATTACAAAAAGACAAAAAAATAAATTATATACTCTTTTTGTCTATTTATTTCTATATAAAACTAAAGAATTTGGTACCATACGAAAGCACAATCTATGCCAAAAAACTATTTCGTTTAAATATATGAGAATGTGATGTGGACATTAAGCCACCAAAGACCTTGGCCACGAAGGGGGTTACACTCTACAAGATGGCCTTCAGTTGATTTAACCCATGTGGAAAATTCTGGCAGATATACAGTATGCAGCCCTATTTATAAGTGGCATCATCCTCAAATCTGACAGCGAGCCCTGCCTTGAAGACCGGTTTCCAATTACTTATGAATGTTCATAGGAAGAGATGCAGAATCACAGATCTGTCATACTTTTGGTATTATCCATTTAGGATTAACAAACGCAGGGTCAGATTACAGGACAAGGGTGAATGGGGCAATTTCCGATGATTTCCTCCATCTCCATCCAATTCCAACGACGGGACATTCTCAATCTATCAATCAACACAACTTTCTTAACTTGCAATACACTGCTACCCACACCAGTATCACCTTGGTCCACATTTGTTCTCTTCTGTTGCTTAGTGTCACAGTTTCTTGGAAACGGGTCAAGAGGGGTCACAAGTACCTTGCTACATAATTCTGTCCTGCGGCTGCTATTATAATCCAGTTTATTGCTATGAATTATCTGTGGGTGGTAGAATTGTTTCTTTTTTATGAATGTGAGTGGATTGAAAATAATGTTTTCAGCAAAAATGACATAGTCTGCTATTACTAAGCAGTACATTTTCTCTACCAAGTCTTAGACTAGTTGGGGCAGAGAACCAACCCAATCCTTATGCTTGGCAGGATAACAGATGTCAATCATTTCTTTTGTGCCCAACTGTGTTGGGTCAGGTAGGCGTGCTGCACTAACCACATAGAAATGCATACTAATAACATACACTTACACAGGCCATGAGGAACATAAATGATATGCCAGATAAAGAATTAAATCATGCCCACTGGCCCATCTAGAGAACTTACTGTGGGAGTAATGACTTTCGGACCAAAGACAGAAATGTGGTGTTTGACTGAAGGCCCGCATTCCTCCCTTCAGCCACAGCTTCATGGTTTACAAGCAGTGATGTGGTTTCTGCAAGCAGCCGCAAGCTGAACAGCCTCCACTCCACTAGAAAACATGAAGTGCCAAGAATGTTACCATGTAGCATAATAATTGAAACAAAATGTTAAATCTGCACAGAGGCATACTTGATGTGGCCTAACTTACCATTCTGGCTGCAGACTAGGGAGACTAATGGTGGGAGGATAGTGTCCACAACCTAAAACAGAGAAAGAGAGCGTCTGGTCTGAATTACTGTCACAGTAAAAATAGAAATCAGTTTCTCCACAAACTAAGGGGCTTCACAGACAAAGCCTGTCATTAAAATGCTCATCTGGAATTGTGGTGATGCAGTGATTTACTGTATGAGACTGAAGTCCTTCTATAAGCTCAGTTTCCAAGTCCACTGTTTTGTAACTAGAAGTCGCATTGTGAAAAGTACTGAAAAAAGCAAATATGATACAAATGCAATAAAGACAGCAGCTGTAAATGACATAACCTAATTTACACAATTATGTGATCGGAAAGTTCATCCTAACAGTTCCCAACAAACCAAACCCATAGCTGACATGTTTTTGCTTCTGATAGGCCTTCTATGTTTCAGGGCTATTTGGGTACAGTCACTTGCACAGTTTCCATTGTATTTTGCTACATGAGGGTTTTATAGCAACACGCCAATGATGGACTTTATACACCTGCATCATGTCAATAGGTTCCATTTATATGGCTCGAAGCATGGGGCATAGATCGGGAACAAACTGTTGGTTCCCCATCATTGCCCAATTATTCAATTGCATTAGAGCTCCATTAAAGGGCTTCTGTCAGCCCACTTAACCGTTTATTTTTTTTTGTTTACTAATAATCCCTACACTGCGATTTATGCATACATAAGTTAAATAATCATTTTTGTTCAGTAGAATTTGATAAAAAGCGATTTTTAAAATATGCAAATTACCTTGCTACCAGCAAGTAGGGCGGCTACTTGCTGGTAGCAGCCGCATCCTCCGACCCTAATGACGCCCCCTCCGCGTTCTCTGCTGGCCCTGCCTGTTAGCATTCAAAATCTGGCGCCTGCGCCGCGGCCGTACCTATCTTCAATCTGCGCAGGCGCACTGAGAGAGGGCCACTCGCTCGGCCGCTCCATCCTCAATGCGCCTGCGCCGATGACGTCACATCTACACCCGGCGCAGGCGCATTGAGGAGAGAGCGGCCGCCTCTCAGTGCGCCTGCGCAGATTTAAGATACGTACGGCCGCAGCGCAGGCGCCAGATTTTGAATGCTAACAGGCAGGGCCAGCAGAGAACGATTCCGTTCCCTGGCCCTGTCAATCACAATGCGGAGGGGGCGTCATTAGGGTCCGAGGATGCGGCTGCTACCAGCAAGTAGCCGCCCTACTTGCTGGTAGCAAGGTAATTTGCATATTTTAAAAATCGCTTTTTATCAAATTCTACTATACAAAAATAATTATTTAACTTATGTATGCAGAGCTCGCAGTGTAGGGATTATTAATAAACAAAAAAAAACAAAAAACGGTTTAGTGGGCTGACAGAAGCCCTTTAACATGAAGCAATTACCCCATGTCCCAATCCTCAACCCATATAAAAGGGCCCTTACAGTGCCATTCTTAGGAACCTGTGCATGCCATATTGGCTTTTATTGTACTACTATACAATGAAAAATAATGGAATATAAACGGATATGTTTACCATGTGGAAGCATTTGTTTAAACAATTTCTTTAAAGCGGTGTTTGGTAATTTGAAGTTATCTCCTATCCATAGGATAGGGAATAACTAGTAGATTGGTGGGGATTCTACCACTGGGACAAATGGTGGCCCTATACACCACACGGTCCCCCGAAATGAACAAAGCAGCAGGTCGAGCATGCACATTGCCGCTCCATTCATCTCAATGGAACCTGTTGAAAATAGCTGCCGAATACTATTTTGTTTCCCCAACAAGTTGAAACCTGTTTCCAACAATACAGCTTAAGGGTCCATTCACACGTCCATGTGTGTTTTGCGGATCCACGGACCGTGGACCTGCAAAACACGGACATCGGCAGCACTTTATAGAAAATGCGGACAAGAATAGGACATGTTCTATTTTTTTCGGGATCAGAATTACGGACCCAAAAGTGCGGATCCGCAATTCCAGATCCAGGCAGCACATCGTGCTGCCCCATAGAATTGAATGGGTCCGCAATTCCGTTCCGCAAAATGCGGACCGAAATTGCGGACGTGTGAATGGACCCTTACATTCACTGTACACAATAGAGGGTATTTACCTATACTACTATGATGCAATAGATTAACCAGGTTATCCCATGAAAATTATTAATATGCAATAAACAGAGCACTTCAAATTACGGTAAATATTATTTCAACATACATGCCATAAAATGTCATTCGTTTTTCATGTGCATTACATTTTGCTCACTGATAGTGCCCCCTGCTGTTTCTCCTGTGGCCAAAATGTTGTTCCACATTCACCTGCATTCAGTGGTGGACAAACATACTAAGTAGCTTCCCTGCTATCTTCCTCCTCTCAGTTCCGATGTAATGATCTCCTAGTTGCACGGGTAAAGTGACTCAGAAATTTTTCAAACATTCGACCTTACTTCTAAATTCAAAGAAGTATATCGCAATTTCTCTATATCTCTCTAGAATGTGGAGGAGGAAATTGGGGTGAGGGCATGACTTACCATTGTGTTTATTAGTGAAATTGCTACAGGGAATATTTTATATGCAGGGGAGGAAGACAGGAGAAGGGATAACAAAAGCTGACTACAATGTACTCCAGGGAGATGCAGGTGCTTGACTGCCACATGGGATGAGCTGCTGCTCGCTCACAGAAAGTAAGAGATCAGAGCTGCAGAGGGGTGACTAAATTATATAAAATATAATTTTATACTATATATAATAAATTATGTAATATATAATTATTGAACCAATAAGATTAAAATAATAGTGTGCATCAATCCAGATATTTTGCTTTTAATTTGAGAGATAACTCCTTTAACCACCTCAGCTCCCCTAGCTTAAACCCCCTTAATGACCAGACCACTTTTTACAATTCTGCACTACACTACTTTCACGGTTTATTGCGCGGTCATACAACTTACCACCCAAATGAATTTTATCTCCTTTTCTTCTCACTAATAGAGCTTTCATTTGGTGGTATTTCATTGCTGCTGACATTTTAACTTTTTTTTTATTAATTGAAATTGACCGAATTTTTTGCAAAAAAATTACATTTTTCACTTTCAGTTGTAAAATTTTTCTAATAAAACTACATTTGTATATAAATTTTTCTCTAAATTTATTGTTCTACATGTCTTTGATAAAAAAAAAGTAATAAGTGTATATTTATTGGTTTGCGCAAAAGTTATAGCGTTTACAAACTATGGTACAAAAATGTGAATTTCCGCATTTTGAAGCAGCTCTGACTTTCTGAGCACCTGTCATGTTTCCTGAGGTTCTACAATGCCCAGACAGTAGAAACACCCCACAAATGACCCCATTTCGGAAAGCAGACACCCTAAGGTATTCGCTGATGGGCATAGTGAGTTCATAGAAGTTTTTATTTTTTGTCAAAGGTAGCGGAAAATGATGATTTTTAAAAATATATCTTTTTTCCTTACAAAGTCTCATATTCCACTAACTTGTGACAAAAAATTAAAACTTCCATGAACTCACTATGCCCATCACGAAATACCTTGGGGTGTCTTCTTTCCAAAATGGGGTCACTTGTGGGGTATTTATACTGCCCTGGCATTTTACGGGACCTAAAGCGTGAGAAGTCTGGAATCCAAATGCGTAAAAAATGCCAATGAGAATCTTTACGATTTCACAGGGCATTTTTTACGCATTTGTATTCCAAACTACTTCTCATGCTTTAGGTCCCCTAAAATGCCAGGGCAGTATAAATACCCCACAAGTGACCCCATTTTTGAAAGAAGACACCCCAAGGTATTCCGTGAGGGGCATGGCGAGTTCCTAGAATTATTTTTTTTGGCACAAGTTAGCGGAAAATGATTTTTTTAAAAATATATATATTTTTTTCTCTTACAAAGTCTCATATTCCACTAACTTGTGACAAAAAATAAAATTTTACATGAACTCGCCATGCCCCTCACGAAATACCTTGGGGTGTCTTCTTTCCAAAATGGGGTCACATGTGGGGTATTTATACTGCCCTGGCATTTTAGGGGCCCTAAAGCGTGAGAAGAAGTCTGGAATATAAATGTCTAAAAAAATTTACGCATTTGGATTCCGTGAGGGGTATGGTGATTTCATGTGAGATTTTATTTTTTGTCACAAGTTAGTGGAATATAAGACTTTGTAAGAAAAAAAATAAAAATAATCAATTTCCGCTAGCTTGTGCCAAAAAAATTCAAATCTTCTATGAACTCGCCATGCCCCTCAAAAGTGATCTTTATAGCGCCGCAGCAATTTTACGGTGTTTTTGCAATGATCAGAAAAAAAACATTTCTGTCACTGCGGTGGGGCGGACTGAATGCAAGTGTGCGCACAAGATCAGGCCTGATCGGGCGAACACTGCGTTTTTTGTAGAGCCTATAGAACATGTCCTATTCTTGTCCGCAATTGCGGACAAGAAAAGGCATTTTCTATATAGTTCTGTCAATGTGCGGATCCGCAAAATGCGGAAAGCACATTGCCGGTGTCCGTGTTTTGCGGAACCGCGGTGTCCGTGTTTTGCGGATCCGCGAAACACATACGGACGTCTGAATGGAGCCTTACAGGGGGGTGATCAATGACAGGGGGGTGATCAGTGAGTCTATATGGGGTGATCACCCCCCTGTAAGGCTCCATTCAGACGTCTGTATGTGTTTTGCGGATCTGCGGAGCCGCAAAACACATACAGACGTCTGAATGGAGCCTTACAGGGGGGTGATCAATGACGGGGGTGATCAGGGAGTCTAATATGGGGTGATCAGGGGTTAATAAGGGGTAATAAGTGACAGGGGGGGGTGTAGTGTAGTGGTGTTTGGTCGATCCAAGCAAAAGGGACGACCAGAGGACCAGGTAGCAGGTATATTAGACGCTGTTAACAAAACAGCGTCTAATATACCTTTCAGGGGTTAAAAAAATTGCATCTACAGCCTGCCAGCGAATGATCGCCGCTGGCAGGCTGTAGATCAGCTCGTTTACCTTCCGATCCTGTGAACGCGCGCTCCTGTGTGCGAGCGTTCACAGGAAATCTCGCGTCTCGCGAGATGACGCGCCGGCGCGTCAAGGAGGAATGAATCGACCGCCTCCGGAACAAAATCCTTGCGTTAGGCGGTCCGGAGGCGGTTAAACCCTTCATCCACCGTGATGTATCTGTTCTTCACAGTGGCTGAGTGAATGTATGGAGCAGGTGGCTGCGCTGAGCCTGTTCCATATGCAGAGGGTGCTGGCTGTATAATACAGCAAACACCCGGCCACAATGATGCCGAAAAGGGTCATTTAACCCGTCAGATGCTGCGTTCAATGGCATTTGCGATATCTGTGAGGTTAGGCAGAGGGATGTGGCTCCCTCTGCCTTCCAATCGCAGTGAAATTGCAGGGCTCCGATCGGTTATTATGACAGCCTGGGGCCTGCTGAAGCTTCCCAGGCCTGTCATGGTAATCTGCCTGCTGAACTGTGCATGAGGCAAAGCTTAGAAGGTACTGTGGCAGAATCCCATTCACCATAATTGATTTCTGTGACAGGGGATCAAAGGATGCCAGGTTCTAGCCCCCTAAGTGAGCTAAATGTTATTTCTTAAAAAGTAAAAAAAAAAAAAGGGTAAAAAAAATCTAAAAAAACCCATAAAAATATTAAAAGTTTAAATCACACCCCTTTCCCAATTTTACATATAAAATACATAAAGAATAAAAAAAATCAACATAATAGGTATCGCCAACTCACCACTTTGCTCCAGCCAGTGTATTAACCCCACACACACCACACAGCAGGGCGACACTACTTAAAAGGGAATTGCACACACAAGCAAAAGGAAACAGGTTGCCGCAGACAACAGCATGCGTGGCCAGCAGTGTCACGGCGTACACCATGGGCCATGACAGTACAGCTCCGAGGCCTACTTCAGAGGCATCGGACTGTACCACAAACTCCCTCTTGAAGTCGGCCGTCACCAAAACCGATGACCCACACAGGACCGACTTCAAAGCAGAAAAAAGCCTCTTCCGTCTGGTCATTCCAGCGGATCATCACGGACTTCCGTCCCTTCAAGAGCCCTGTCAACTGAGCCGCTAAAGTGGCAAAATTGGGAACGAACCTCAGGAACGACTTTACTTGCCTAGTGGTGACAGGACGGGGCCAATTCCAAATGGCCTCTATTTTATTCACTTGGGGTTTGATAATTCCACGTTCAATGACGTACTCCAGGTACTTAGTCTCCTCTAACCCAGCCTTTCTAAAGGAGTCCAATACAGCCTGCTCTTTGGGTAGATGACTTTCCCAGTCGGTACTGCGGATGACGATATCTTCCAGGTAAGCTGACGCGTACCGACGATGTGGACGAAATGCAATGTCCATGAGTCATTGGAACGTTGCGGGGGCACCATGCAGACTAAAGGATAACACTTTATACTGATACAGCCCCTCAAGGGTGACAAAGGCAGTTTTCTCTTTGGCAGCCTCCGTTAGGCTACTTTCACACTAGCGTTCGGAGCGGATCCGTCTGATGTTTCATCAGACGGATCCGCTCCGATAATGCAGACGTTCGCATCCGTTCAGAACGGATGCGTCTGCATTAAAACTTAGAAAATTTTCTAAGTGTGAAAGTTGTCTGAGCGGATCCGTTCAGACTTTACATTGTAAGTCAATGGGGAACGGATCCGCTTGAAGATTGAGCCATATGGTGTCATCTTCAAGCGGATCCGCCCCCATTGACTTACATTGTAAGTCTGGACGGATCCGCTCGCCTCCGCACGGCCAGGCGGACACCCGAACGCTGCAAGCAGCGTTCAGGTGTCCGCTCACTGAGCGGAGCGGAGGCTGAACGCTGGCAGGCGGATGCATTCTCAGTGGATCCGCCTCCACTGAGAATGCATTGGGGCCAGACAGATGCGTTCGGGGCCGCTCGTGAGCCCCTTCAAACGGTGCGCACGAGCGGACACCCGAACGCTAGTGTGAAAGTAGCCTTAAGGGCACTTGCCAGTAGCCCTTAATGAGGTCCAAAACAGAAAAATATCGGGCTTGTCCTAAGCTCTCGATAAGGTCATCTACCCGGGGCATGGGATATGCATCGAAAATGGAGATTTCGTTTAGTTTGCGAAAATCGTTACAGAACCGTAACGTCCCGTCGGGCTTGGGTATTAAGACTATCGGACTGGCACATTCATGTTTGGCCTTCTCAATGACGTCTAGTTGCAGCATTAGCTGCACTTCCTCCGAGATGGCTCGTCACCGAACCTCGGGTACCCGGTATGGTTTTAACCGGACTTTTGTCTGAGGCTCAGTGACAATGTCATGCCGGATTATGGAAGTGCGTCCAGGGAGGTCAGAGAATACATCCGTGTTCCGACTAATAAACTCCCTGGCTTCCTGAGCCTGTTTAGAGGAGAGGCTGTCAGCAATTTTTTACTGTGGCAACTGCTTCTCTTGCATCAGACCGAGCAGCCTGAACCTTTTCTCCTACAAAACCTGACTGCGGGCTGTCTTTAGTAGAGGACTCCCAATCTTTCCATAGTTTTAGTAAATTCAAATGTTACACCTGCTCCGGCTTTCACCGTCCCGGCTGGTGTACCTTGTAATTTACCTCTCCCACTTTCTCGAGTACCTCGTAGGGCCCCTGCCACCTAGTTAGGAACTTACTTATGGTTGGTACCAGAACCAAAACCCGATCACCCGGGTTAAAGTTCCGGATCCGAGCCTGCCGATTATAGACCCTAATCTGGGCTCGCTGCATTGCCTCTATATGCTCCCTGACCAGAGGCAACACTGTCTCCATCCGTCCTTGCATCTGGGTCAATAACACTTTTGTGCGGTGTGGGTTGTTGTTCCCACGATTCTTTGGATATGTCCAACAGATCGCGAGGGTGTCTGGCATATAGCAGATCGAAGGGCGAGAACCCAGTAGAGGCCTGGGGCACCTCTCGCACTGCGAACATGAGATCCTATCCTTAGACACCACTCTTTTTAACATGTTTTTTAATGTTTGATTAAATCTCTCTACCATGACATTCGTTTGCGGACATAAAAGGGGTCCCTTGGTCAGTCAGAACCTCTTTAGGTAGTCCCACTCGGGAAAACATCTCCATTAATCCTTAGCTATAAGTTTGGCTGATGCATGTCGCAGTGGCACTGCCTCCGGGTACCGAGTGGTGTAGTCGAGGACGACCAAGATGTGTTGGTGCCCTCTAGCGGACTTCGGCACTGGACCTATGAGATTCATAGTAATTCGCTCGACCGGGACCTCAATAATCGGGAGAGGCACCAGGGGGCTCTGGAAATGTGGCTGGGGGAAATGTATCTGGCAGGTTGGGTAAGACTTACAAAACTCTTCTACCTCTCTGAACACACTGGGCTAGTAAAACCGCTGTAGTATCCGTTCCTGCGTTTTCTGCCACCCCAAGTGACCCCCAAGAACATGTTGGTGGGCAAGCTCCAATACGAGCTTGCGATATGCTTTGGGCACCACCAACTGTTCAATATGCTCACCCCATAATTGGTTTACCCGATATAGCATTTCCTGGTGAACGACAAAGCGGGGAAACATCGACTTGGCCTCAGGTTTTTGTGGTTCACCATCAATTATTACAACATTCTCCCAGGCCTGGGATAAGGTTGGGTCCCGGTGTTGTGCAGTTCCGAAATTTTCACCAGAGACATTGAGAACTGTCAATTCAAGACCCGGCGGCAAGTCCTCAACGTCTCCTACCAACGCACTCAGCGGGGCTGTCTCCCCCTCTTCCACCGAAGTGGCGGTCACCCCTACCACTGGCCCTTCGGCCTCGGGTTCCCAGGGTTCTGGCCTCCTGCCCAAGCTAGGCCACTGTGCTGAAGTTACCTCTGACTCAGGGGCATCAACAACTCTCACAGCCGGCTCGTGGGTCCATTTGCCGCCTGGAACGTGGGGAGTAGTCACGCACCCATCACTTTGGCTACTCCCAGTAAGAGCCTTCCCGGATCGGCTATACAGCCATACTAAAATAGCAAAGTGTCAATCAGCATTAGCTGCCGCTGACACCTTAAAATACTGGCTCTTACTTCACCAAGGCCAGGAACCTCGGTGACACATACCTTCCCGTCAACGACGGACCCTTGCGCCTTCCTACAATATATACACACACACATATTTTATATATATATATATATATATATATATATATATATAGCCACATCTGTTTTTTAGGTATATTAAGAAACTAGTGTAGAATTTTTCAACTATTTCCATTAAAAAATGTAAGGAACAATGCAATTGAGTTTTCAACCTCTTCGAGTTAGCCTTGATGAATAAAAACTCGAATTATTTTGTCCGTGTTAAATTTGGGCAGCCCCTTAAATGCGGGTAACATGATGATAGAATCAATACTCACCCTTTTGTCCCACCACTTGCAGCTCTGAGCTCTGGTCCTCCCGGTTGGCTAAGATCCTCTTCCAGGCTACAGCACAGTGCACACAGGTCATCACTGCCAGCCAATCACCTGCCATTGATTGGCTCAGTGGTGACCATTATGCTAGTAATGAAACGCACCGAAGAGGACCAGAGGTCCGTGATGGAAAAAGTAGTGGAGAATAAAGGTGAGTATTGATTCTTTTGTTATTATTAAAATCATTAAAAGTTTTTCCAACTGGACAATCCTTGTCAAAATGTTTTATTCGGGTTCCCCCATATATTAGCTACAGTAAGGAGTTATGGAAATCACAGGCTCCTTTTCGGAGTGTGATCATAAATAATATGGTTTCTCATCAATTTAAAAAGGTTACATGTGTTACTACTACCCTACCATTCCAACAGTAAACCCCCCTTTTCAATGCACTAGCTCATGCAAGATAGTGGTCAGATCAGCAAGTCAGCAAGGGGTCTGACCCCTGGAGTCCCGTGCTGATCACAAGAACAGGGGCCCCAGGAGCCTGTAGTCTATATCTGGCAGTTTATATACAGTTGAATGCTCCATTCAAATGGGCAACTCAGGGTCCCCTGTTTTGATCAGCAGGGGCCCCAGTGGCTGGACGCCCACTGATAAGACACTTTTCCCCTATCCAATGGATAGGGAATAAGTATTTGTAATGGGTTAACACCTTTAAAGATTTCAAATTATGAACTTAAACAACCAGAACATTTGCAGAACAAGTTACAGTTAGTAATGCCATAACTCATTGAAAGTAACTAAGCTACATGCCACAAGTGACCAGGTTAGACCCTGTTGGTCTATATACTGTAGACTTGAATTAACCTACCATTGGATATGTTACATTTAACAGAGTTTTAAAAGACACTTAAAAGTTTAAAATGTTTAGTTAATGGCAGTAAAGAAGCAGAGAAGAACCATATACAAGGGATAAAAGGTAATAGATTTTGTAGTTCTAATTATATTAGGGGTTACCTGATTGTACAAAGGAAGCTCATGCTGAACAATGTGAATATATTGTTAATAATCGTTGGAGTATTAAAACAATGTGAGTAGTAAAACTGATCACATAGCCTTCCCGCTGCTTTCTCAAATCATAATGGCCCATAACATAGCAGAAGCATTACTCACTAAGGCATATAAATATTCATATTAATACTTGAAAGCATAATTTTTACTTGCAAAATGTCCTCTGGATAATATCCTTCCATCAATGGAGTTTCTACAGTTCAACGTATAAAGGAAAAGATAAATAATAATAAAAATAATGGTAATGTGTTCCCTGAAAAGATTTCTTTTACTTTCCTTGTAATTATTACCCTGGCAGTGTTTATGGTTTACATAGAAACATCCACTTTCCCTACAGCAACAGACTTCATGAGTCATCTGCAATATACTAGCAACTGCAGTGTTTCATTGCTGACTAGTGCATAAGATAATGGTAATGTTGATTACACAGAAGTAAAATCTGTCCACCAATGACATTCACTGTAAGCTTGTTACATCCACACACCTGTTACAATTAAAAGTGAAGTAAAGCTAACCAGCTTCCCCAATTAATGATGTACTGTCCTGTCAAAAGCTTAAAAATAATATTTAAAGGCTATGGACAATGAAAGTTCAGTTAAAACAAGTTCATGTACGTTTCAATCTGCAATCTTCATTAATTCTTTTATTTATTAATTTACAGACTCCATTATCTAGTATCAGATTTTCTCATTTGGATGTGTCCCTCCTAGTAGTACATGCTGGATCTCTGTGTCTAGGATGTTGCTGCCTTCACTAGATCTCATGCACAAGCACAACTTAATTCCTGACTGCTTTACTGGGGCTCTATTCACATCTTGTTTTTTAAACACAATCAGCGTTGCTCCAGATGGCGAATATAGAAATCGGCGTGATATGCACCAGTATAACCTTTTATTATGTACAATGAAGCCAGGAGATTGCGCTCCTGTTACTTTTGGAGTCATAGTTTCAAATCTAGCATATTTTATTTTAAAGCGGTTGTCCAGGTTCAGAGCTGAATCTGGACATAACCCTTATTCACCCATTCAGCCCATCTGAGTTGAGTACTGGAGCATTTCATTTTTTTTTCTTAAGATCGGGTGACGTACCATGCTATGTTAGGTGAACGCTTCTGCCTATCAGTAAACCCGTGACGTCACCGGCACTATGGGCAGTCTTTAGCGCTGCCCTAGCCTTCATTGCTAAAGACCGCCCATTAGTGAAGTTGACATCCCCAGGATAAACCTGTCAGATGAAATGCAAAATGTAAAAGTAAATTCCCCAGTAAAAGTGCCCTGTCTGAACCAGGAAGAAGTACAGAGGCGTCTTAAAAAGATTAAAATAGACAAATCGCCAGGACCGGATGGCACCCCCCCCCCCCCATATCCTAAGAGAATTAAGTAATGTCATAGCAAGACCCTTATTTAAAGACTCTATACTGACAGGGAGTGCTCGACAGGATTGGCGCATAGCAAATGTGGTGGCAATATTCAAAAAGGGTCCAAAAACAGAGCCCGGAAACTATAGGCCAGTAAGTTAATATCTGCCGTGGGTAAGTTGTTTGAAGTTTTCTAAGAGATGCTATCTTTGAACACCTCAATGAAAATAAGCAAATGACGCCATATCAGCATGGCTTCATGAGGGATCGTCATGTCAAACAAATTTAATCAGTTTCTATGAGAAGGTAAGTTCTAGACTTGACAGCGGCAAATCAATGGATGTCGGATATCTGGACTTCTTCAAAGCATTTGACACTGTACCGCATAAAAGGTTTAGTATATAAAATGAGAATGCTCGGACTGTGAGAAAATGTCTGTATGTGGGTAACAGGCTCAGTAATAGAAGACAGAGGGTGGTTATTAATGGTACACACTCAGATTGGGTCACTGGTCACTAGTGGAGTACCTCAGGGGTCAATACTGGGCCCTGTCATCTTCAATATATTTATTAATGACCTGTAGAAGGCTTGCACAGTAAAATATAATTTTTGCAGATTACACTAAACTGTGTAAAGTAATTAACATGAGGACAGTATACTGCTACAAATGGATCTGGATAGATTAGAGGGTTGGGCAAAAAAGTGGGAGATGAGGTTTAACACTGACAAATGTAAGGTTATGCACATGGGTAGGAATAATGCAAGTCACCCATACATACTAAATGGTAAAACACTGGGTAACACTGACATGGAAAAGGACCTAGGAATTTTAGTGAACAGCAAAACTAAGCTGTAGAAACCAGTGTCAGGCAGCTGCTGCCAAGGCCAATAAGATAATGGGTTGCATCAGAAGGGGCATAGATGCCCGTGATGAGAACATAGTCCTACCACTTTACAAATCCCAGGTCAGACCCACACATGGAGTACTCTGTACAGTTGTGGGCATCTCTGAACAAGCAGACATAGCAGAGCTGGACCACGGTTCAGAGGAGGGCAACTAAAGTAATTACGTGAATTAGGGAATTACAGTACCCTGAAAGATCCTCAAAATTAGGGTTATTCACTTTAGAAAAAAGACGACTGAGGGGAGATTTAATTACTATGTCTAAATATATCAAGGGGCAGTACAGAGATCTCTCCCATAATCTATTTACAGTATCCCCAGGACTAGGACTGTGACAAGGGGACATCCTCTGCGCCTCGAGGAAAGAAGGCTTGTACACAAACATAGAAGAGGATTATTTACGGTAAGAGCAGTGAGACTATGGAACTCTTTGCCTGAAGGGAGGTGGTGATGGTAAGTTCATTAAAAGAGTTCAAGCTGGGTCTGGATGTATTTCTGGAGTGTAATAATATTACGGGCTATAGCTAGTAGGGAGGGGTCTTTGATCCGGGGAGTTATCTGATTGCCTGAATGGAGTCAGGAAGGAATTTTTGTTTCCCTTTAAGTGGGGAAAATTGGGTTCTACCTCACAGTTTGTTTGTTTTTGCCTTCCTCTGGATCAACTTGCAGGATAACAGGCCGAACTGGATGGACGAATGTCTTTTTTTG
The DNA here is from genome assembly GCF_905171765.1 of Bufo bufo. NCBI lineage: Eukaryota > Metazoa > Chordata > Amphibia > Anura > Bufonidae > Bufo > Bufo bufo. The sequence goes on from NC_053393.1 coordinate 220,614,577, forward strand.
GCCTTATATACTATGTTACTATGTTACATAAAGGACTTCTACTTCTACACAGGACTGGGCTGTTAGAAAGGTACATGATTCAGATTGTAGTGAAGGTAATCTTTTTACTAGTGACTGCAAGCTGTAGCAAGTTGTCCTCTCCCTACAAGTCCCCAGCTGTGCCATGTGATCAGCACTCTGACTCTCCAACTGAAATAGTATCTAAAGTGTGAACAGGAAGTCAGTAACTGTATTAATTTCTGTGGGAGCCTCAATGTCATTCTCATGAATAGAGAAACTGGCTTTCTGTCCACACAGGACAGTGTCGTTCACATGACACGGCTGAGGACCAAAAGAAAGTGGCTAACCTAAAAATACAGTGACCGGTAAGAATATTACCCTCCCTACAATTTATATCATGTACTTGTCCAATTGGCCAGAGAAGAAAAAAATTGCTAACGTACTTCTTTAAGGAGAACCTAGAGAGAAGATTCATCTACAAGTCTTCCTCCTCGGCTGAAGCCAGCTTCCTTCAAAAAGAAGGATGGTTCTCTTTAGCCCTGCACTGAGTATCAGGTTCTGAACAAGATCAATGTAAAATAAAAAATACCTCTATCTTTGATTTCAGAACTTTTTGATAAGCTCTTCACTAAGTTGAAATTTCAGGGAGCATTCATGAGGGTGATGATTCAAAGACTGCAAATTCCTGGAAGACAGCTGTTAAAGGCAAACAATATTGTCTGTTATCTGCTCTATGTCTGAGGTTGTATATCTTGATCTACTTACCTGACTTGATGTTTCATCGGAAGCATATATGTGCTTTGCTACAGTGTCTGCGAAAGAATAGGCTGTACGCCAAGTTTGAGGAGTTGTCTGTGGTTCTTGACTGGCCTTGCCCATAGGGTCTAAAAGCCATAAAGCAGTTATTGGGCTTTGATAATTATTGGCAATTGTTCCCATTTTTCCACGCTCACTGCGCCTATCTCAGCTCTCACCAGGAAAGGGGGGGAGGGGGGGTGAACACCAAAGTATAAAAGCCTGTGGTAAAAACTTCAATCCATTCTCTTAAACAGGCTTTCTCTTCAGCATGCATATTACATCATACAGTCAATTCTACTACTGGAGATGGATGGCTCTTCTCCGGCTGCTGAAGTGGGGTTCATGGTTACCTGTGGGTTCTTTTTCAAGTCCTTCACCTCAGTTAAGGTTAATTATTTCACTGAAGCCGGCAAACTGCTTACCATCAAGTTTTATCACATGATTTTTGATCGAGGAGTGCAATTTACATCTGAGGTTTGGAGGTCTCTCTGTAGATTGCTGGCCATCAGGTTGGACTTCTGCTCTGCATATCATCCTCAGTCCAATGCAAACATTGAGCAAATAATCAGGTTCTGGAAACTTACCTGCATCATTTAATTTATTCTAGCCAAGACAATTGGGTATATTTACTTCTCACATACTGTAGCAACCACCCAGGTAAGTCAACCAACAAGCCTTAATTTAACATTGTGCATAAACAGCGTCTGCGGATTCCACTTTCAATTTCAGTTTCCTCAGAAGTATCTACTGCTGATGCCAACCTCAAGGGTTAGCTCCAGATCTGGCAGGAGACTAAAGCTTCCCTGGTCAAGGCGACTGCTTATATAAAAATATCTGCAGACAGGAGACACAGGTCACTACTGCGCCTCTCCCCTGGAGACAAAGTTTGGCTGTCCTCCAGAAACATCTGGTTTTAGGTACCTTGCTATACCTTGATTGATGATTCTTTTTGAGGCTCTGAAACAGATCTGGTCTGTTACAAATTACACCTCCTAATTTCTCTACACTTTTTCCTTCTCTATGTATTTTAAATACCTTCCACGTTTCACATCACAAACCATTGGCACTCCAACTAACTGTTACTCCAGGTCTCCACTCCTACTTCAGTTGGTCCTGAGGATTTAAAGTTAAGATCATCTAGGATGTCAGGAAGTCTTGTAGACTGGAGGGGATTTAATTCTGAAGGAAGATCTGGAAGAGATTTAATTCTGGAGAAAGATTTTGGTAGCCTATTGAGAACATCAATGCACTAGCTATTCTCAATAGTTTCCATCAACAGCCTGGACCTAAGAAGAGGAGGTGTAAGGGGGTTAGTGTTATACTGGTGGTCCATGCCCACTGACACCTCTCCTCTCCCAGCAGGCATGGCTGCCATAACACTCAACCCTCCAGTAACTGATAGCTGCCCATGCCCACCAGCCTCTCTCTTCTACTGGCAAGCACGGTCACTGGAGTGCTCAGTCTTCTACCTGATAAACCTCTGCCAGCCTTTTCATCCTCTGCATACTGTTAATAGGGCACACACAGTCTGCAGCTTTTTTTAAAAAAAGGCTAGCACGATGCTCAATCTGTCCACAGTCAATCTCTGCTGTCCCTGTAATTAATGTATATATTTAGGTATGGAGGATATGATACTATTTAAGCCTGTTTATGCTTCTTCCATACACATGACTAAGAGGGCAGAGACTCCAAGAATGTTTGATGGCATGGGAGGAGACGAAAATTAAGGTGCTTTCGCCGTCCCACATGTTTTTATATATGTTCTACATTAGATGTAGATAAGAATAAACATTTCTGAACGTGATCATGCCTAGGTGGTGTAAGCATGAACTGGTCAGATTTACTGCAATGATGAAAATAATTAACTGCATGACTTTTTGATGAACAGCTGTCCCTGAGTGTGGTGTGATAAGGCAGTTTCCTAGCTTGATCATCTCTGCAAAGTTGTTTTGGTGTAGTCCGATCTCCTGTGTCTGCTGGTTTACTTTGTATCCAAAAATTTCCAGGAGCAAAAACAGTGGAATGGAACAATGCAGGGTTCTAAGAACATAGACTCTCTATAATTGTTATTTCACGAAGAATGCAACTACAGGTGCATCTCAATAAATTAGAATACCATCGAAAAGTTAATTTCTTTCAGAAATTCAAGTTTATTGATAAGTCTTATAGAAACATAGAATGTGTCGGCAGATAAGAACCATTTGGCCCATCTAGTCTGCCCAATATACTGAATACTATGGATAGCCCCCGGCCCTATCTTATATGAAGGATGGCCTTATGCCTATCCCATGCATGCTTAAACCCCTTCACTGTATTTGCAGCTACCACTTCTGCAGGAAGGCTATTCCATGCATCCACTACTCTCTCAGTAAAGTAATACTTCCTTATATTACTTTTAAACCTTTGCCCCTCCAATTTAAAACTGTGTCCTCTTGTGGTAGTTTTTCTTCTTTTAAATATGCTCTCCTCCTTTACCGAGTTAATTCCCTTTATGTATTTAAAAGTTTCTATCATATCCCCTCTGTCTCTTCTTTCTTCCAAGCTATACAAGTCAGAAAGTAAAGCTCCAAGCTATACAAGTCAGAAAGTAAAACTCATATTATATGGATTCATTACACACAGAATGATCTACGTGTATTTCAAGTTTACAACTAATGAAAACCCAAAAGTTACTATCTCCAAAAAATTAGAATATTGTGAAAAAGTTCAATATTGTAAACTCATGGTGAGACACTGTAATCAGTTAATCAACATAAAACACATGCAAATGTTTCCTAAACCCTTAAATGGTCCTTTATTCTGGTTCAGTAGGCTAAACAATCATGGGGAAGACTGCTGACTTGACAGGTGTCCAGAAGACAGTCATTGTTAAAGAAGCTCGCTCTTCACAGAATGCTGTATTCAAGCATATATTATAATTTTTTTAAATATACTTTTTATTGAGTTTTATGCAAGTAATTACAAACATAAGAAAATTAGTAATCACCAAATGATCAGTTGTATATGATGTGGCAATAGTCAGAATGTACAGTTCCAATTTATAATCATACACGTCATAACACAACCCAATTGAGAACATCCCGTAAACCCCACAACAACCTTTTATCCCCCCCCCTCAGGTGCACTTCCTGTATGCCCTCCCCACATTACTCCTTTAGTCTATCTGAAGTCTTCCTAGACTCTTGGCATGTTTTTTCTTAAGATACCACTCCGAATGTATAAAGGGAGTCATTACACCTTTCATTCCTCATCTGTGAAAACCGTACTAATAAAAGTTTCCCATTTGTGGAAGAATGAATACACTTGTTTTCCTTTGATTTGCTCCGCCTGTATTTTCTCCATCTCAAAACATGTCTTCGTGTGATTAAATATTTCGACAGCAGAGGGCACTCTCGGTTTTAGCCATTCTTTGAGAAGACACCTCTTTGCTGCCAAAATCAGAGTGTGGATTAGCGGGGATATTGCCAGCCTTTCCGGAGGCACATGGAATAAGATTAGTTCGGGTGTTAATGGGATTTGCACTTTAAGGTGTCGCCTGATTTGGTGTCTGACTAGAGTTGAGCGAACACCTGGATGTTCGGGTTCGAGAAGTTCGGCCGAACTTCCCGTAAATGTTCGGGTTCGGGATCCGAACCCGAACCGAACTTCGTCCCGAACCCGAACCCCATTGAAGTCAATGGGGACCCGAACTTTTGGGCACTAAAAAGGCTGTAAAACAGCCCAGGAAAGAGCTAGAGGGCTGCAAAAGGCAGCAACATGTAGGTAAACCCCCTGCAAACAAATGTGGATAGGGAAATGAATTAAAATTAAAATATAAAAAAATAAAAATGAACCAATATCAATTGGACAGAGGTCCCATAGCAGAGAATCTGGCTTCACGTCAGCAGAGAATCAGTCTCTTCATGCCATAGCAAAGAATCTGGCTCATGTCAGCAGAGAATCAGTCTCTTCATGCCATAGCAGAGAATCTGGCTTCATGTCAGCGCAGAATCAGTCTTCATGTCATAGCAGAGAATCAGGCTTCACGTCACCCACCACTGGAACAGGCCACTGTCACACATTTAGGCCCCGGTACCCAGACAGAGGAGAGCGGTCCCCGTAACAGAGAATCTGGCCTTATGTCAGCGCAGAATCTGTCTTCATGTCATAGCAGAGAATCAGGCTTCACGTCACCCACCACTGGAACAGGCCACTGTCACACATTTAGGCCCAGGCACCCAGGCAGAGGAGAGAGGTCCCGTAACAGAGAATCTGGCCTTATGTCAGTGCAGAATCTGTCTTCATGTCATAGCAGAGAATCAGGCTTCACGTCACCCACCACTGGAACAGGCCACTGTCACACATTTAGGCCCCCGGCACCCAGACATAGTAGAGCGGTCCCGTAACAGAGAATCTGGCCTTATGTCAGCGCAGAATCTGTCTTCATGTCATAGCAGAGAATCAGGCTTCACGTCACCCCACCACTGGAACAGGCCACTGTCACACATTTAGGCCCAGGCACCCAGGCAGAGGAGAGAGGTCCCGTAACAGAGAATCTGGCCTTATGTCAGCGCAGAATCTGTATTCATGTCATAGCAGAGAATCAGGCTTCACGTCACCCACCACTGGAACAGGCCACTGTCACACATTTAGGCCCAGGCACCCAGGCAGAGGAGAGAGGTCCCGTAACAGAGAATCTGGCATTATGTCAGCGCAGAATCTGTATTCATGTCATAGCAGAGAATCAGGCTTCACGCAACCCACCACTGGAACAGGCCACTGTCACACATTTAGGCCCAGGCACCCAGGCAGAGGAGAGAGGTCCCGTAACAGAGATCTGGCCTTATGTCAGCGCAGAATCTGTCTTCATGTCATAGAAGAGAATCAGGCTTCACGTCACCCACCACTGGAACAGGCCACTGTCACACATTTAGGCCCAGGCACCCAGGCAGAGGAGAGAGGTCCCGTAACAGAGAATCTGGCCTTATGTCAGCGCAGAATCTGTCTTCATGTCATAGCAGAGAATCAGGCTTCACGTCACCCACCACTGGAACAGGCCACTGTCACACATTTAGGCCCCGGCACCCAGACAGAGGAGAGCGGTCCCGTAACAGAGAATCTGGCCTTATGTCAGCGCAGAATCTGTCTTCATGTCATAGCAGAGAATCAGGCTTCACGTCACCCACCACTGGAACAGGCCACTGTCACACATTTAGGCCCCGGCACCCAGACAGAGGAGAGAGCGGTCCCGTAACAGAGAATCTGGCCTTATTCAGCGCAGAATCTGTCTTCATGTCATAGCAGAGAATCAGGCTTCACGTCACCCACCACTGGAACAGGCCACTGTCACACATTTAGGCCCAGGCACCCAGGCAGAGGAGAGAGGTCCCCGTAACAGAGAATCTGGCCTTATGTCAGCGCAGAATCTGTCTTCATGTCATAGCAGAGAATCAGGCTTCACGTCACCCACCACTGGAACAGGCCACTGTCACACATTTAGGCCCGAGGCACCCAGACAGAGGAGAGCGGTCCCGTAACAGAGAATCTGGCCTTATGTCAGCGCAGAATCTGTATTCATGTCATAGCAGAGAATCAGGCTTCACGTCACCCACCACTGGAACAGGCCACTGTCACACATTTAGGCCCCAGGCACCCAGGCAGAGGAGAGAGGTCCCGTAACAGAGAATCTGGCCTTATGTCAGCGCAGAATCTGTCTTCATGTCATAGCAGAGAATCAGGCTTCACGTCACCCACCACTGGAACAGGCCACTGTCACACATTTAGGCCCCGGCACCCAGGACAGAGGAGAGCGGTCCCGTAACAGAGAATCTGGGCCTTATGTCAGCGCAGAATCTGTCTTCATGTCATAGCAGAGAATCAGGCTTCACGTCACCCACCACTGGAACAGGCCACTGTCACACATTTAGGCCCAGGCACCCAGGCAGAGGAGAGAGGTCCCGTAACAGAGAATCTGGCCTTATGTCAGCGCAGAATCTGTCTTCATGTCATAGCAGAGAATCAGGCTTCACGTCACCCACCACTGGAACAGGCCACTGTCACACATTTAGGCCCCGGCACCCAGGCAGAGGAGAGAGGTCCCGTAACAGAGAATCTGGCCTTATGTCAGCGCAGAATCTGTCTTCATGTCATAGCAGAGAATCAGGCTTCACGTCACCCACCACTGGAACAGGCCACTGTCACACATTTAGGCCAGGCACCCAGGCAGAGGAGAGAGGTCCCGTAACAGAGAATCTGGCCTTATGTCAGCACAGAATCTGTCTTCATGTCATAGCAGAGAATCAGGCTTCACGTCACCCACCACTGGAACAGGCCACTGTCACACATTTAGGCCCCGGCACCCCAGACAGAGGAGAGCGGTCCCGTAACAGAGAATCTGGCCTTATGTCAGCGCAGAATCTGTCTTCATGTCATAGCAGAGAATCAGGCTTCACGTCACCCACCACTGGAACAGGCCACTGTCACACATTTAGGCCCAGCACCCAGGCAGAGGAGAGAGGTCCCGTAACAGAGAATCTGGCCTTATGTCAGCGCAGAATCTGTCTTCATGTCATAGCAGAGAATCAGGCTTCACGTCACCCACCACTGGAACAGGCCACTGTCACACATTTAGGCCCAGGCACCCAGGCAGAGGAGAGAGGTCCCGTAACAGAGAATCTGGCCTTATGTCAGCGCAGAATCTGTATTCATGTCATAGCAGAGAATCAGGCTTCACGTCACCCACCACTGGAACAGGCCACTGTCACACATTTAGGCCCAGGCACCCAGGCAGAGGAGAGAGGTCCCGTAACAGAGAATCTGGCCTTATGTCAGCGCAGAATCTGTATTCATGTCATAGCAGAGAATCAGGCTTCACGTCACCCACCACTGGAACAGGCCACTGTCACACATTTAGGCCCAGGCACCCAGGCAGAGGAGAGAGGTCCCGTAACAGAGAATCTGGCCTTATGTCAGCGCAGAATCTGTCTTCATGTCATAGCAGAGAATCAGGCTTCACGTCACCCACCACTGGAACAGGCCACTGTCACACATTTAGGCCCAGGCACCCAGGCAGAGGAGAGAGGTCCCGTAACAGAGAATCTGGCCTTATGTCAGCGCAGAATCTGTCTTCATGTCATAGCAGAGAATCAGGCTTCACGTCACCCACCACTGGAACAGGCCACTGTCACACATTTAGGCCCAGGCACCCAGGCAGAGGAGAGAGGTCCCGTAACAGAGAATCTGGCCTTATGTCAGCGCAGAATCTGTCTTCATGTCATAGCAGAGAATCAGGCTTCACGTCACCCACCACTGGAACAGGCCACTGTCACACATTTAGGCCCCGGCACCCAGACAGAGGAGAGCGGTCCCGTAACAGAGAATCTGGCCTTATGTCAGCGCAGAATCTGTCTTCATGTCATAGCAGAGAATCAGGCTTCACGTCACCCACCACTGGAACAGGCCACTGTCACACATTTAGGCCCAGGCACCCAGGCAGAGGAGAGAGGTCCCGTAACAGAGAATCTGGCCTTATGTCAGCGCAGAATCTGTCTTCATGTCATAGCAGAGAATCAGGCTTCACGTCACCCACCACTGGAACAGGCCACTGTCACACATTTAGGCCCAGGCACCCAGGCAGAGGAGAGAGGTCCCGTAACAGAGAATCTGGCCTTATGTCAGCGCAGAATCTGTCTTCATGTCATAGCAGAGAATCAGGCTTCACGTCACCCACCACTGGAACAGGCCACTGTCACACATTTAGGCCCAGCACCCAGCAGAGGAGAGAGGTCCCGTAACAGAGAATCTGGCTTCATGTCAGCGCAGAATCAGTCTTCATGTCATAGCAGAGAATCAGGCTTCACGTCACCCACCACTGGAACAGGCCACTGTCACACATTTAGGCCCCGGTACCCAGACAGAGGAGAGCGGTCCCGTAACAGAGAATCTGGCCTTATGTCAGCGCAGAATCTGTCTTCATGTCATAGCAGAGAATCAGGCTTCACGTCACCCACCACTGGAACAGGCCACTGTCACACATTTAGGCCCAGGCACCCAGGCAGAGGAGAGAGGTCCCGTAACAGAGAATCTGGCCTTATGTCAGTGCAGAATCTGTCTTCATGTCATAGCAGAGAATCAGGCTTCACGTCACCCACCACTGGAACAGGCCACTGTCACACATTTAGGCCCCGGCACCCAGACATAGGAGAGCGGTCCCGTAACAGAGAATCTGGCCTTATGTCAGCGCAGAATCTGTCTTCATGTCATAGCAGAGAATCAGGCTTCACGTCACCCACCACTGGAACAGGCCACTGTCACACATTTAGGCCCAGGCACCCAGGCAGAGGAGAGAGGTCCCGTAACAGAGAATCTGGCCTTATGTCAGCGCAGAATCTGTATTCATGTCATAGCAGAGAATCAGGCTTCACGTCACCCACCACTGGAACAGGCCACTGTCACACATTTAGGCCCAGGCACCCAGGCAGAGGAGAGAGGTCCCGTAACAGAGAATCTGGCCTTATGTCAGCGCAGAATCTGTATTCATGTCATAGCAGAGAATCAGGCTTCACGTCACCCACCACTGGAACAGGCCACTGTCACACATTTAGGCCCAGGCACCCAGGCAGAGGAGAGAGGTCCCGTAACAGAGAATCTGGCCTTATGTCAGCGCAGAATCAGTCTTCATGTCATAGCAGAGAATCAGGCTTCACGTCACCCACCACTGGAACAGGCCACTGTCACACATTTAGGCCCAGGCACCCAGGCAGAGGAGAGAGGTCCCGTAACAGAGAATCTGGCCTTATGTCAGCGCAGAATCTGTCTTCATGTCATAGAAGAGAATCAGGCTTCACGTCACCCACCACTGGAACAGGCCACTGTCACACATTTAGGTCCAGGCACCCAGGCAGAGGAGAGAGGTCCCGTAACAGAGAATCTGGCCTTCTGTCAGCGCAGAATCTGTCTTCATGTCATAGCAGAGAATCAGGCTTCACGTCACCCACCACTGGAACAGGCCACTGTCACACATTTAGGCCCCGGCACCCAGACAGAGGAGAGCGGTCCCGTAACAGAGAATCTGGCCTTATGTCAGCGCAGAATCTGTCTTCATGTCATAGCAGAGAATCAGGCTTCACGTCACCCACCACTGGAACAGGCCACTGTCACACATTTAGGCCCCGGCACCCAGACAGAGGAGAGCGGTCCCGTAACAGAGAATCTGGCCTTATGTCAGCGCAGAATCTGTCTTCATGTCATAGCAGAGAATCAGGCTTCACGTCACCCACCACTGGAACAGGCCACTGTCACACATTTAGGCCCAGGCACCCAGGCAGAGGAGAGAGGTCCCGTAACAGAGAATCTGGCCTTATGTCAGCGCAGAATCTGTCTTCATGTCATAGCAGAGAATAAGGCTTCACGTCACCCACCACTGGAACAGGCCACTGTCACACATTTAGGCCCCGACACCCAGACAGAGGAGAGCGGTCCCGTAACAGAGAATCTGGCCTTATGTCAGCGCAGAATCTGTCTTCATGTCATAGCAGAGAATCAGGCTTCACGTCACCCACCACTGGAACAGGCCACTGTCACACATTTAGGCCCAGGCACCCAGGCAGAGGAGAGAGGTCCCGTAACAGAGAATCTGGCCTTATGTCAGCGCAGAATCTGTCTTCATGTCATAGCAGAGAATCAGGCTTCACGTCACCCACCACTGGAACAGGCCACTGTCACACATTTAGGCCCCGGCACCCAGACAGAGGAGAGCGGTCCCGTAACAGAGAATCTGGCCTTATGTCAGCGCAGAATCTGTCTTCATGTCATAGAAGAGAATCAGGCTTCACGTCACCCACCACTGGAACAGGCCACTGTCACACATTTAGGCCCCGGCACCCAGGCAGAGGAGAGAGGTCCCGTAACAGAGAATCTGGCCTTATGTCAGCGCAGAATCTGTCTTCATGTCATAGCAGAGAATCAGGCTTCACGTCACCCACCACTGGAACAGGCCACTGTCACACATTTAGGCCCCGGCACCCAGGCAGAGGAGAGCGGTCCCGTAACAGAGAATCTGGCCTTATGTCAGTGCAGAATCTGTCTTCATGTCATAGCAGAGAATCAGGCTTCACGTCACCCACCACTGGAACAGGCCACTGTCACACATTTAGGCCCAGGCACCCAGGCAGAGGAGAGAGGTCCCGTAACAGAGAATCTGGCCTTATGTCAGCGCAGAATCTGTATTCATGTCATAGCAGAGAATCAGGCTTCACGTCACCCACCACTGGAACAGGCCACTGTCACACATTTAGGCCCCGGCACCCAGACAGAGGAGAGCGGTCCCGTAACAGAGAATCTGGCCTTATGTCAGCGCAGAATCTGTCTTCATGTCATAGCAGAGAATCAGGCTTCACGTCACCCACCACTGGAACAGGCCACTGTCACACATTTAGGCCCAGGCACCCAGGCAGAGGAGAGAGGTCCCGTAACAGAGAATCTGGCCTTATGTCAGCGCAGAATCTGTATTCATGTCATAGCAGAGAATCAGGCTTCACGTCACCCACCACTGGAACAGGCCACTGTCACACATTTAGGCCCAGGCACCCAGGCAGAGGAGAGAGGTCCCGTAACAGAGAATCTGGCCTTATGTCAGCGCAGAATCTGTATTCATGTCATAGCAGAGAATCAGGCTTCACGTCACCCACCACTGGAACAGGCCACTGTCACACATTTAGGCCCAGGCACCCAGGCAGAGGAGAGAGGTCCCGTAACAGAGAATCTGGCCTTATGTCAGCGCAGAATCTGTCTTCATGTCATAGCAGAGAATCAGGCTTCACGTCACCCACCACTGGAACAGGCCACTGTCACACATTTAGGCCCCGGCACCCAGGCAGAGGAGAGAGGTCCCGTAACAGAGAATCTGGCCTTATGTCAGCGCAGAATCTGTCTTCATGTCATAGAAGAGAATCAGGCTTCACGTCACCCACCACTGGAACAGGCCACTGTCACACATTTAGGTCCAGGCACCCAGGCAGAGGAGAGAGGTCCCGTAACAGAGAATCTGGCCTTATGTCAGCGCAGAATCTGTCTTCATGTCATAGCAGAGAATCAGGCTTCACGTCACCCACCACTGGAACAGGCCACTGTCACACATTTAGGCCCCGGCACCCAGACAGAGGAGAGCGGTCCCGTAACAGAGAATCTGGCCTTATGTCAGCGCAGAATCTGTCTTCATGTCATAGCAGAGAATCAGGCTTCACGTCACCCACCACTGGAACAGGCCACTGTCACACATTTAGGCCCCGGCACCCAGACAGAGGAGAGCGGTCCCGTAACAGAGAATCTGGCCTTATGTCAGCGCAGAATCTGTCTTCATGTCATAGCAGAGAATCAGGCTTCACGTCACCCACCACTGGAACAGGCCACTGTCACACATTTAGGCCCAGGCACCCAGGCAGAGGAGAGAGGTCCCGTAACAGAGAATCTGGCCTTATGTCAGCGCAGAATCTGTCTTCATGTCATAGCAGAGAATCAGGCTTCACGTCACCCACCACTGGAACAGGCCACTGTCACACATTTAGGCCCCGACACCCAGACAGAGGAGAGCGGTCCCGTAACAGAGAATCTGGCCTTATGTCAGCGCAGAATCTGTATTCATGTCATAGCAGAGAATCAGGCTTCACGTCACCCACCACTGGAACAGGCCACTGTCACACATTTAGGCCCAGGCACCCAGGCAGAGGAGAGAGGTCCCGTAACAGAGAATCTGGCCTTATGTCAGCGCAGAATCTGTCTTCATGTCATAGCAGAGAATCAGGCTTCACGTCACCCACCACTGGAACAGGCCACTGTCACACATTTAGGCCCAGGCACCCAGGCAGAGGAGAGAGGTCCCGTAACAGAGAATCTGGCCTTATGTCAGCGCAGAATCTGTCTTCATGTCATAGCAGAGAATCAGGCTTCACATCACCCACCACTGGAACAGGCCACTGTCACACATTTAGGCCCAGGCACCCAGGCAGAGGAGAGAGGTCCCGTAACAGAGAATCTGGCCTTATGTCAGCGCAGAATCTGTCTTCATGTCATAGCAGAGAATCAGGCTTCACGTCACCCACCACTGGAACAGGCCACTGTCACACATTTAGGCCCAGGCACCCAGGCAGAGGAGAGAGGTCCCGTAACAGAGAATCTGGCCTTATGTCAGCGCAGAATCTGTCTTCATGTCATAGAAGAGAATCAGGCTTCACGTCACCCACCACTGGAACAGGCCACTGTCACACATTTAGGTCCAGGCACCCAGGCAGAGGAGAGAGGTCCCGTAACAGAGAATCTGGCCTTCTGTCAGCGCAGAATCTGTCTTCATGTCATAGCAGAGAATCAGGCTTCACGTCACCCACCACTGGAACAGGCCACTGTCACACATTTAGGCCCCGGCACCCAGACAGAGGAGAGCGGTCCCGTAACAGAGAATCTGGCCTTATGTCAGCGCAGAATCTGTCTTCATGTCATAGCAGAGAATCAGGCTTCACGTCACCCACCACTGGAACAGGCCACTGTCACACATTTAGGCCCCGGCACCCAGACAGAGGAGAGCGGTCCCGTAACAGAGAATCTGGCCTTATGTCAGCGCAGAATCTGTCTTCATGTCATAGCAGAGAATCAGGCTTCACGTCACCCACCACTGGAACAGGCCACTGTCACACATTTAGGCCCAGGCACCCAGGCAGAGGAGAGAGGTCCCGTAACAGAGAATCTGGCCTTATGTCAGCGCAGAATCTGTCTTCATGTCATAGCAGAGAATCAGGCTTCACGTCACCCACCACTGGAACAGGCCACTGTCACACATTTAGGCCCCGACACCCAGACAGAGGAGAGCGGTCCCGTAACAGAGAATCTGGCCTTATGTCAGCGCAGAATCTGTATTCATGTCATAGCAGAGAATCAGGCTTCACGTCACCCACCACTGGAACAGGCCACTGTCACACATTTAGGCCCAGGCACCCAGGCAGAGGAGAGAGGTCCCGTAACAGAGAATCTGGCCTTATGTCAGCGCAGAATCTGTCTTCATGTCATAGCAGAGAATCAGGCTTCACGTCACCCACCACTGGAACAGGCCACTGTCACACATTTAGGCCCCGGCACCCAGACAGAGGAGAGCGGTCCCGTAACAGAGAATCTGGCCTTATGTCAGCGCAGAATCTGTCTTCATGTCATAGAAGAGAATCAGGCTTCACGTCACCCACCACTGGAACAGGCCACTGTCACACATTTAGGCCCAGGCACCCAGGCAGAGGAGAGAGGTCCCGTAACAGAGAATCTGGCCTTATGTCAGCGCAGAATCTGTCTTCATGTCATAGCAGAGAATCAGGCTTCACGTCACCCACCACTGGAACAGGCCACTGTCACACATTTAGGCCCCGGCACCCAGGCAGAGGAGAGCGGTCCCGTAACAGAGAATCTGGCCTTATGTCAGTGCAGAATGTGTCTTCATGTCATAGCAGAGAATCAGGCTTCACGTCACCCACCACTGGAACAGGCCACTGTCACACATTTAGGCCCAGGCACCCAGGCAGAGGAGAGAGGTCCCGTAACAGAGAATCTGGCCTTATGTCAGCGCAGAATCTGTCTTCATGTCATAGCAGAGAATCAGGCTTCACGTCACCCACCACTGGAACAGGCCACTGTCACACATTTAGGCCCCGGCACCCAGACAGAGGAGAGCGGTCCCGTAACAGAGAATCTGGCCTTATGTCAGCGCAGAATCTGTCTTCATGTCATAGCAGAGAATCAGGCTTCACGTCACCCACCACTGGAACAGGCCACTGTCACACATTTAGGCCCAGGCACCCAGGCAGAGGAGAGAGGTCCCGTAACAGAGAATCTGGCCTTATGTCAGCGCAGAATCTGTATTCATGTCATAGCAGAGAATCAGGCTTCACGTCACCCACCACTGGAACAGGCCACTGTCACACATTTAGGCCCAGGCACCCAGGCAGAGGAGAGAGGTCCCGTAACAGAGAATCTGGCCTTATGTCAGCGCAGAATCTGTATTCATGTCATAGCAGAGAATCAGGCTTCACGTCACCCACCACTGGAACAGGCCACTGTCACACATTTAGGCCCAGGCACCCAGGCAGAGGAGAGAGGTCCCGTAACAGAGAATCTGGCCTTATGTCAGCGCAGAATCTGTCTTCATGTCATAGCAGAGAATCAGGCTTCACGTCACCCACCACTGGAACAGGCCACTGTCACACATTTAGGCCCAGGCACCCAGGCAGAGGAGAGAGGTCCCGTAACAGAGAATCTGGCCTTATGTCAGCGCAGAATCTGTCTTCATGTCATAGAAGAGAATCAGGCTTCACGTCACCCACCACTGGAACAGGCCACTGTCACACATTTAGGTCCAGGCACCCAGGCAGAGGAGAGAGGTCCCGTAACAGAGAATCTGGCCTTATGTCAGCGCAGAATCTGTCTTCATGTCATAGCAGAGAATCAGGCTTCACGTCACCCACCACTGGAACAGGCCACTGTCACACATTTAGGCCCCGGCACCCAGACAGAGGAGAGCGGTCCCGTAACAGAGAATCTGGCCTTATGTCAGCGCAGAATCTGTCTTCATGTCATAGCAGAGAATCAGGCTTCACGTCACCCACCACTGGAACAGGCCACTGTCACACATTTAGGCCCCGGCACCCAGACAGAGGAGAGCGGTCCCGTAACAGAGAATCTGGCCTTATGTCAGCGCAGAATCTGTCTTCATGTCATAGCAGAGAATCAGGCTTCACGTCACCCACCACTGGAACAGGCCACTGTCACACATTTAGGCCCAGGCACCCAGGCAGAGGAGAGAGGTCCCGTAACAGAGAATCTGGCCTTATGTCAGCGCAGAATCTGTATTCATGTCATAGCAGAGAATCAGGCTTCACGTCACCCACCACTGGAACAGGCCACTGTCACACATTTAGGCCCAGGCACCCAGGCAGAGGAGAGAGGTCCCGTAACAGAGAATCTGGCCTTATGTCAGCGCAGAATCTGTATTCATGTCATAGCAGAGAATCAGGCTTCACGTCACCCACCACTGGAACAGGCCACTGTCACACATTTAGGCCCAGGCACCCAGGCAGAGGAGAGAGGTCCCGTAACAGAGAATCTGGCCTTATGTCAGCGCAGAATCTGTCTTCATGTCATAGCAGAGAATCAGGCTTCACGTCACCCACCACTGGAACAGGCCACTGTCACACATTTAGGCCCCGGCACCCAGACAGAGGAGAGCGGTTCCGTAACAGAGAATCTGGCCTTATGTCAGCGCAGAATCTGTCTTCATGTCATAGAAGAGAATCAGGCTTCACGTCACCCACCACTGGAACAGGCCACTGTCACACATTTAGGCCCAGGCACCCAGGCAGAGGAGAGAGGTCCCGTAACAGAGAATCTGGCCTTATGTCAGCGCAGAATCTGTCTTCATGTCATAGCAGAGAATCAGGCTTCACGTCACCCACCACTGGAACAGGCCACTGTCACACATTTAGGCCCCGGCACCCAGACAGAGGAGAGCGGTCCCGTAACAGAGAATCTGGCCTTATGTCAGCGCAGAATCTGTCTTCATGTCATAGCAGAGAATCAGGCTTCACGTCACCCACCACTGGAACAGGCCACTGTCACACATTTAGGCCCAGGCACCCAGGCAGAGGAGAGAGGTCCCGTAACAGAGAATCTGGCCTTATGTCAGCGCAGAATCTGTATTCATGTCATAGCAGAGAATCAGGCTTCACGTCACCCACCACTGGAACAGGCCACTGTCACACATTTAGGCCCAGGCACCCAGGCAGAGGAGAGAGGTCCCGTAACAGAGAATCTGGCCTTATGTCAGCGCAGAATCTGTCTTCATGTCATAGCAGAGAATCAGGCTTCACGTCACCCACCACTGGAACAGGCCACTGTCACACATTTAGGCCCAGGCACCCAGGCAGAGGAGACAGGTCCCGTAACAGAGAATCTGGCCTTATGTCAGCGCAGAATCTGTCTTCATGTCATAGCAGAGAATCAGGCTTCACGTCACCCACCACTGGAACAGGCCACTGTCACACATTTAGGCCCAGGCACCCAGGCAGAGGAGAGAGGTCCCGTAACAGAGAATCTGGCCTTATGTCAGCGCAGAATCTGTCTTCATGTCATAGCAGAGAATCAGGCTTCACGTCACCCACCACTGGAACAGGCCACTGTCACACATTTAGGCCCAGGCACCCAGGCAGAGGAGAGCGGTCCCGTAACAGAGAATCTGGCCTTATGTCAGCGCAGAATCTGTCTTCATGTCATAGCAGAGAATCAGGCTTCACGTCACCCACCACTGGAACAGGCCACTGTCACACATTTAGGCCCCGGCACCCAGACAGAGGAGAGCGGTTCCGTAACAGAGAATCTGGCCTTATGTCAGCGCAGAATCTGTCTTCATGTCATAGAAGAGAATCAGGCTTCACGTCACCCACCACTGGAACAGGCCACTGTCACACATTTAGGCCCAGGCACCCAGGCAGAGGAGAGAGGTCCCGTAACAGAGAATCTGGCCTTATGTCAGCGCAGAATCTGTCTTCATGTCATAGCAGAGAATCAGGCTTCACGTCACCCACCACTGGAACAGGCCACTGTCACACATTTAGGCCCAGGCACCCAGGCAGAGGAGAGAGGTCCCGTAACACAGAATCTGGCCTTATGTCAGCGCAGAATCTGTCTTCATGTCATAGCAGAGAATCAGGTTTTACGTCACCCACCACTGGAACAGGCCACTGTCACACATTTAGGCCCAGGCACCCAGGCAGAGGAGAGAGGTCCCGTAACAGAGAATCTGGCCTTATGTCAGCGCAGAATCTGTATTCATGTCATAGCAGAGAATCAGGCTTCACGTCACCCACCACTGGAACAGGCCACTGTCACACATTTAGGCCCAGGCACCCAGGCAGAGGAGAGAGGTCCCGTAACAGAGAATCTGGCCTTATGTCAGCGCAGAATCTGTCTTCATGTCATAGCAGAGAATCAGGCTTCACATCACCCACCACTGGAACAGGCCACTGTCACACATTTAGGCCCAGGCACCCAGGCAGAGGAGAGAGGTCCCGTAACAGAGAATCTGGCCTTATGTCAGCGCAGAATCTGTATTCATGTCATAGCAGAGAATCAGGCTTCACGTCACCCACCACTGGAACAGGCCACTGTCACACATTTAGGCCCAGGCACCCAGGCAGAGGAGAGAGGTCCCGTAACAGAGAATCTGGCCTTATGTCAGCGCAGAATCAGTCTTCATGTCATAGCAGAGAATCAGGCATCACGTCATCCACCACTGGAACAGGCCACTGTCACATATTTAGGCCCAGGCACCAAGTCAGTGGTGTAGTACAGTCGATATGAACCACATGAAGTTTCACCAAATATCCAGTCTGCAGGTTTGCAATAGGGTCATACCAATATACAGGAGCTGCAGCAATGATCACTTGTTAAATATAGTTCCATATATTCATAAGCTGTTAGCAGAGAGTCAGGACATGCTAAATAAACCTCTTCAAATGTGCTATTAGATAACTGAGGAAAGTTTTAACAGACAGAGTCTTTACAGTGGACTCTTCCAGAAAGCCCCCTGTGTATTCTGCTACTTGGTTTGGTCTCCTCAGTGCAGACATTTACTGTGAAGTAGGTAGGATCTCTGTCTAAGTTCTCTAAAGCTAAAGTTCATTTATCCATTGTAAAAAGTTATAATATATACCCATAATAGTTCTGTAGAATGTAAAGAGGTGACTGTATGTTTTTTAGCAGCCTTTAAACCCTGCAGCACATGCTAGGCTGAGTAGATGATGTACAGTTAAAGAGACATGTGTTCTTCCTAAAATGGCTGCAAGACATGCTGTATTCCAGGTCACCCTGCTGCAATATCTTTGTAAATGATTTTCTCTTGTTCATTTTTCTGTATGCTTTGTTATATCCTGTAACATGTATGTGGGAATGTAATATAATGAATGCCTGTTATGATATAGGTGGGCTGGTGACCTGGCTGTATACCACATAGTGGCAGTTTTTCCCTGTTGTATTACAGGCTCCAGCCAAGTGCACTACACCTCAATAAAGCTTTAAACCACAGAAGACCTGAGTGTCGTCCCTTAGAGTCCACTTAGAGTTTATGCCTGGAGGAGCTGGTGACCGAGTGAGTGTGAAAGCTGGAGGTGTCGCAGATGGTGCAAGGAAAAGAGGGTTACATTTGGTGCCGTGACTCGGATGTCATCATTCTGCTCAAAGTGACCAGTGAAGATACCTAAAGTCACCAGTGTGCGAGTTCTGAGGTGATTGTGCCACGGCGGAGCTGCTAGGCGGCAGATTGACCTTATTAGCGGTTTATATCCTCTCAGGAATAGAAGATGAGTGGACGAGCCAGAGCCCGCGGAAGAGCACGTGCCAGGGGGCAGCCCAGCCAAGAACAGCCTGGACAGGAGCAAGAGGCTCAAGAACCTAGACGCATTGAAAGACCCCAGCAGCCACCAGCCGAGCCTTTGCTTGTGGGAAGAGGGCGCCAGAGAGGCCCGCCAGTAGTGGAGAGACCTCCGACTGATGTTCTGCAGCTTTCAGCTGGATTTCAGGACATATCCCTCGGAGAACGGGGTGGCCGCAGGCGTGACTTCCATGACCTTGGAGTGAACACCCGGCAGACTATTGAATAGTAATGTGAGACCTGGTTTTTTTTTGCACTGTGTGACAGGTTAAGGTTTAATCACAGAATCAGACTTCTATCTGCACGGTAGCGTGTGTCTTAGGTTTTTCTGAATGACACTATCAGTACCTTCAATGTAAGATATCCTTTTTGGGATAGATTTCAAGTAGGCCTCAAATACCACAAACTAGTTATTTTGAGAATGGCAAATTTGGGAATAGTTTTTCAACCCAGAAAAAAAATAGGGCTTTTACGGTCGCTACAAATAACTTGACCAGATTAAACAGTACAGATTTGCTTGAATAGAAATGGGAGACCTGGTTTTTTTTGCACTGTGTGACAGGTTAAGGTTTAATCACAGAATCAGACTTCTATCTGCACGGTAGCGTGTGTCTTAGGTTTTTCTGAATGACACTATCAGTACCTTCAATGTAAGATATCCTTTTTGGGATAGATTTCAAGTAGGCCTCAAATACCACAAACTAGTTAGTTTCAGAATGGCAAATTTGGGAATGCTTTTTCAACCCAGAACAAAAAGTCTGCTTTTACGGTCACTACAAATAACTTGACCAGCTAAAACTGTGCAGATTTGGTTGAATAGAGATGTGAGACCTGTTTTTTTTTTGCGCTGTGTGACAGTTATAGGTTTAATCACAGAATGACACTTCTATCAGCACGCTAGCGTGTGTCTTAGGTTTTTCTGAATGACACTATCAATACCTTCAATGTAAGATTTTCTTTTTGGGATAGATTTCAAGTAGGCCTCAAATACCACAAACTAGTTATTTTCAGAATGGCAAATTTGGGAATGCTTTTTCAACCTAGAACAAAAAGTCTGCTTTTACGGTCACTACAAATAACTTGACCAGCTAAAACTGTGCAGATTTGGTTGAATAGAAATGTCAGGTCTATTTTTTAGGCGCTGGGTGACAGGCTCAACTTGCCCCTGATGTAATATATGGCCAAAAAATAACCACACTGTTGATGGTTAAATGCACTTGGGTGACACAGGCTCAGCCTGCACCAGATGTAGTATACGGCCAAAAAATAACCAGACTGTTGATGGTTAAATGCACTTTGGTGACACAGGCTCAGCCTGCAGCTGATGTAGGATATAGCACAAAATAACCACACTATCGATGGTTAAATACACTTGGTGATAGCTCGTGCTGGCGCACCACAAGCCTTTGCAGCCTTTCAAAAAGCGCCAAGAAAGCGCCGAACACCGAACCCGAACTTTTACGAAAATGTTCGGGTTCGGGTCCGTGTCACGGACACCCCAAAATTCGGTACGAACCCGAACTATACAGTTCGGGTTCGCTCATCCCTATGTCTGACCATCCTCCAATATTTCTCCGTCTCTGGACAGGACCACATGCAGTGGAATAAATCCGAGTTTTTCAAAAGGCATTTAGGACAACTGTCTAACCTATCTTGTGTAGTGTTACGTGAGGTATAATGGAATCCGTATATGGTTTATGTATTCCAGCCTTTTACAATAATATCCCTGTGGTCCATTAAAGGGAACTCCTTTTTCCAATGGGAGAACATCCGTTCTGCCGTGGATGATAGTTTTGTGTCTCTAATTCCCTGATAAAATTCTGACAGCGACTTTTTCCCATTTCCTACACCTATGAGGAATCAAAATCGTTGCCAGACATTTCTTTAGAAAGATCCAGCACCCTATTTTTAAGGAATCCTTGAACCTGCAGATAAGCCAGCGATTGCTTCGAGCCATCCAGACGATATATTCCTGTGAGCTCTGTGAGGGTGTAATATTTTCCCTCCCTGGTGTTCCACATATCCCTCACCTTGAGTATGTTTGAACGTTTCCAAGCTCCAAAGTGTTTTGCCTCTAAACCTGATGGAAATTCTGGATGTCCCCATATGGTCATGTATTTGGAGAGTAAGAAGGGTAACGCAAAAAGTCTACGTGTTGCCTTCCAAGAGGCGATTGTATCTCTAATCATCAGACTATGCTTAGCAGGGGGAGGGATTGCACTAAGTTTAGAATGCAGTAACGAGGATAAATTCCATGGGTGTACAAGTTGAGTTTCCAAGGCATAGTTAGTATAGAAAGTCGTTCCAAATATCCAATCAGTACAATGCCTCATAAGACTGGCTAAATTGTAGCTGCGGATATCCGGAAAATTTAAGCCTCCAAATGCTTAGAAATCTGCAACTTGGCCATCGAAATTCTAGGTCTCCTACCTTTCCACAGAAAATATCTAAAGGCTGTCTCTAATAATTTTATGTCCGAATGTTTAATAAGGAGAGGTATAGTCTGCATAGGGTAAAGAAGTTTAGATATACTCATCATCTTCAGTAGTTGGCTTCTGCCTCCTAATGAAAGGGGGATTTCCTTCCACCTCACTATATCGGATAAAATCTTCTTTATCAGAGGAGGGTAATTAAGTAAATATAGGGATTCTGGATTTTTTCCAATATGTATACCCAAATATTTTATGGACTTTGCTGCAATCTGGATGGGATAACCAAGAGCCTGATTAGAGGATTTCTGGGATCTATGTCCTAAAAATAATATTTCAGACTTGTTTGCGTTCACCTTAAACCCCGATACCTTGCAAAAATCGTTCAGTAACTGGAACAATCGTGGCACATCCGTGGAAGGATTTTCATGGAACACCAACAAGTCATCGGCAAAGAGAACATGTTTACCTCGTAAGTTGCCTACTTTAATACCCTCAAGATTGCTATTACGTTCTATCCTCCGAGAAAGCGGTTCAATTGCAAGGTTAAATTAGAGCGGAGAAAGTGGACATCCCTGCCTGGTTCCTTTCTCTAAGTTTATATGTCAGGAGAGGAAACCCGGGGTGTGGATCCTCGCTTGGGGGTTTGAATACAGTGTGGTAAGGTATTGTCGAAAAGGGCCGGTGAAACCCATAGTATCTAATACCTTGCCCATTCATCCCCAGTCAATGTTATCAAACGCCTTTTCGGCATCAATTGTAATGATAGCTGGGGATGGATGTGCAGTAGGTCTCATTTTCACCTCGTCAAGTATCGTTAGAACTTTTCGTATATTCGCGACTGCTGCCCTCCCTTGTACAAATCCCACTTGATTGGGTGTAATTAACCGCAGCAATATGCGCGCCAATCTGTCTGCAAGTATTTTAGACACTATTTTAAGATCTAAATTAATCAGTGAAATTGGTCGGTAGGAAGCTGCATTAGTCGGGTCTCTACCAGGCTTAGACAAGACTTTGATGCATGCTGTATTGGTAAGGGGAAGTATTTGAGATCCCTGCAAGTACCCTGAATAGATTTGAGATAATAAGGGCGCTACTTCGGTCACTAGGATGCGATAAAATTCCCCACTAAACCCATCAGGACCCGGGGCTTTGCCAAGTATCAAGGCTTTGATGGTATTTGTGATTTCCCCTACTGTAATGGGAGTGTTTAATATAGTTCTCTCCTCCTCCGTTAATGATGGTAAAGAGACTGACTTTAACCATTCCAACTTTTCTGTACTAGGCAAGAGACTAGAACGATAGAGGTCGCAATAATAACTCCTTAAGATGTTGTTTATTTCTCCCGGGTGAGTTTTCATTTCTCCCTATTCATTTTTTAGGGCCAGGATATTAGTTAGCGGTCTACGGCCTTTGGCCAGTCGGGCTAATAATTTCCCTGCTTTATTGCCGTGTTTATATAAATGAGATTCCCATTTTGATTGGGCCAGGCTTTCCCATTTTTGTACCCACATTTCATAATCGTGTTTGGCCTGTAGCCAACAACTACGTGTTGAACTGCTGGGACTGTTTTGAAACGCTGTATAGGCTGTCCTCAAGTCCTTGCTTAGGGTCGCAATTTTCTGCTTAATGGATTTCTTTTTACTAAACATGTACGCCATTATTCTCCCTCGCAGTACTGTCTTACCCGCATCCCAAAAAATTTGGGGATCACCAATTCCTTCTATGTCCTGCTTGTATTCCAACCACGACCCCCATAGCAAATCCCTAAAACCTTCATCGTTAGTGAGAGTGGATGGGAATCTCCATATAAAGTCTACTCCTCTTGGAATATGGTTTTTAAGGTGTATTGAGATCGGTGAGTGATCTGAGATGATCATATCTTCGATCCTAGGGTCAGAAAGGCATCCCCATCCTTCCTTGTTGGTGAGAATATAATCTATACGGGACCAAGATTGATGGGAGTGAGAAAAGAAAGTGAAGTCCCTACCTTCCGGGTTAAAGGCTCGCCAAGTGTCTATGAGGTTAGAGTCGCCTACAAATTGTTTGAATCGAGCGTCTTGTGGGATTGTCTTAACTTGTTTTATGCCTCCTCTGCTCCTATCTTCCTAC
The DNA here is from genome assembly GCF_905171765.1 of Bufo bufo. Taxonomy (NCBI): domain Eukaryota; kingdom Metazoa; phylum Chordata; class Amphibia; order Anura; family Bufonidae; genus Bufo; species Bufo bufo. The sequence goes on from NC_053393.1 coordinate 220,638,349, forward strand.
TGGCTGATTACCAAAATTCATGTCCCCTGCAATGACTTTAATCCCAGCATTGTCACTAGAGATTTTCCCATTTAAATTCTTAAAAAATTCCCTGTTTGCTTCATTGGGGCCATAGATGTTATAAACACTTACTTCCCCTCCAGCTGAAGAAAGACGCACGTGTGACATTCTACCCTGGTTGTCATGAATGTGTTCAATGACTTCATAAGGGAGTCCCCGCCTAAGCAGTGTTAATACACCCGCTTTCCTGCCAATGGCCTCTGAACCGTATAGGTCCCCCACCCAGTCCCTTTTCATCCTAAAGAAGTCTGCTTGTTGCAAATGGGTCTCTTGCAGAAGAGCTATATCCGCCCTCAACCGTTTTAAGTGTCTGAGAACCATTCTACGTTTGTGAGGGGACCGCAGACCTTTTACATTCCAAGAGATTAGTTTTATGGAGCTATCCATGTTGAAGAATTATTGTGGATTGTTTAGGACCCCATACATTACTGAAAGTGCACCTGAACCCATTCCAACCCCCAAAACACCCCTCCCCAAAACCCCAACTAACCACTCAAGCGAGTCAGTGAGATGTTTGTTACATCCCCCGACTCCTAGTAGTGGAATGAACCCCAATAGAATAAAACTTTGAACTTCACTTTTTTCCAGCAGAAAGAAGCACATAAATCAACAATATCAGTCAAACACTAACTTCCTTTCCTCCAGAGCACACTTGTACATCAATATTAATTAGGAAGCCGCATCTGAAAGAGACGTCTTAGGCACTCTTTCCCGAGTCCCCAAACACATGTAAACTTAGGCGCTAATCCATACCCCCGATAACTATATCCCCATTATTGTACTATATCAGAGCATAATGCCCAATCATATCCCCCCCTTTTTTTTTTTTTTGTCAATTATCCTTTTCTGACAATTATTATATATATAGAGGAAGGCTCCTGTATAGAGCCAAAACGTCGCATGTTCCCTGTGGGTAAATAAAGTATTTTTTCTATTTTTATCCTTTGGAGTGCTGCCCGTTTTTACATTTTTTGTGTATCTGGATTGGCTTATATCCATATTGGGCTGGTGCACCCTTTATCTGTTTTCATCAAGGACGGTGCTGCCATACCTTTTTTCTTTTCTATATATATATATATATATATATATATATATATATATATATATATATATATATTTTTTATTTTTTTATTTTATTTATTATTCTTTGCACCCCTTCCCTCCCACCCCTTTCAGTCCTCACAATTATGACTCTTAGCCCATGTCCTTAAAGTAACAAGGAACAGTGGAGAGAAAAAAAAAACGGAATCAAAACACACTAGAGTACTTAACCTCCTTTTGCTTGAAGAGGTGCCTTCTTCATCCTGCATCCTGCGGAATTGACGGTGGCGTGTCCCGACCTTGGCTTGGCGCCGACCTCTGGGAGCTGATACCTCTCTGGCCTCGTTGTGATGTGCCCCGGTCTTCGTTGTAGGTGAGGGCAGGGAGACTCCTGGGTCGATTAGGTGGATCAAATAGTAGACGTGTCGCCTCCTCTGGGTCCACAAAAGTTGCTTATTTTCCCTTTGGGTAGAAGACCTTCAGAGTAGCTGGATAAAGGAGTGTGAAGCAACTTTGTTGTTTGAAGAGCTGGGAGCATATAGGCGCAAATGCCCGTCGTCTGCGCATCACTTCAGCCGAAAAATCTCCGAAGAGTAGAACTTGATGAACCTGCAGTCTAAGTGCAGATCCTCCTTTTTTGTAGGCCCTCAGAATTGCCGCCTTATCAGTGTAGTCGAGGTATTTGACTATAATTTGCTGCGGCCTGTTGCTTCTGTTTGGCGCATCAAAGTCTCTTGCTCGTCCCGTAGTGGTGTATGAACCGTGTGGGGGGCCGACTCTATGCGCTCTCTCTGCTTTGCAGCATGCGTTTAGCCCGAGGGCCATTGGTATCTCCTGCTCGCAGATGGATAACAGCTCACCAGGTAAGATGTTTTCTGGGAGGCCTACTATACGTAGGTTATTCCGGCGTGACCTGTTTTCTAAGTGGTCAATTTTTCCCCACAATCTGGTGTTTTCCTCCAGCGCTTCTTTAAGGCGCAAGTGCATGGAATCATTATCGGTTTCGACCACTGCGATCCTTTGTTCGAGTTCGTCTAGGGGCGTACGATGCTGCGCCACCTCGGCTTGCAGATTCGCGAAGGATTGTATTATTGTGGAAGACATTGCTTCCTGAAGATCTGGGAGGATTCGGGATGCCACTTCCAAAGCTAGATGTTTATAATCAATTTCAACCCTCCCAGCCTCCACATTTTCACTCCGAGCTGCACCTTCCACCAACTGCGCTGCCTGTGCTGTTTCTTCCAGCTCTTGACTGTCCGCCATGTTACATAGCGCTGGCGCCTTTCCCGCTTTCAGCGGACTTTCCTTCGTCTTCTTCCCAATTTGCACAAGGAATCGGTCCATAGACCGGGCAGTCTTCAAATAGGTATGGTACCGGACCTTTGTCGATGTTGCTGCAGTCCGTTAGCCTGGGGATATGAAGGTTTTTGTGCCGTGGGGTACGGAGCTTCTAGCTCGTGTGTCACGGCGGGCGTGCACTCAGTCTAACAGATAACGCACCAACCAGGCTCTGGGCGAGAGACAGGGGAAGGGTCACCTCCTGACTAATCCCTGACCTCTTTCCCTGCACTGCTCAGCCCACCTACAGACCTTAAAGGTAGGTATGAGGTGTCCCCGTGCCTGGGCTGACAAAAGCCTGAATTCCCTGAGATGGTGAAGTGGGGAAATAGCAGCAGCCTGCTTGCACAGAACCTGAATGGGATAGATGACACAAAACAACCAAACAAGAAATAACACTTATCTTTCCGGAAGGAAAAGGCGTGGTAGAAAAAAGGTGAACAAGCAACAGGGATAACCACAGCTTTGAAAGAATTATCAAGAAAAGGCTATTCAAGAATTTGGGGGAGATTCACAAGGAGTGGACTGCAGCTGGAATCAGTGCTTCAAGAGCTACCACACACAGTCATATCAGGACATGAGCTACAACTGTCACATTCCTTGTGTCAAGCCATTGTTGACCCAAAGACAACGTCAGAAGACTCGTATCTGTGCTAAGGAGAGAAAGGACTGGACTGCTGCTCAGTGGTCCAAAGTTCTGTTTTCAGACGAAAGTAAATTTAGCATTTATTTTGGAAACCAAGATCCCAGAGTCTGGAGAAAGCATAGAGAGGCACACATTCCAAGTTCCTTGAGATCCAGTGTTACGTTTCTACAGTCAATGATGGTTTGGAGAGTCATGTCATCTGCTGGTGTTGGTCCACTGTGTTATATCAAGTCCAAAGTCAGCACAGCTGTCTACCAGAAAATTTCAGAGCACTACATGCTTTCCTCTACTGACAAGCTTCATGCACATGCTGATTTCATTTTCCAGCACAACTTGGCACCGGCCCACACTGCCAAAAGTACCAATACATGGTTCAATAACTAAGGTATCACGATTGACCAGCAAAATTGCCTGGCCTAAAGCCCATAGAGAATCCATGGGGTATTGTCAAGAGAAATATGATAGGCATCAGACCTAACAATGCAGATGAGCTGAAGGCTGGTATCAAAGCAACCGAGGCTTCCATAACACCACAGCAGTGCCACAGGCTGATTGCCTCCATGCCATGCCTCATTAACACAGTATGTAAGCCTGGCGCTCTGTTCCTGCGCTTCTGTCCCCACATGCAGGCACGAGCGCTGGGCTCCCTCAATCCCTCCTACTGCTGCGTGCCGTGCTGACAGGTGCAGACAGCAGGTATCTTAGCTATGGTATTGGCGCTTCCCCTGGCGGCACAGCTCAGAGTTCTATAGTGTATATAGGGCAAGAGCCATTTATCTTTCCCAGCCTATGGCTGGCCTGCAATATGTATTGCAGGCCAACAGTGCAGTCATAATGTCTTTCTAGAAGCTTTCATCAGAAGTTACATGTTATGATTGTTTCTGCCCTCTAAAACAATTTGATTGAAATACCATTACTTTTTGCTCACTACTAGATGTCATGCTAATTCTGAATATTCAGCGATACAGGAACAAGCGTTTTATCACTAGATGAATTATAATGATTTTTTTTTTTAGGCCAAAGCCAGGAATGGGTCATAAACTGAAGAAACATATAAAGATGAGGTTAAGTCTTATTCTTTTTTTTTCTTTTATCCACTCCTAGCTTTGGCTGAAAAAACACCACCATAAAACCTGAACATGTAAACCCACCCTAAAAGAGCCAGACCAGCACATTCATGAAAGCGTAAACCATACCGATCGTCACCTGCAGTCACAATAAGGAAAAGTTGAATGCACCCAGATTTACCTGGCTCATAATAATAAGTGTATAAATCCAATATCAATGTTAGCTCCTCCTAGTGGTGGCTGCTCAGTATGGAACTAATCAGCACAGAATTCAAAGCCTAAGAACAAATTAGTGGACATTATTAAAGGCACAATACACGTGGAAAAGTAATTTGTAGGAAAGAGGAGCATGCGCAGTTTAGTTATGAAGCACCATGATTTCTGAATATGACCCTGCATCCAGCTTTCCCAAATGAGATATAAGTAAGAAATGGTTATATATAATTTTATAACAACTTTATGGAAAGTATAAATCAAGGACTCTTGCATACATTTCTATGTGTTATTGTAGTTCTTTAATCCGTAGAGGTCCGCCGGGCTCTGGGTGAAAATTGCGGGGGGACCGGAGCGCGATGGCTGCTCTTACCGACAGGCAGCAATGGCGGGTAAGGACAGCATTGGCTAGTTCGGCTCCCCCTGCAGCTCCATGCGCTGCGATTGGTTGATCAGTGAAGACCGGCACATCGCAGCGCCGGAAACACATGTAAGCTGCAGAGGGAGCCGGTGGTGAGCTGGTCAGCACCGGTCACCTCTGAGGTGAGGCAGGGGACACCAGTGTTTGGAGTCCCCTGCCAGCGCTGCGATTGGCTGAAACAACGCTCCAGCCAATGGCAGTGTTATAGCTGCACAGGAAAGGGCAGAACCTCCCTGCATGCAGCCATTCTAGCTGGTGACTGCATGCTGAGAGGTTCTGAGCTTCTCTGTGCTCGATCTGCTGGGATTTGTGGTTCTACCACCGCTTTCACTGCCTTTACTGCTCCTGTATAGAAGAAGACGAAGAAGAACATCTGGAACATCTGCTGCAGTGATTTCTTTTTTTTTTTTCTGCAGCAGAAGTTCCAGATCCCTAATCCACCCCCCTTCCCAAGCCCTAATCCCTGTCTTTATACCCTCCTCCCCCCCCCCCCTCCCCCTCTCCGATCCGATTTTGCCTGCGGCGAAGAAATTTAGAATTTTGTTGTCACTTTTATGATTTTTCTTTCCTGGTCTGCACCACTTTTTCTGTGTGCGAGCTGTGAACGCCAAGTGCTGATTAGTCCGTATTTCACTGCTCAGTACCTGGGCTCTTTTTTTGGGCGCAGATATATATTTTATTCCTCTGTCCCTTTATTTTCTTTTTCTTTTTAAGAAGTAAAAGTTAGAATCATATATATATATAGTAATGAAAAACGGACAGCACTCCAGGTAAAATATAGTGGTGTTTATTCACCCATGTGGATGGCAACGTTTCAGCTCATACAAGAGCCTTTTTCAAGACTTTTTTTGAAAAAGGCTCTTGTATGAGCTGAAACGTTGCCATCCACATGGGTGAATAAACACCACTATCTTTTACCTGGAGTGCTGTCCGTTTTTCATTACTTATTGACGGGGTAAGCTGCTACATCCCTGGACCTAGCACCCTCTTTGTGTTTTTTCCGGTGCCGCCATTATTTTACTTTTCTCTATATATATATATTAATTATTAGCTAGTGTTCTTTTTTTTTGTATCTGCAGTAAATTTTTATACTGCAGTGTCTGCATGAACATACCAAACGTCTGCTTGCGTAGGTTCTGCAGCCCTGAGCACCAATGAGTACAAATTTTTTTTTACTGGTCGCTTTTGTGCTCAGTTTTTTTTTTTGGTGTAATAAGTACTTTTAGTGTTAGATAGAAATCGGCATGGCACGCGAGTCTGTCTCTGCTGGCACGTGTGAGCGAGCGGGGACTCGGAGAGGGACTGGGAGGAGGATCTGGGGGCTGGCAATAGCGGCGGGGCGGTGCAGTCAGTGTAGTATAGCCCCGCTGCACCGGTATACTAATATAAGATGTCATATTCATTTATTGGTTATTAAACATGCCCCCTCAGTCCTATTACTACCTTACATCCTAATCGCATCTGTAGAATTCAGGCAGGCCAGGCGGGCGGCAGCGTGCCTGAATGAAGCAGGCGGCGCAGGCAAGTGACGTCAGTGAGAGACGCGCCGGCCGCCCGCCCGGCTTGGGCTGCCTGAATTCTACAGAAGCGATTAGGATGTAAGGTAGTAATAGGACTGAGGGGGCATGTTTAATAACCAATAAATGAATATAACATCTTATATTTGTATACTGGCGGCGGGGGGGGGAGGCGGGGGCGATCTGTGGATGGCACAGTTATGGGCTGGGGGGGGGTCTGTGGATGTCACTGTTATGGGCTGGGGGGGGGGTCTGTGGATGTCACTGTTATGGGCCGGGGGGGTCTGTGGATGGCACTGTTATGGGCTGGGGGGGGTCTGTGGATGGCACTGTTATGGGCTGGGGGGTCTGTGGATGGCACATATATAACAGTGCCACCCACAGATCCCCCCAGCCCATAACAGTGCCATCCGCAGATCCCCCCCTGTAACAGTGCCAGCCAGAGACCCCCCCCTGTAAGAGTGTCCGTCATCCACAGATCCCCCCCATAACAGTGTCCGTCATCCACAGATCCCCCCATAACAGTGTCCGTCATCCACAGATCCCCCCCATAACAGTGTCCGTCATCCACAGATCCCCCCATAACAGTGTCTGTCATCCACAGATCCCCCCATAACAGTGTCCGTCATCCACAGATCCCCCCCCATAACAGTGTCTGTCATCCACAGATCCTCCCCATAACAGTGACCGTCATCCACAGATCCCCCCATAACAGTGTCCGTCATCCACAGATCCCCCCCATAACAGTGTCTGTCATCCACAGATCCCCCCCCATAACAGTGTCCGTCATCCACAGATCCCCCCATAACAGTGTCAGCCATCGACAGACCACCATTAGTTCCAAACCCACCAAACACACAGCACACCTTTTGGTTAAAAAATTTTTTTTTCTTATTTTCCTCCCCAAAAACCTAGGTGCGTCTTATGGGCCGGTGCGTCTTATAGGGGCGAAAAATACGGTACGTGATTCGCCCACCCACCTCTGACATTGCCGCATTTCATTGGCTTGCAAAGGCGCGCTGAGGAGGCTCTCAGCGGTCTGCCCGATCTCCCGCCTGCAGTGCCTGGCGGTTCCCTCGTACAGCAGCAGAAATTGTTCCCTGCCCAGTTTCATCAGGAGCCAGAGCGCAGTGGAGAGAGCTGAAGGATCACCCTGCAGGTTTACGGTATGTGCCCCATACTTTCTGCCTGCTGTCTGTATGCTGCCCAATTTTACTTTATGTGTTCCATGCTGTATGTATGTTGCCAAGTTTTACTTTATGTGCCCCATGCTGTGTGTATGCTGCCCAGGATTAGCCAATGTGCCCCATGCTGTGTGTATGCTGCCCAGGAGTACCCAATGTGCCCCATGCTGTCTGTATGCTGCCCAGGAGTACCTAATGTGCCCCATGCTTTCTGTATGCTCAGGATTACTTAATGTGGCCCATGCTCTCCGTATACTGCTCAGGAATACTGTATGTGGCCCATGCTCTCTGTATACAGTTCAGGATTACTTTATGTGCCCCATGCTCTCCATATACCGCTCTGGATTACTTTTTACGTGCCCCATGCTTTCTGTATGCTCAGGATTACTTAATGTGGCCCATGCTCTCTGTATACAGCCAATGTTGGTCCTCAAACCTGCACACACGCAGATCCCCACAAATGCACTGCAGTATCTTGATCCACAAATAGCTTTGATTTTATTCCTGTCCTAATATATAGGACAGGAATAAAATCAATGCTATTTGTGGCTGATACAGCTGTACACTTGTATGAGTCTGCATGCCAGGGGAGACTTCTGCTACAATACTTGTTTTCTTTTTCATTTCAAAATTGGGGCTGTTGCAGCCTGAAGTATGTGGATTGGTGTTGGTCTGCCACTCATTGCTGCTAATCTGAGGTCTGCTGTGCATTGGTGGTGTTCTGAGGTCTCCTGTGTATTGCTGCTGGTCTGAGGTCTGGTAAAAGGTTTGAGGCTGACGTGAGGTCTTTTGGTGATGCTGTAGGCCTGTTAGAAATTATTTTCTGTAAGTAATAATTATTTTGTATTTCTTCCAGTCTACCAGAAGAAAATACCTGCCAGTAACCTACAGTCAGAAGTCTACAGCTTGAACGCCTACAGGCCACACGCCTCCGGTCTTTTGTCTCAGCTCTCCATCAGGTAAGTAAAAACCCTGTGTTTTATGAAGGTGCAGTGTTTAGGGCTGATCTGAGGTCTTTTTGTAATGTGGAATAGAATTTCTCACTGCCTTAAAGGAGAACTATGAGGTGAGTGCTTTTCACTCACCTCATAGTTCTAGCCGACCTGTGACAATGAGACTGTCACAGGTCGGCTCAGTAGATCGGGAGGTGAGCTAACACATGCACATAGCTGTAGCTCGCGTTATACTGAGCTTAGGGTGGCAAGGTAAACACCTTTAATTAATTAGTGAGTTTAACTTACTATTAGCAGTACAACTATGTACTTGTACTGTATAAAAAGTATAAAAATAAAAATTTAACTAACACTATGGAGCGCTGTTGTTCACTGGCAACCGGGTGTCTGATGGTTTCAAAAATGGCACTCGGTGTGTAAAAGGTTGCTGACCCCTGGTGTAGATATTTGCACGGACATAATATCTGTGCGTGCTGAGCGCTAATCAGAAACATCCATTTTTCTGATCGGTCTGCTCAGTTTACTGTGCAGTTGTTTTTTTCAAGTAGTTAGTAGTTATATATATATAAATCTCCATATACATATATATAGAAATCAACTTTAATTAGGTAGTGTTAGTGTAGATTTTTGCACGCACATAATATCTATGTGCGTGCGTGTGTCCTTCGCCTGCTGAACGCTGATCAGAAACATCCATTTTTCTGACCGGTCTGCTCAGTTTACTATGCCCTTTTTTCTTTTTTTTTTGTAGTTAGTTTTATCTATATAGTGTAGGTTTGTGCGTGCATCCAGCAATTAAATTTTTTATTTCCTACTCTTTTCTCTATATTTCAAATTTATAACAAGCCCCTTCACGTGTGAAAACACTACATACACACCCCATACTAAATAAAGTTTTACACATTTCACACAATAAAATAAAAATGGTCCGTCTGTCACAACGAGTTTAATCAGCTGAAGGGGCATATGCGTATCTTGCCTCTGATAATAAGTCGGCCAGGGAGGCTCCTCTACCTCCTCATCATCATCTGCTGATGAGGGACCTAGAAGGAACCCCAGGGTAGCAGCGGAGGCAGCCCCCCAGAGTGCCCCATATGGACCCCACCACCTGACGATTATCAGCCCCAAATTCCAGATTTGGAGGGCAGGTCCGGAATACAGATAGACAGTGCAGGCTTCACAGAACAAGATTTTTTCAAAATCTTCTTCTCTGAAGATTTTGTAAATTTAATGGTGGCCCAAACCAATTTGTACGCCCAACAATTTATAGCTCAGAACCCTACCTCGCCATATGCTAGACCCTTGGGTTGGACCCCAGTAAGTGCAGCAGAGATGATGAAGTTTTGGGGACTTGTGCTGCATATGGGCGTAGTAAAGAAGCCAAACATCAGACAATATTGGAGTTCGGACATTTTCTACCAGACTCTAAATTACAGTAACACGATGACCCGGAAGCGTTTTTAGTCAATTCGGAAATTCCTACACTACAATGACAATACACAGTGCCCACCCCAAAATGACCCGACATTTGACCATCTGTTCAAGGTTAGGCCTGTCATTGACCACTTTAACACCAAGTTTGCTGAGGTGTACACCCCTGATAAAAATGTATGTGTAGATGAGTCCCTGTTACTTTTCAAAAGGAAGGGTTAGATTCTGCCAGTACTTGCCTAGCAAACGGGCAAGGTATGGCATAAGAATTTACTAACTTTGTGAGAGTAGCTCCGGGTACACCCACAAGTTCAGCATTTATGAAGGGAAAGATTCCCGCATAGAACCCTCAGAATGCCCCCCATCCTAGGAATTAGTGGAAAGATTGTGTGGGTCTTGCTGCATCGACTGCTGGATAAGGGTTACCACCTCTATGTGGATAACTATTATACCAGCATACCCCTATTCAGGTCCCTAACTGCCAGAAGTACTGTGTCTTGCGGCACAGTGTGCAAAAATCAGAGAGGCCTTCCTAGATCCCTGGTAGGGCAACCACTGAGAATGGGTGAAAGCAGGGCTCTCCTCCATGAGAACATGCTGGAGGTTAAGTACAAGGACAAGAGGTATGTCCTTTTACTGACCACCGTTCACACAAATACCAGCTCCCCTGCTCATGTGCGAGGTACCACTACCACTGTCCCCAAACCAGTTTGCAACCTGGACTACAATAAGCACATGGGAGGGGTTGATCTTTCAGATCAAGTTCTGAACCCCTACAGTGCCACACAAAAAACAAAAGTGTGGTACAAAAAGATGGCCGTACACATTGTACAGGTGGCAATGGACAATGCGTACGTGCTATTTCAATCTGCAGGCCACACAGGAACTTTCCTCCAGTTCCAAGAGGTGGTTATCAAGGCCCTCATTTTAAAAAGTCAGGCCGGGGAGGGTCCAATTACTTCAGGGAGTCATGGTGCCCGTGTTGTACCAGGACAACATTTTCCAGATCAAGTCCCCAGACAGCAAGGAAGGGAAGGACCCAAAAAAGATGCAGGGTGTGTTCCAAAAGGGGGGTAAGGAAAGACACCATTTACCACTGCGAAACATGCCCCGAAAAACCTGGCCTATGCATGGAGGAGTGTTTTAGAATCTACCACACATCCATGGAGTATTAATATCATCCTTGATGTACCCTGTAATTTTAGAACCTTATACCTCTGATTTAGTCTGCATAGCTTACATATCGACTTTTCACCAATCACTACATATTCATTTCTGTGAAACACCTGTTAGGTCTACAGTGCCCGTTCCACCCCTTAAAATTTTCGTACGGGGGTCTACTTTCCAAAATGGGGTCACTTTTGGGATTTTTTTTATTTCTGGGGACCTCAGGAATTTTTTTAATGCGACATGGCACCTAAAATTCATGTCTGTTTATTCAGGCCTGCAAAATCCATATTTTTGGAGTTTGCCTCTAGAGCCCTGCTGTGCGCCCATACAGCAGGTTACAAGCACATATGCGGTGTTTCCTGAATAGGGAGAAAATTGGGAACATATTTTGGGGTGCATTTTCTCCTTTAACCCCTTGTAAAAGTGAAAAATTGGGGTCTGTTAGTAATTTTTCATTTTTACAAATGTGTGCTTTGGAATCCTCTCTCTAGTATTTCTGCCTTCTGCGAGACACCTGTTTGCTGCAAAGTAGCCTTTCCACCACTTAAAATGTTCATACGGGGCTGCTCTTTCTGAAATAAGGGTCACTTCTTGGGGTTTTTCTTTTCTGGGGACCTCAGGAAATGTATTTAATGCGACATGGCACCTAAAATCCATGTCTGCCAATTCAGACCTGTCAGCAAAATTCATATTTTACCATTTGCCTGATGTGCGCACATACAGCAGGCTACAAGAACATATGGGATGTTTCCTGAATGGGGAGAAAATGGGGAACACAACCTGGGGTGCATTTTCTCCTTTAACTCCTTGTGGAAAAAAAAAATTGGGGTCTGCTAGAATCTTTTTTTTTTTTTTTTAAACAAATATGTGCTTTGAAATGCTTTCCAAGTATTTTTGTCTTCTGTGAGATACCTGTTTGCTAAAAAGTAACTTTTCTACCACTTAAAATGTTCATACTGGGGTGCTCTTTCCGAAATGGGGTCACTTGGGGTTTTTCATTTCTGGGGACCTCAGGAATTTATTTAATGCGACATGGCACCTATATTACATGTCTGCCAATTCAGGTCAGCAAAATCCATATTTAGCTGTTTGACTCTAGAGCCCTGCCATGCGCCCATACATCATTTTTATTAGCACATATTGGGTGTTGGCGTATATGGGGGAGAGATGGGGAACAAAATGTGGGGTGCATTCTATCCTGTTACCCCTTGTGAAAGTGAAAAATGCGGGTGCAAAGCAACTTTTTCTGGAAAAAAAAATGTAATTTTTCATTTTCACAGCCAAGCGTTTCCCAATTCTGTGAAACGCTGATGGGTCAAAGTGCTCACTACACACTTTGAAATATTTCTTGAGGGGTGTATTTTTCTGTAATGGGGTCACTTTTTGGGGGTTTCCCCTGTAGGGCCACCTCAGGGTGTCTTCATATGCGACATAGCTCCTAATTACCACTCCAGCTAAATCCGCTCTCCAAAAGCCATATGGTGCTCCTTCCACTCTGAAGCATGCTGAGCGCCCATATATCAGTTTTTGAGCACACAAGGGGTGTTTCTGTAAACTGATTCAGAATAATAGATTTTGAGTTTTGTTTGGCTGTTAACCCTTGATGTGTTGCAGATTTTTTTTAATTAAAATTTAAAATCTGCTAAAAAAAAAAAAGTGAAGTTTTGAATCTTCATTCCCATTTTTATATAACTTTCATGGGGCACCTAAAGGGTTAACAGAGTTTGTAAAATCAGTTTTGAATACCTTGAGGGGTTTCTAAAATGGGGTGATTTATGGGTGGTTTTAATATGTAAGCCCCAGAAAGTGACTTCATAACTGAACTGCCCCTCCAAAAATTGGGGTTTGGAAATGTTCTTAAAAAGTTTAAGATTTGCTTCTAAACTTCTAAGCCTTCTAACATCCTTAAAAAAAAAAGAAGTCATTTTCAAAATTATCCAAACATGAATTAGACATATGGGGAATGTAAAGTAATAACTATTTTTGGAGTTATTACTATCTATTATAAAAGTAGAGAAATTGAAATTTGCTAATTATTCAAAATTTTTGGTAAATTTGGTATTTTTGTATAAATAAAAATGGAATTTTTAGACTCACAGTTACCACTGTCATGAAGTACAATATGTGACGCGAAAACAATCTCAGAATGGCCTGGATAAGTAAAAGTGTTTTAAAGTTATTACCACATAAAGTGACATGTCAGATTTGCTAAAAAAGGCCTGGTCCTTAAGGTGAAAAATGGCAGGGTCCTGAAGGAGTTAAATAGTGTCTGACAGCACACGTCTCAGGGTTATGAGTACTAGCATTTTAGTCTAAGAAATCAATTTGTATTATAAATTCTAGAAGGAAAACCATATGACTTTTAATTTCTCATAAGAATGCAAGCAGCTATGTCAGATTCTCACAGGAAATACTAATAATCGCTTACCTCTCAATATATCCTGGCCTCTGGTGTCTGGCACAAATTAGGGCTTTAGGCCAGTTAAACTTTCCTATTAACATTTCAGTATCAGTATTGATCAGCCACATTAAGAATTACCTTCTAACCTGCTCATTGGGCATTATTATATATTCTGTACAAGTCATCTCTATTCATAAATGCACCATTTTTTTTATAAAATGAAAAGTTAAATGTAGTCCTGGTAACTAAATTCTTAAAGAGTACCTGTCACTTTTCTGGGGGTATGCGTTGGGGTTGGCGGTTGTGCACACAGTGAGGATTCTGGTATAATAACGGACTACATTTAATATAATTCTTTGTATTGGACAGATGTAGAAGACTGGGTCTCTAATGCTCCAGACACACGGTTAATAGCCCTGCCCTACCACCAAACAAAATTCCAAGATTCTGTTAAATGAAATTTTCTCTTGTCATATTGACTCGAATTGCCCTCGAGAAGAAACTTGTGATTTTTATGCACATCCTGTCCGTTTGTTCAAGGCCCTTCGGATATTTCCAACAAGCAACTAAATATAATTGCAGATATTAGTTAAAATGTAAAAGTTTCTAAACTTTTGACATGTCAAAGACATTAGAGGAATTGAAAGACCTTCTAAAAATTGGATGGATGCTGCCATTTTAACTTTTCTGTTGTCAGAAAGTGAGAATTACTTGTATTACAATATAATGTCTTCATCATTGAGGAATCCATGCACTGTGACCACCATCAACCCCTAGAACAAATTAATGAAAATACCCAGACAATCTGTACATAGGATAGTTGAATGTGAGACAAAACCAAGGGCAAATTATTCCTTGTTAGTGAAATCATTGCTAATACAGCACCTGTAGAGTACTATGGGCACTGGATTAAAATAAGATGTTAATATACTGTATACTCCTCAATACTAAAATTGCAACACCAAGAAGGAAAAGTCATGGAATTATGGAAATACCGGGATCGATAGACATGTTAATGACCATAGATACAAAAACATGCACTTACACACCTTTTCATGTTATCAATTAGGTTATTAATGGTTGTCCAAGGAATGTTCTGCCAGGCTGAATGCACTTGGGCATGCAAATTATCAAGATCCGCTGCTGGCAGCTACCCCCACAATTGCTGACCATTGACATCCCATATGTGCTCAATAGGAGTCAAGTTCAGATATGCTGCATGCCATGGTAGCACATTTTATGCCATGCAGGCTGCTCACAGTTGCACAAGCAACATGCGGCCTAGCATTGTCCTGTTGAAAAATGGCTCCTGGGACACTACGAAGAAATGATCATACCATTGGATTCATGACAAAATAATCAAGATGTTAGTCTACCTGAAATTAAGACTACAGGGGTCCTGGTCCCGTAGATTATGCCACCCCACACAATAATCCTGGGAGTAAGGCCTCTTTCACACGGGCGAGATTTCCGCGTGGGTGCAATGCGTGAGGTGAACGCATTGCTCCCGCACTGAATCCGGACCCATTAATTTCTATAGAGCAGTGATTTTCACGCATCACTTGTGCGTTGCAAGAAAATCGCAGCATGCTCTATTTTGTGCGTTTTCCACACAACGCAGGCCCTATAGAAGTGAATGGGGCTGCGTGAAAATTGCAAGCATCCGCAAGCAAGTGCGGATGCGGTGCGATTTTCACGCATGGTTGCTAGAAGATGATCGGGATGGGGACCAGATCATTATTATTTTCCCTTATAACATAATTATAAGCGAAAATGATAGAACTCTTAATACAGAATGCTTAGTAAAATAGGGCTGGAGGGGTTAAAGAAAATAAATAAATAATTGAACTCACCTTAATCCACTTGTTCGCGCAGCCCGGCTTCTCTTCTTTCTTCTTCTTTGCTGTGCAGGAGGAAAAGGACCTGTGGTGACGTCACTGCGCTCATCACATGGTCCGTCACATGATCCATCACCATGGTGATGGATCATGTGATGGACCATGTGATGAGCGCAGTAATGTCATCAAAGGTCCTTTACCCAGGTCCTGAAGAAAGAAGAGAAGCCGGGCTGCGCAAACAAGTGAATTAAGGGGAGTTAAATTATTATTTATTTATTTTTAACCCCTCCAGCCCTATTTTACTAAGCATTCTGTATTAAGAATGCTATTATTTTCCCTTATAACCATGTTATAAGGGTAAATAATACAATCTACACAACACCTAACCCAAACCTGAACTTCTGT
This sequence comes from Bufo bufo, assembly GCF_905171765.1. NCBI lineage: Eukaryota > Metazoa > Chordata > Amphibia > Anura > Bufonidae > Bufo > Bufo bufo. The sequence goes on from NC_053393.1 coordinate 220,654,034, forward strand.
GAAGAAGTTCGGGTTTGAGTACCAAACATGTCGATTTTTCTCACGCGTGTGCAAAACACATTAAAATGTTCACATTTTCCCGTGACGCACCCGCATCTTATCCGGCCCAAATCCATGACGCCCGTGTGAAACCAGCCTAAGACCTGTGTGACGTTACCATGTGGAGGCCTCTTTATGGCGCTGTGCACATGGTCTCCAGACAAATCTGGCTATTATTATGTCTGAAGAGGATAGACCTTCATTCCAGAGTTCATTGCGCCTTGCTGTGTGCCATGATAGCCTTTGGTATGGTGGCATGAAGTCAATAAGACACCTGTAGCTGGATGTTTGGCTCTTAGCCCGCTGTCATGCAAATGCCTTTTAATGGCTTGTGTAGACACTGTTTGCCATCCTAGGCTTGGGATGTGACATCCAATTTCACTTGCAGTACAGAACTTATCACTATACATCTTTCTTCTAATCAGACAATTCATCCCTGTATAGGTTTGCCTCTGTACACCTCTTGCTGCCATTCCAGGTTGTCATCGTTCTCCCAAGCTTTGGGACATACAATGTTGAACAGTGCTAACTTAATGGCCTGGGTGAGTAGCGATTTTTTGGAGTGATAAACCAAGGTCTCTCAGTTCAAGGATTCTGTCCCTCCCAGTTTGTGACAAGCAACGATAACTGGCATGTTCATGAACAGGAGACATTGCACAATCATCCCACATTGACTTGATCCAAGTTTTGAGGTTTCATGTGAATAAAAAACTTTGCTTTCAATCTGCCTTTTATGCCATGCCACAGATTGGAGCTAGTTGCATGAAAATTTGATCATCTGCAGATCTTAGCGGCACCTACTACTTCCTTGATTTGCCTAACCTTACGACTTGTCATTCTTGGTGTTGCAATTTCAATGTTGAGGAGTGCACTAAATGCTCTGTATCCAACACTTCATAGAAAAGTAAGAAGACACTAACAACTATGGAGAAAAATAATGAGAGAAGCTCAAGAAACATAAGATCCACGACCACAGACCTTCTATCTAGAATGGAAGTATGGATGTTATTACAGGTATGCTTGATCCTGATCCCCTTCACTGATTTCACTCATTTTTTTCAACAAAGGTTTATTTACCCTTTAAAAATATATATAGTTGTAATGTACTGACCTAAATGCATGCATACTGTACATTTTAAGCCCAAGATGAAAATTACATCTGCTTCAACAATAATCTATTTATGAGACTTTGTTTTCTCACTTTATACTTGTAATTCATTACCAAAAGACATGCACAAGGATTTCACTTCCAACATGTATCTGGATCATCTGTAAATCATATAAAATGCAATAAAGAGCAATAAAAATATTACACATAAAATTTGGAAGTTGGTATAATGCTCCACTGCCTAAATAGTTTTAGGCATGACCCTAGAAGCTAGTGATTGTTTGGAAGGCTATTGGGAATCGCTCCAACTCCTAGGAAAATATTGTTTCAAGTTCTGCCAAGACTTACTGGGGAGTGGTGAAGTGTCAACAAGACGGGATGCTGTGTCACAGCTTCAAACGCTGATAGAGCTGTCCTGATCAGTTCATCTGATGCAGCCTGACCTGGTCACAAAAAAAAATGCCATTGTTGTGTTGTTGGGCTCTTGGAGAATCAATTAACCTTTGTTCTAGTAATTCTTTCATGTTGTGTATTGCCCTGAGATGCACTTACCCACTGCTCCTTCTAAATTAGTTTCACCAGTGTCTACAGATTTAATTTGGTTCTGTAAGAAAAAAAAACACACACATTATTGTGAAAGTTGATTTTGGTATGCCTTTATCACTATTCCTAACTAAAACAAATATAAACATTACAAAATAACCCTCCCACGTGTTATGCTGCGGTTTGCTCTCTGGTATGAGAACGGAAAAGAATGCATTTTGGAGCATTCCGTTCTGTTCAGTTACATTTTGTCCCCATCGACAATAAATGGGGACAAAACTGAGATTTTTTTTCTGGTATTGAGACCATTATGACGGATCTCAATACCGGAAAATATTAACGCTAGTGTGAAGGTAGCCTTAGGAAGCTAGAAAATCTCCCCTGAAATACACCACTATTATGCTCCTTTTCCCTAATGCAAAAAGGTTGGCAGAGTTGTCAACTAGACCATTGTTTCTCAAAGTGTAATGTGGGGGTCCTTGTCTGTTCCACTTCACCCCTTTGTCCTGACCCAAGCTTTTTAAATCAAGCCAGCCATATTGTCTATCCCTTGGTGTGCTAAGACTTGCTGAGAAGGTAAAATGGCCGTACAAATAGTGGCAAAAATAAAGGGAAGCATATAGAAACGGCCATTTTAATGGCCATGTTAAAGGTAGATCTAAATGTTTTTCTTTTCTCTGGACCTTAGGGGCCCTCTAAGGTATAAGAGCCTGGGCCCACCGGAGGATACTCCTATGGGCCAGTCTGATGGTGCTCTTCTCTCTTCAGAATTTTTTTTACTGAACGTGATATCAAAATCAAATAAAATCAAATTAAATTTAAATAAATAAAATTGTGCATTCGCTGTACATATATGGAGCTCTGGTAAAGCGGGCATTGGAGTAACCACTCGCTCAGTACAGGGACCTGGCTGCTACTGACAGCCAGGCTCCTGCTGTACCCACCTGCATAGCTGAAAATGCTGGTGGATTAATCCCTAAGGAGTTTACAGAAGGAGGGGTTCTTATAGCCCTGAGGTCTCTAAGTTCAGACAAAAGAATAGGGCCACATATCGGGTGGTTTTAAAACCAGGAGGCACACCATGAAATGAAGAGGGCTTACTTTTCACACAGGCACACATTGGGGTACACCATTGGGCAATGAAACTGCATAATTGTATAAAAATTGCAATTTTCTCTTTGGACCATATGCTGTGCATTAATTTTGCAAATCACCAGTGGGGTCAAAATGCTCACAATACCGCTTTAGGGATTTTGCTGTATTTCAGCTCAGAAACTAAGCTGTTGCTGGCCAGGGCTGTATAAATCAAAAAACTAGGCCTCAAAAGCACATGGTGCTCTTTCTCTTCTGAACCCTGCAGTTTCGCCAAACAGCAGTTAACAACAACATAGGGGGTATTGTCGTACTTGGGGAAAAATTCTTTAAGAAAATTTGTGGTGTTTTTTATCCTATTACTACTTGTGAAAATTTAACGCTTGAGGCTAAAACTACAAATAATTAAAATAGTATGCAATTTTTAACGTCCCAACTTTGAAGGGTCTAGTTTCCAAAATGGGGTAGCTTTTGGGGTTTTGCCCTGTACTGTTATCTCAGGGGCTCTGCAAATGTAACATGCCACCCGAGAACCACTCCAGTGAACTGTACCCTCCTAAAGCCGAATGGCGTTCCTTCCCTTATGGGCCCTGTGGTGTGCCCATACAGCAGCTAACAATCACATATGGGCTGTTGCTGTAACAAATTGTTCCCTTTTGAAAATAAAAAAAGGGGGGCTAAGTGCAACATTTTATTGGAAAAAATGTAGGGGGTCATTTATGGTGATGGACGAACATCGGCCGGGCCTCATTCTCTTTAATGGCAGGCGAACCTGAAAAACCTTCAGGTCATATTTGCAGCCAGCAAACACTTACTAGAAGTACACAAATAGTCCCACAACATGGACAGTGATATACCAGAAGGGGATCATTGGCAAAAATTCCCACAAAAAATATGTATTTTAATCAGAGGCCATTACTCAGGGGCCATTTATATAAACTCTCAAAAACGTGCCCTGCTGGAGTCTAGAAATTATTAATTTACTATCGGTTTGATGTATACAAATGTGCAGCACTCCACGTTTTTGTATCCTGCATTAAAAAAATTCAAATGTTAATCTGAACGGACGCCACTGTACGGCATCAGTCAGAGGCATCTGTTAATGCATACATTTTTGGTATGCACTAAATGGGATGTGAACCCAGCCCTAGTGTCAAAATAAGCACCAGTACACAGCAGAGCAGCGTGGCAGAGAGGGGAGGCCGCCATGTACTGACAGAGCGCTACCTGGTCCCAAGGATCATTTTCTACTGGAAAATACAGGGCACAGTATAATACACTAAAATCCATATAATATGAATATATTAGCCCTACCCCCGAATAATACAATTAGGTGGTCATTTATTATATAGAAATATGTCTATATTAGGCGTATTTCTGACACAACTTGTGGCACAAAGGTCCTAAGCATCGCAATCTGCATATTTTTCCCGCTGATACCAGTCTAAAAAAGGATGGCGTGGGCAGGCAAAGGGATACAGTTATGGCCATCCAGTTATTGGATACCACCGCCATACATTGAACGGATAACACCGCCACACCGTGACCGGATAAAAGGGTATAAGAGGGAACAGTACAGGGAATGACCAGGGGAACTGCACAGGGTGTGGTAAGAGGGCACAATGCAGCGTATAAGGGGGCACAGTACCATGACCCTGTGACATTAAAAGGTCCTTATAGTGAATGCGGTTCATACGCCACCATAATGAGAGGAGGAGGAGTCAGACAGTGGTGTGATTATGTGGCTAGATAAAAAATGTAACGGCCAGTATAGGCCTCAAAAATTAGCCAATAGGCATTCACCTAACAGCAAAGAACTTTGGATTCCGTGGCTGGAGGTACATTAGGCGATCACAGGATAAATATGTAATTGTCGGCAAGTACTGGCCCCAAAAATTAAGCAATAGGCATTCACCTGACAGCAAAGAACTTTGGATTCTGTGGCTGGAGGTACATTAGGCGGTCACAGTATGAATATGTAACTGTCGGCCAGTACAGGCCCCAAAAATTAGCAATAGGCATTCACCTGACAGCAAAGAACTTTGGATTCTGTGGCTGGAGGTACATTAGGCGGTCACAGTATGAATATGTAACTGTCGGCCAGTACAGGCCCCAAAAATGAGGCATTCACCTGACATAAAAGGCCTTTTATGCCGCTGTATATACATAAGGCAAGGACTATTCTTTGTTCTGGGTCGTGGCAGAAATGTGTGGGCTGGCATGAGGAAATTCAAATACACGTGGTCGTCACAGGTGTTGAATTTCTCCGAGATACATGCCTCATTCATTTTTAAAAATGTCGTGAGCTAGGCGGGTGCGCTTATCGGTCACGATCCCCCCTGCTGCGCTGAACGTCCTTTCGGACAGGACACTCGACAAGGGGCAAGCCAAAAGATCCATGGCAAATTGTGCCAGCTCTGGCCACAGGTCAAGCCTGCACACCCAGTAGTCAAGGGGTTCCTCGCTTCTCAGAGCGTCCACATCAGCCATTAACCCGATGTAGTCGGACACCTGTTGGTCCAGGAGTTCCCTGAGGCTGGATCTGGAGGGCGGCTGTCGATGGGTTGGCTGATAGAATGCTCTCATTTCCGAAGTGACCAACACATCTTCCAACCACCCTCTTTTGCCAGTTGCAGTAGGATTGGTAAACGCACCTGTTTCGCTGTGGGTGGAAATTCCTCTGCCAGTGCCTGCAACAACAGAATGCAGCATCTCTCGCAGCAAGGCCTGGAAATGCTACATTCTGACAGCCCTCTGTGATGCTGGTAACATGTCCGCCATTTTGTGTTTGTACCGGGGGTCTAAGTACGTTGCCACCCAGTACAGGTCCTTGACCTTTATGCTTTTTATACGGGGGCCCCTCTTCAAACACTGGAGCATGAAGGCCCCCATTTGCACTAAATTGGAAGCAGAGGAGCGCCCTCGCTCCTGCTGATCGCCCAGGAGAATGTGGTCCTCGGTCTCCTCACCCCAGCCACAGACAACACCAGGGATTCCCGAAAAGTTTAAATCCCGTTCTTCTTGCTCCTCCTCCTCCCCCCAGCCACCATCTTCCTCTGACTCCTCTTCAGACTCCTGCTGACTTTTCTCAGATGGAGTAGCCCCCCTGGGAATTCATTCAGCATTGCGACTTCCTCATCTTCCTGTTCCTGCTCTTCGACGGCTTGATCAATGACACAACGCAATGCACGCTCCAGAAAGAAGGCGTAAGGTATGATGTCACTGATGGCGCCCTGGCTGCGACTGACCAGTTTGGTGATCTCATCAAATGGGCGCAGAAGTCTGCATGCATCGCGCATGAGCGGCCACTGGCACAGTGAAAAAAAAACAAGCTCCCCAGAACCTGTCCTGCCGCAGAGTTCGTACAGGTAGTCGTTAACTGCACATTTCTGCTGGAGCAGCCTATTAAGCAAATACAAGGTGGAGTTCCAGCACGTCGGGCAGTCACAAATCAGACGTCTGATGGGCAAGTGGTGTCGCTGCTGAACATCAGCAAGGCGAGCCATGGCCGTGTAAGATCTTCTACAACGTCCTGGACGTGCCACAAGACATCCTGGACCCAGGGGTATTTGGCAACGAATCGCTGCACGACTAAGTTCAGGACATGTGCCATGCACGGCACATGTGTCATTTTGTCCTGCTTCAGCGAGCTCAGCAGATTGGCGCCGTTGTCGCGCTTTTCAACTGTCAAATTGAGCAGGGTTAGCCACTGATCGGCCTGTGACCGCAGAGCTGAAAGCAGTGCAGGACCGGTGTGGCTCTTGGCTTCCAGGCACAACAGCCGCAGTACAGCATGGCTACGTCTCACCTGGCATGTTGAATAGGTTCTGGGGAGCTTAGGGGGTGCAGCGGAAGAGGCGGTAGCAGTGGAAAAGGAGGAGTCAGCCAAGGAGGAGAAGAAAGATGTAGTAGGAGTAGGAGGAAGAGAAGAGGCCGACTGCATGCAATCCGTGGCGGTAACATAAAATCCACACGGGTGCCACGGGTTACATGCTTGATGGATGCCAGAAGGTTCACCCAGTAGGCAGTAAAAGTTATGTACCTTCCCTGCCTGTGTTTGCTAGACCACGTGTCTGTGTTCAGATGTATCTTGGCACCGACACTGTGTGCCAGAGATATATTAACCTGCTGCTGAACGTGGTACATATAGTTCAGGGATGCCCTTCTGGGAGAAATATTTCCTTCCGGGGACCTTCCATTCCGGTGTGCCAATGGCCACAAATTTTTTAAAGGCCTCCGAGTCCACCAATTTATATGGCAGTAGTTGGCGGGCTAGCAGTTCCGACAAGCCAGCGGTCAGCCGTTGGGCAAATGAATTATCCAGCGTCATAATTTTTTTACGCTCGAACATTTGGGCCACGGAAGCCTGCCTTGTGCCAGATGAACGCGACGATGGTACGGTGGAAGGTGGAGTGGGGGACAATTGGGGGACAATTGGGAGGAGAGAGGAGAAGAGGCAGGACGTGGAGCGCCGGTTGTGTGGCTTTGTGGGTTCTGACGGCGTTGCTCGCACTGGGCTCGGTGATGGGAGGCTAGGTGCCTTCTTAAGGCGGTCGTCCCTAGGTGAGTGTTGGGCTTACCGCGACTTATGCATTGACAGCACAGGCTGCAGATGGCAACACTATTATCAGCAGCTGACACGTGAAAAAAAACTCACCTGCAGAGCCATGTGCCGGTGTCCTGGGATCGCAAGATGTGACTGTGCATGGTGGATGGCTCGCTCAAGATACATTTGCAGTCTGCTTTTTGCCTCCTGTGCACTGCGAGTTGCCTGCTTCTCCTCCCTACCTGCTGCTCCGTCTCTCCCTCTGAACTCCCCCCCTCTTCCTCTCTTGTGGGCACCCACGTGACATCCATCGACACGTCATCATCGACACCTTCACCACAACTGACATTAGAGATCTCGGAGATGGCAGCAACAGCATGGACCACCCATCTTGGGCTGATCTGGGTACTGTCGTCAGACCGCTGGGTGGCGGTCGTTGCTAGCTGCTTATCGGTAAGGTCTGGGAATGGATGGGAAAATAATTCCTCTGACTCAAGTGGAGGGGATTTGGTGGTGGTGGTGTCTTTAGGGGTGCACACAACAGATAGTGAGGAGGGTGCAGATACAGAGTATAAGGAGGGTGCAGAAGCAGAAGGCTGAGTGAGCCAATCAACCAACTCTGGTGCATCCTTTGACATAATCGCACGCACCTTCTCCAACTTCACACTTAGGCTCCGGCCTGGTGCACCTGCCCGACCCCTACCACCCCTGCAGAAAGGCCTACCTCTTCCTCTGCCTGTCATTTTCAAAATTACCCTGTACCAAAGTCCGTAGAGAAGAGCAGTATTTGTGGAAGCTGATATATGGCAGGCCTCAATCAGTTGTTATATGTGTATATCTGTATATTAGCCCTTTATAAGGCCAATAGGGATATATATATTCCCTGTATTTGGGCCCAGTATATGGGTATATATCTGGGCTTATATTGTGCCCATTTATGGCCCAGGTTTATCTCATGTATACATATATATATATAATATATATATATATATATATATATATATATATATACTTATATTATGCTGGCCGAAATATGCCCCATCATGGGTGCCCCCTCCCCAGCCAAATCGTCCTGCAGGCACATTCCAACGTGCCTGCAGAAGGAAACTGCCACCTGCATGGCTGTACAATTATATCCAGGTGCGGCAACATCAAAAGACAGGGGATCGATAAGATCCGCTGTCTTTTGTTAAACATCTCCAGCAGAACTGGACATGTTTAGCATAACAGAGATAGGGGAACAAAAGTCCCCCTCCCTCTGTTTTGTGGCATACTCCGGTGCGGTAATTACAGCACCAGAGGTATGCGTGGTCCTTAGATGCGCGTGCAGGGACGCGCGGGTTGGTGCGGTGATGTCATATCGCCGCGCCAGCCCATGTGTCCTTGCCTGCAGGCGTGCGTGCGCACGCCTGCAGCGCAGCAAAACAAAGCAAGCGCCGCAGGGTTTAAATACCCCAGCGGCACTGCGCTCAAGGAAGTTGCACGTAATTTAGTTCAGTGTAGAGTAAGGTAATCAGAGAGTGTTTTATATTTAGTGTATAAATAGGCGGAATCATCACTAGACGACTCACGCCTATTTCTGAATATTAATTATTGAGAATAGCCAAAATATCAATAATTAATATCCACTTTTACAGTCTCAATCAGTTATTAGTTGAAGCAGGTATATCACCCTCAAGCAGTAATTTTGTGGATGCAGGTATATGGAAAACCTCTATCACTATTTTGTGGAAGCTGATATATGGCAGGCCTCAATCAGTTGTTAGTTGAAGCAGGTATATCAAAACCCGCAATCTGTATTTTGTGGATGCAGGCATATGGAAAACCTCTATCATTATTTTGTGGAAGATGACATATGGCAGGAGTGTGCAGATACAGAGGATGAGGAGGGTGCAGAAGTGGAAGGCTGAGTGAGCCACTCAATCAACTCTGGTGCGTCCTTTGACATAATCGCACGCACCTTCTCCAACTTCCCACTTAAGCTCCGGCCTGGTGCACCTGCCCGACCCCTACGGAACGGCCTGCCTCTTCCTCTGCCTGTGCCAAAGTCCCTAGATAAGAGCAGTATTTGTGGAAGCTGATATATGGCAGGCCTCAATCAGTTGTTAGTTGAAGCTGGTATATCAAAACCCGCAATCTGTATTTTGTGGACACAGGTGTATGGAACACCTCAATCACTATTTTGTGGAATCTGATAGATCGCAGCCCTCAATCAGTATTTTCTGGAGGCATACAAATGCCCCTCTGTGTATCACACCTATCAATAGTAGAACGTTACCAGTCCTTAAAAGGACTTTTGTGGCCCTATTAGCTAGGGTTTGGTGTCCCTAAGTTCCAAACAGCCTGTCCCTGCTCCAAAATGCAACCTCTCCATACACTGGCAAAACACAATGTAAAATGGCTGCCAGATCGGGTTCTGTTATAGGGTTGGGTGTGTGTCCATGTGCTGAAACGTCTCAATTGGCTGTCCTGTCCCACCTGATGGATGTGTCATGGGTCAAAGTTCGGCGCAATGCAAAAGAATATGGAGTGCACAGACATTACCATATGTCCGCATGTTCGGCGGATCGCGAACGCACAAAGTTCATCGCGAACCAACCGCCAGGCAAACTGCAAGTCCATCACTAGTCATTTATTAAGACCGGCGTTTTAGACACAGGTCTTAACAATCCCTATATCTGACGGTGCCAGCCTCTACATAACTTTGGCTCATCCAGCGCCAGTTTAAATGTAAGCCAGCTCCATTGCTGGATTACATTTAGACCATTTTCTAAGCCTAAAACAGGCGTAGAAAATGATGAATGAGACAGGCCTGTTGGTCCTTTCCCTACCCCGCCCACTTTTTGGGACCTGCATGAGCGGGGAAAACTTGTAGATTGCAGCGCAACTAACCATTGCGATGTAATCTACTCCTAAAATATGCCTAATATAGCCATATTTCAAAATAAGAAATGACCCCCATAATTTTTATTTCCACAGCCAAGTGTCAAGTGGAGGGTCAAGGGCCTGAGGGTCAAGTGCTTACTACAGCCCTGGTGCCAGAAAACCATTTTAGCAATATCTGCTTTCCAAAAGCCAAATGGCGCTCCTTCCCTTCTGAGCCCTGCTGTGTGCCCATACAGAAGTCTACGGCCACTTACGGGATATTGCCATGGTACTAAAGCAACATTTTATTGGAGTAAGTTAAAGTTTTCATTTTTACAGCCAAGTGTCTCTATATCAGGGGTGCACAACCTTTTCTGGTTGTGGACCACATTGTCAGCCTGAACCAATTCCAAGGCCCGGGAATAAAACTTAACGGAGTATTACCAACTGAAATACTATATTTATGGCAAATTGAACATACAGTATATATCATAAATGTCTAGATACACTTCTAGTACTCCAATCTATTGGGAGAATGCCTGAAAGATACATGTGAGCAGCCACAAGACATAGACATGCATGTTTGTCACCAGATGGTTGAGGGCTGCATAGAAAGGTTGGGGACCGTGTGTGGCCCCTGGGCCACAGGTTGTGCACCCCTGCTCTAACCTGTATGAAATGCCTACTGGGTCAAAGCACTCAAAAAAAATAATTAAGAGGTGTAGTTTACAAAATAAAGTAACTTTTGGGGTGTTTCTACTATACTGGTACCTCAGGGTTTTTTCAAATGCAACATGACGTCGGAAAACCATTCCAGCAAATTGTGACCCCCCAAAAAACTATATGGCGCTCCTTCCCTTCCGAACCCTACTGTGTGCCCATTCAGTATTTTACAACCACATGTGGGGAGTTTCTGTAAACTGCAGAGTCAGGCTAATAAATATTAAGGCTTGTTTTGCTGTTAACCTTTACTGAAAAAATTGATTCAAATGAAAAATCTGCACAAAAAAAAATTACAATTTAAAGGATGTCACCAACAATTTCCTTTTTTTCTATTCTGTTTTTATTTCCTGATTGCAAATTATTTTATTCCATTTCCTGAACATGATCATGGGGGTTGCCATCTTGCCTGAGCTATTCTTAACATAATTTAGAAAACATTAAGAAAATTGCTTTAAGGCAGCCACATGGGCCATAGACACAATGGTCAGGAGGGGACCCTATTGACATCTATGGGAGAGTTTTCTAAGCATGCTATGTGACATGTGCAGAGGTCATTGTACAAGGAAAGAATAGATAAGCTTTGACAATCACCTATTTTGAATGGTGAATCCTGTCTTATCTACACACAGAGGTGATATCATTACAGGCAGGATTAGAATGACAGATAAGCAGGTAACCGCAGTAAAGTGGTCTGTACAGACCTTCTATTGTGGTTCCTATTATTAGGCTTAGTAGCCAGTGCAAAAACTGCATGATTTTTTTTTTTTGTTTAAATAAAGATATAGCAAAATTAAAAGTAACCACTAAATATTCTTTAAAAATATGTCAAACATAAAAACGGATTTAAACAATAGTTCATTTTCTGATGGCACAATGCCTTTAAATTTTATCTTCATTTTGCTTTAATTCCTGTGGAACACCTAAAGAGTAAAACAAAGTTTTTAAAATCAACTTTGAGGGGGTTGTGGCTTCTAAAATAGGGTCATTTATAGGTGGTTTCTATTATGTCAACCCCTCCAAATCACTTCAAATCTAAATTGGCCTTTAAAAAGGTCAGTTTTCGAAATGTTCTTGAAAATTTGAAAAATTGCTTCTAAAATTCTAACCCCCACAGATCAGCTGCTGGAGAAGGCACTGGTGCTCGCCATAGCCTTCTTGCAGCTTTGCCTAGGCCAAGTGACGCCAAGTTCATCAGTCACATGGCCTAGGCACAATTCAGACCCATTGTCCAGCATTTTGCTTGGTGATCAGAGAAAAAAACGCTGCGCTACTGCAAGCGCCCTATGACTTCTCAAACAGCTGATCAGTGAGGGTCCCAAGTATCGGACCCCGACTGACCAGATACTGATGTTAGATACAGAGGAAAGGTCAGCTAAAATATCTAGGAAAACCATTTTAATAGCATCCTAAAATGTTATATTTGCCAAATGATGGCAATATAAGGAAAATATATGGTAAATGTTAATACCTATTTTGTGAGATATCACCATCTGTCTTAAATGCAGATAAATTCAAATTTAGACATTTTTTCCACAAACGTTGGATTTTTTATTTATAAATAAAGGTGAAACATATCAACCTAAATTTACCAGTAACATGAAGTACAATGTGTCACGAGAAAACAATCTCAGAATCGGTTGGGTAAGTAAAAGCATTCCAAAGTTATTACCACATAAAGTGACAACCTCAGATAACCTGAGTGACAGTAATACAGTGTAAATGCAGTTTAGTTTGTAATCATAAGACAGAAACAGGTTTCTAAGTCTGGATTTTGCTGGTAGTTATTGCCATTTGCAGGAGCCCAGATAACCACATATAGCTCTGAAGTTGTCATGAGACAACTTCAGTTTAAATCGACAATTATCACCTGCAGCCTCTTATCACAGAGTAGTTAACTGAGTCCATTTGATTATTCCCAAAATCAGACATTTTTAAAACTCCTTGAGGGGTGACTGGTGTAAAGGAAAACTGGCTTAGTTGCCCATAGCAACCCATCAGATTCCACATTTCATTTTGCAAATTAGCTAATGAAATGTGGAATCTGATTGGTTGCTATGGACAACTTACCGACTTTTGAAGCATATTTGCGACATTTATACTGGTAAATTGCGACTTTTGTCTCAGACTTGAGACATTTTTGTTTTGCTTTTTTTGCTTTATGTCAATTTAATGACAAAACCCTGTCATTTAGCTCATTGATATCATCCTGTTTTAACACAACTTAGTTGGTTTTCTTTTCATAAATGTGACTTTTTGACAAAAAGTCGCATCTTTCTGCCATAAATGCGACTTTTCACACAAAACACTACCACATAAGCTGGCTTAATTGTCCACAACAATTTGAGCTATTTCTGCTGATAAGAGGATGATAAATGAGGCGTAATATGCGCCAATTTGATAGCCCCGCCTACTTTGACATTTATAACTAATCTCTGCAGTGATGCATTCTTTAAGGTGTAAATTCTGGAGAAAACAGTTTATTTATTTGGCGCAAATAAAAACTTCATTCTTTTTGGTGCATAATACACCATAATTCTGGTACAACATGCTTAGTAAATCATTAAAACACATCATTAAAACAGGATGATGGACATTTATGAATCACTTTACGCCACATCTGTGCACCATAATGTCCGACTTTTTGAGCTTCTCGGCAAATGGCAATTCCCGGTATCGTATCGATCCGCATTCAAAAGTATCGATTGGGTATCGATAATTCGATATACTCTAGCCCTACAAAAAGTATTCTTTTAGTATATCTGTATAGCGCCACCTGTTGTTTGTTCTTTTTCTTACATCTTTGTCCTGCTCACTGAGATGGCCGCACATGCTCAGTTTCATCCTTCAACTGCTTCCTGAGCTGTGATAGGGAGAGCATGGACACACCCCCTAAGCTGTGATAGGGAGAGCATGGACACGCCCCCTGAGCTACAGCAGAAAAGACACTCCCCTTCAGCTCTCAGCTTGATATAAATCTGGCAGAGCAATGAATGGGGAAATCTCGAGATCCATGTGAGGTACAGGGCTAGCTTCTAGCTTTGTTAGAAAGAGATTGTCATGTGCTATATGATGTCTGATTTTCATTTTTTACATTAGTCCTGGAATAACCCCTTTAAGAGGCTAACGCCAGGATAGGGGGATCAAGACTGGCGGATGGATCAGCCAGTCTTGATATATCTCCCCCAATGACTATTTAATGTTCTCTTAATTTAGTGGGATCTGTTTCTCCAAATGTAATGAAATATACAGCATACATTTGGCAGCAAACATTCTGTAGGTTTCATGAAACGGTTCATTTTGGTTCATTGGTCTTTATTGTACTATTTGCATTTTAATGTATTCATTTCGATCACAAATGGAAAAGCTGAAGTCTCAAAATGCAAATTGTAGAATAATAATGGTCATTAGAAGAATAAAAACTGGGTACAGCAAACACAGGACAAAATATTCCATTCATTTTCCAGAAGAAATAATCAAATGCCTCACAACAGGTCTGCTGATAGCATTAGGAGACAATGGGTGTATTCTACTTTAAATATAGTGAAGGTGAAAAGATTTTTTATGGTCATCAGCAATCTATCCAGGAAATGCCAAAAGATCAAAATCAAACTCTCCTTTTATTGTATACTCTACAATGTCATTAGATAAATAATGAGGGTAATATCAAGGACAACCATAAAGAAAATGAAATGACATGAGCTGTTGTGACTCGTCTCATGCAGTCACCTGTAAGTTATCTAGAAACTGGTGTCTGGACGATAACTATATCATTCAAAAAGCCTAATGGTTTGGAAAAATTTGTAGAATGCCAGGCAGTAACTGAATAAGAGCTATGGCTAGTTAGAGGAAGTATTCCACCCAATGTTCGCTCTAAGCTTTTGCAGTTAGTAAGGGTGGATTCCCATGTAGCAATGCAACCGTGCGACCATCATTTAAATGGGCATTCCAAGCTCTAACTTTTATGTGTATATACCATAAAAATCCTATCTCGAGTACAGAGCTTCATTTACCTACTGCAGTGTTTGGAGAGGTGGTTCCACATGTGTGGCTCTCTCCATTTACTTTTCTGGAAGAATGGGGCCCGTGGTGGGACCTGCACCTATGAGACTCCTGTGGATATGCCACAAAAGTCTTACTTGCAGTGCTATGCAATAACACAGATAACACAGTGATAAGTCTCTGAGTACAGATACTGTAGTAGATATTACCTGCAATCCTATGTACTACCACAGATAACACAGGGGTAACAGGGAGTACAGATAATGTAGTAGCTGTGCCCCCTCCTCCTGAACCAATCTATTGTACTGTGCTCTTCCATGATGTCTATCTGCAGCATTGTGCTCTGAAGGCACATGAAGAGGACATCCGATCTAGTTCCCAGTCCTGGAATCTGTAGCGTCATTAATAAGTGGACAGTAGTCCTACACGCAGAAGTGACCTCACCCACATTGAGTGGCTGCTTCTCTGTGTGGAGCTGAGGATTGGTATATGCGAAGTGATGTCCCCAGTGCCAATCACATACACCAATGATCATAGCCTTATGGCAACACATATCACTGAGCCCCCATGTAGGGTGTATATGTCTGCAGCATAACTACCTTGTGTGCATCCCCCTTGTGTGCTGCCTTCGCTTTTCTTGTCCATGTCTTCTGTGTTGGCAGTCAGCTGGTCCAGTAATGGGTGTTCTTAATATTGTGTCTTTCAGGGGTCTTAGGTGAACTATCAGGGGCTACTTTTCTACTGCAGTCTTATTTCTAGATTGTACCTGCAGTCCTATGTGCGGGGCTCAAAGCTGGTACTGCCTCCTCCTTCTTACCAAGCTGCTGCTGTGACTTCATCCTCTTCTGGCAAGGAAGCTGCTCAGGAACGGGAAGAGGTGGCACTAGCTTGGAGCCCTGAACAGAAGCAGGCTAGCCTCAGGACATTATGAGCACCGTGGTCCTCATGGAAGTCTGAGACCATACCTGTGGTGGTTAGTGGGCCCTCAGAGGCTCACTAGTGCCACCCCAGCACAATTAGAAAATACGTACAATGAAAAACAAATTACAAACTAGCAAAAATAGCAGGATAGAAGAGTACAGGTTTTATCTTCTAGGTCTTCAACAACCAAAGATATCCTTAGGATTACACTTTTTGCTATTTCCAATAAAAAGAAAATGTGTTCTTAACAAATTACCTCTTTGTGATATGTCTCTCTTGGTTATCTTTAGAAGTAGGAAAATCTGTCAGATTTACCAACAGGGACTCATGAAACCTGTCATCTTTCCTTCTAATTTACAGTAGTCTCTCTATAATTAATGAACATTCTCCAGAACATTCAGGAGCCTGACAACAGAAATTCTGTGATTTCAAATAAAGCCGTTATTTGTGACATGAGACTCCAGAACAGAGGGAGACGCAATATTCATCCCTAAGAGTCTATTGCATTCATTTGTTTGTAGCACTTGAATTTAAGCTAGTTATTTCTAGACAGTACAGATAAGTGCATCCTATAATTGCCTTTAGAATGGAATAAACGTAAGGTACAGACTAACAGAGAGCAGACGAAGTAGAACACGGTGGTACGCTGTCCTTCAAATCAAGGGCTCCGACTATAGAAAATACCGTATACTGTATCAGGCAGACAGAAAAGGAGAAGTTTTAACAATCTCACCAGAACAACTGTGTCCAATGAAGTTCCCTAGAGTAGGGCTAAGAAAGGGATTCTGATTATATTATCTTCCACTCCAATCTCTAATAACTTCCCATTGGGAGTCACAGACAAGCTATATTTCACTTAAAAAGGATTCTGTTAATGGTCTCTGGCAAGTAATTACTATTTAAAACATATTTGGTGTCCCATGGTTCATATTGTTCTTCTGACTTGAAACATTCGACTCCTGTGAGATTGGTTTGAGATAACCCACAGGATATGATTTATATAATTCAACCAGGAACTGGGAGAAAAGTACTACTGGTGCCTGTGCTTTCAGATCGGAGACTAATAGATTTATCTAGCTTGAGGACTGCAAATTCTGGTTTTCTTATAGAGGCAGGGAAAGTGTTGTCAAATATTAAATTGCTTGAAGCGGCGGATCCCTCAGCCTCCACAGCTCGATACAGAGCTTACCTTGATCAGTCTGCAGCTACTTACAAATTCTAGCTTAAAAACAAGGACAAATGTGAATGTTTGGGATGGTGCAAGACAGGGAAATATGAGCTTATTATGCTACATTCTTAAATAACAAAATACTGTAAAATACCACTATAATAGTCTTTAAAGGAGTTTATTAGAGTATAATAAATGAAAGTACTTGCAGGAAGAGTTATAAAATAACAAACCAACCATAACTCCCCAGTCAAATCCAGCACCATTCTAACGACCATATCATTTGCATGGGGTCCTCCCAAATCTCCCTGGACAGCAAATGTTGGGGGAGACAAACATGTGCTTGGGGTAGGGCTTGTTGGAAGGGATAGTTGTTTAAATTGTATGGCCAGCATTGGTGTGGGGACAATTCATCGGTATAACTTTCAGCAACAATTCTGGACAGTAACATAAAAACATTGAAACAGTAAATGTCTAGTATTGTATTTGTTTGACATCCAGCAAGGATACCAAGGCATGGGGTTAGAATGGTGCTTAAAACTTTGTTGTGATCATCCCGAATATGTATTATACATAAAAATGTACTGTGTGGTTAATTTTAAAAAAATATTCCACCCCCACATTTTGTTTAGTATATAGTTGGAGGTTGTCTAAAACAATTTTTTTTACAGATGCTATGACGTAAAATAAATAAAAAAAACACACCATGTACCAGTGCTGATGCTCTGATGGTATGACATCTCATTGTTCCTGGGATGTAAAGGCGGACCACCAGAGCATCAGTGCTGGAGGTTTAAAAGGTGAGTACTGAGTCTGTATTTTTTTTTTTTATTAAAACAATTGCTGCTGCTATTTATTTTACTCTTGGAAACCCCTTTCAATGTACAATGCAGTTAGCCAGTAAAAGGAGTTATCCAATTTCAAGAAAATCCCCACACATGTGCCGGGCCCTTCACCGATAATATACTTACCCCGCTCCCGGAGCTGCTCCTGGTCCCCGCACTGCCGCTGCTGCTTCTCCCTGTACACTGATGAAAACATCCAGTGTCGGGGGGGGAGCAGCCTATGGCAGATGGGGACAGGGACAAGTCTCCCTGGCGTCACCCCCGATGCTAGGGAGGCTCGTCCTCATCGCCACCTGCCATTGGCTGCTCCCCCCCTGACACCGATAATATACTTACCCCGCTCGTTCGGAACCGCTCCTGGTCCCCGCACTGCCGCTGCTGCTTCTCCCTGTACACTGATGAAAACATCCAGTGTCGGGGGGAGCAGCCTATGGCAGATGGGGACAGGGACAAGCCTCCCTGGCGTCACCCGCGATGCTAGGGAGGCTCGTCCTCATCGCCACCTGCCATTGGCTGCTCCCCCCCCTGACACCGGATGTTTTCATCTTTGTGCAGGGAGAAGCAGCGGCGGCGGTACGGGGACCAGGAGCAGGGTAAGTATATTACCGGTGAGGGGCCCGGCACATGTGAGGATTTTCTTGAAATTGGATAACCCTTTTAAAGGTTTAGGTTTCACGGCAAGGTGGGTAATGATACATTTAAGGCAGCTTTTATTATCAGAACTGAGAAAATGAAGGTTTATTTAGCTGGGTCCAGCCCCCTCAAGCGCCAAGGAGTTAGTTAGGCTACTTTCACACTTGCGTTCGGGGTTCCGCTTGTGAGTTCCGTTTGAAGGCTCTCACAAGCGGCCCCAAACGGATCCGTACTGCCCCAATGCATTCTGAGTGGATGCGGATCCGCTCAGAATGCATCAGTTTGGCACCGTTTGGTCTCCGTTCCGCTCAGCAGGCGGACACCTGAACGCAGCTTGCAGCGTTTTCATGTCCGCCTGGCCGCGCGGAGCCAAACGGATCCGTCCAGACTTACAATGCAAGTCAATGGGGACGGATCCGTTTGACGTTGACACAATATGGTGCAATTGCAAACGGATCTGTCCCCCATTGACTTTCAATGTAAAGTCAGGAGTCCCTATTAATAGACCATCAGATCTGAGTTTTCTCTAATCCGATGGTATATTTTAACTTGAAGCGTCCCCATCACCATGGGAACGCCTCTATGTTAGAATATACCATCTGATTTGAGTTAGATCGTAAAACTCAGATCCGACAGTATATTCTAACACAGAGGCGTTCCCATGGTGATGGGGACGCTTCAAGTTAGAATATACTAAAAGAACTGTGTACATGACTGCCCTCTGCTGCCTGGCAGGTGCTGCCAGGCAGCAGGGGGCAGACCCCCCCCCTGTTTTTAACTCATTGGTGGCCAGTGCGGCCGGCCCCCCCACCCCTTCTGTTTTTAACTCATTGGTGGCCAGTGCGGCTGGCCCCCCCTCCCTCCCTCCCTCCCCTGTTTTAACTCATTGGTGGCCAGTGCGGCCGCCCCCCCCTCCCTCCCTCCCCTGTATTTAACTCATTGGTGGCCAGTGCAGCCGGCCCGATCGGTAACCATGGCAACCAGGACGCTACTGCATTCCTGGCTGCCATGGTTACGTAGCAATTTTAGAAGCATTATACTTACCTGCAATGTCTGTGACCGGCCCAGCGCTCCTCCTACTGGTAAGTGAAAGGTCTGTGCGGCGCATTGCTTATAGCACAGACCTTTCACTTACCAGTAGGAGGAGCGCCCCGGCCAGTCACACACATCGCAGGTAAGTATAATGCTTCTAAAATTGCTAAGTGCTAAGTAACCATGGCAACCAGGACTGCAGTAGCGCACTGGCCACCAATGAGTTAAAAACAGGGGGGAGGGGGGGCGGCCGCACTGGCCATTATTGAGTTAAATATAGGGGAGGGAGGGGGGCCGGCCGCACTGGCCACCAATGAGTTAAATACAGGGGAGGGAGGGAGGGAGGGGGGCCGGCCGCACTGACCACCAATGAGTAAAAAATAGGGGGGAGGGGGGGGCCGGCCGCACTGGCCACCAATGAGTTAAAAACAGGGGGGTGGTTTCTGCCCCCTGCTGCCTGGCAGCAGGGGGCAGTCATGTACACAGTTCTTTTAGTATATTCTAACTTGAAGCGTCCCCATCACCATGGGAACGCCTCTGTGTTAGAATATACTGTCGGATCTGAGTTTTCAGATCTGAAAAAAACTGTTATGCAAACGGATCCGTTCTGAACGGATGCAAGCGTTTGCATTATAGGAGCGGATCCGTCTGTACAGACACCAGACGGATCCGCTCCTAACGCAAGTGTGAAAGTAGCCTTAGCTGCATCGCAGACCCTTCTCTGAGTTACTGCTGTAGTGTCCAAGCAGCGGCCTGCTACAGCTATCATATAGTCCAAACAGTAGGGGATGGGTAGCAGCTCAATGCAAAGAGCACTTCACAGTGAAGGCCGCCTCCAGGACACTTGGGGGAGAGGAATTCAGTGAAATAAAACATTTTCTCACTCTTGGTGATAATAAAATGCTGCCATAAATAAACGATTCTTGCCTCACCCCAACCCCTACCTAGCCCGGTCAGCAGTTTTGTAGGGTCAAAGCTGCTAACAGACTGACTTTAAGATCATACTTGACTTAAGTTATACAGAATTACACACTTCGCCGTTATTCTGATATACTCATCTCTGCCGCATCTGCACATTAACATTATATTGACAGAGGACACATCTTGTTGTCTTTGTAAAGTAAATTCTGTCTGCCTTCACCTTTTTTTTTTGTCAAAAATAAAGATTTTCTTTTTCCTCCTTTTTTTCTGGGTTAGAACATTTTAGTATCTTTTATGAACATACTGTACTGTGAAAGAACCTGTTAATAGATAATCTGGAGTAGAATTTGAAACTCTCTACTTTTGGGGAAAGTGCAAGCACAATATACATTCAACCAAAATCTTCATAAAAATCGTAAAAGCTCAGCATCTAATATAAATGAAAATAGCAGAAATTATATTTCCAATTGGTAATGTATTCTCTGAAGCTATATGGAATTCTGCTGAAAAAGATTTGAAATTCATATCGCAATAGGATGTTGTTTTTCTAGCATGTGCAATGAATCCTAAAGCTATAAAACAGAGACAAGCACATTATCACCTTATAATATATTAACATTCTAATTAGATCAAATAAAGATATTTTAGGATTTTACATTTTTTATTACCACCTCATTATAGGCTTTATGAAACAAATATTCAAGACTTTTACATTTTTTGCTGCCAATTCTACACTTGAGGCTACTAAATTGTAAATGAATTTAATCAGTTTTCTTGGAATCAATACCCCGTGGAAAGTGCATACATAGAAATTAAATCAACGCGAGTCACTCTATTTTCTTGTACGCTGCATATAGCAGGCACTACTGAGCCATTTCCATCTTCTAATTATCAACACCAGGCATACTGTACATAGTAATATTCCCTAATGTAATCTCTTTGATATTCCCACATTACTATCAAAATAATAAGACATGAAGAGTAGTAGAGATTGGTAACAGTAGAAAGAAAAAAAACACACAACCACATTTGCCCACATACAGTATGTATACATACAGATATGCATATGTAAAGGTTTGGGCACCCCTTGCCAAATTGAGCATTCTTTTTTCAGAGTGAAAAATATAACATTTTCAGGGGTTAAACTTAGGCTCTGCTCAAGTCTACATTGTGGCTTCTGTTTAGACTGGAAGCCACAATGTTCTTCTGGATCTGTTACACAACACCAGCAATGCCCAAGGAACCCAACTGACTTATAATGGAATAGGTCTGCTTCTCCCAAGATGTCTGTTATTTTCATAGTAAAATAATAAAATAACATTGTATGCAGCACAATTTTTTTCCAGAGAAATCCGATAGAATCCATCAGATTCAGCAGATATGAACATGGCCTTAAATTTCTTTAAATTACAGATTTCATTAATGGAAGAAAAAAAGAGAAGGAGGCAGCGCCACATGTGCGGTATTGGTTTGTATGGAGAAATATAGCGAAGGTTAGGGTACGCTTACCATCCGCGGTTGGGAGGAGTCACAACCACTGTAGCAAGCCTTGCTGGTAATTATAGTTGGCCGACCAGCACAATGGCGTCTTCCATGCTGCAGCCGCGGTCGATCTGTGGTGCCTCGGTGTGGAGGTGTACACAGAGAAAGTATCGGAGAAAATAATAAAAGCAAATTTTGACCGCTTTTTTCTGGCGCTTGCTTGGATGGATTCAGACAAAAGTCACCAATAGGGTGAATAGGTAGTTTTATTTGCAGGATAATCTATGCGTTTCGAGGGTAGAATATCCCTCTTCATCAGGACAATCTGCAGTTACAGTACATCACAATACATGGTTTAAAGGGATTCTGTCACCTGGATTTTAGTGACAGAGCTTTTAACATCATCACATCAGTCTACTTGTTTTGTATTAAAATATTCTAGTATTACTACCCTAAGTGTTGTCCTTTGTCTAGAAAATCTCTTTTATTAATATGGTAATTACCTGAGTAAGGAGCCCAAGGGGCTGTCCCTCCGTCCCTTGGTGCCCAGACGCGCCCCTTCTCCTGGAGCCCAGCACCGCCCCACTGCTAATTTATTCACTCATTGCCGGCTGGCGCATGTGCAGTGCGTCCTGTGAGGCCGATTCCAGGAGCTGACATGTGTATCCACAGCGCATGCGCGAGCTTATGGCTCAGCGAACGCATTCCGTGGATACACATGTCAGCGCCTGGAATCGGCCTCACAGGACGCACTGCACATGCGCCAGCCGGCAATGAGTGAATAAATTAGCAGTGGGGCGGTGCTGGGCTCCAGGAGAAGGGGCGCGTCTGGGCACCAAGGGACGGAGGGACAGCCCCTTAGGCTCCTTACTCAGGTAATTACCATATTAATAAAAGCGATTTTCTAGACAAAGGACAACACTTAGGGTAGTAAACAGTTGTTTTGGCGCGCAGGTCAGAGGAGGAGGGGAGTGGGGGCGTGTTTGCTAAGAGTGGCATTGCTCAATAGGAGCTCTATAGGCAGTTTCAGATGTATTGGGATTGCAGGTGTAGGAATAAAAGTGACGATCTGTGTATATCTATATACTTATTCACAGTACGAGTGCATCTATTTTTGGATACATTCTACAGTGTTGCGTATGAACTCTTATACGTATGCTGGTGGTGCCGATGAGCTGCTCATATTAAAAAGCCTGATTAGGCTTATGAGCTGTATTTCTTTTTCTTTGTGTTTTGTTTTTATTTGTCATTATTTATGTGTATATAAGGGCATGGTGGATCATGGTAAAGTATATCCCCCCCATCAGAGCCCCAAGTTGCAATGTGTTGGTGGTTACATGTAGCGGAGGTTTCATCACCCCAGCGCATGGAAACAATTCTCTCCTTGTGGGCACGACGCAGGGGTGAGCTCAAGGGGAGCGCTCTACTTGTATGCCTGGGTGGCAGAGGAGCGCCCTCCCTGTATGCCTCGATCGCAGGGGAGAGTTCCCTCTGCGTGCCCTGATTACAGGGAAGCGCCCCCTCTGTATGCCCAGGATCACACGGGTCTGGGAGAGGGCGGCGCCCACATGTTCGGGACGAAGGTGACTGCAAAGGTATGTGCTCTGCTGGATGTGACGGGGCAGGCTCTCCACTTTACTGAGGAGAGCTCTCTGCCGTGGGTGTGGGGGCTCAATTTTGGATATGTTTTATAGGACAGTTTGCTGTGGGCATAGGGGTGGACAGTTTGGGATGAGTGTAAATATATAATATATAGATTATACAGAGGTGGGCGCTAGATGTTGAGCGCGCTTTGAAACTGATGTAGGGCTATGAAATTAACCTAGGGACATCGTACAGGAGCGAGTGCACAGTCCTGGACTTATTGAAGGTTATACATAGAGCATGGTGATGCAGTAGGGGTGTTTTCAATATTGGGCACTTGAACCCCCAAATGTGTTGCTCTGGTGGATGGTTGTTTTTTATGCGTTATTTAAATTGGATTTCATTTAAAACTTCTGGCATGATGTATTTAGTTGGTATATCCAGTAGATTTCACGTTTTTGGAGAAGGTTTAGCCTACTGTAGGGGTTATATAGGATAAGGTCTATCAGAGATATTGTAATCGGATGTTTTTCTTTATCTGGGGTGTTGGCGCAATGTCTTGAGGCGCTGTGTTTAGAATAGAATTTCTGGATATTATGTCTATTTTGACTCAATCTGCAGTGTAATGGTTGGATGGTGCAGCCGACGTATTGTAGGCCGCAAGTACATTCGATGAGATAGATGACATATGATGACTGGCATGTGAGGTGATGTTTAATTTGGAAAGTGGTTTCATTGGTATTGGATGAAAATGGTTTGGCAGCAAAGGCACCGGGTTGATCTACAGTCGTGGCCAAAAGTTTTGAGAATTACATAAATATTGGAAATTGGAAAAGTTGCTGCTTAAGTTTTTATAATAGCAATTTGCATATACTCCAGAATGTTATGAAGAGTGATCAAATGAATTGCATAGTCCTTCTTTGCCATGAAAATTAACTTAATGCCAAAAAAAACTTTCCACTGCTGTTCATTGCTGTCATTAAAGGACCTGCTGAGATCATTTCAGTAATCGTCTTGTTAACACAGGTGAGAATGTTGACGAGCACAAGGCTGGAGAATATTATGTCAGGCTGATTGGGTTAAAATGGCAGACTTGACATGTTAAAAGGAGGGTGATGCTTGAAATCATTGTTCTTCCATTGTTAACCATGGTGACCTGCAAAGAAACGCGTGCAGCCATCATTGCGTTGCATAAAAATGGCTTCACAGGCAAGGATATTGTGGCTACTAAGATTGCACCTCAATCAACAATTTATAGGATCATCAAGAACTTCAAGGAAAGAGGTTCAATTCTTGTTAAGAAGGCTTCAGGGCGTCCAAGAAAGTCCAGCAAGCGCCAGGATCGTCTCCTAAAGAGGATTCAGCTGCGGGATCGGAGTGCCACCAGTGCAGAGCTTGCTCAGGAATGGCAGCAGGCAGGTGTGAGCGCATCTGCACGCACAGTGAGGCAAAGACATTTGGAAGATGGCCTGGTGTCAAGAAGGGCAGCAAAGAAGCCACTTCTCTCCAAAAAAAACATCAGGGACAGATTGATCTTCTGCAGAAAGTATGGTGAATGGACTGCTGAGGACTGGGGCAAAGTCATATTCTCCGATGAAGCCTCTTTCCGATTGTTTGGGGCATCTGGAAAAAGGCTTGTCCGGAGAAGAAAAGGTGAGCGCTACCATCAGTCCTGTGTCATGCCAACAGTAAAGCATCCTTAGACCATTCATGTGTGGGGTTGCTTCTCATCCAAGGGAGTGGGCTCACTCACAATTTTGCCCAAAAACACAGCCATGAATAAAGAATGGTACCAAAACCCTCCAACAGCAACTTCTTCCAACAATCCAACAACAGTTTGGTGAAGAACAATGCATTTTCCAGCACGATGGAGCACCGTGCCATAAGGCAAAAGTGATAACTAAGTGGCTCGGGGACCAAAACGTTGACATTTTGGGTCCATGGCCTGGAAACTCCCCAGATCTTAATCCCATTGAGAACTTGTGGTCAATCCTCAAGAGGCGGGTGGACAAACAAAAACCCACTAATTCTGACAAACTCCAAGAAGTGATTATGAAAGAATGGGTTGCTATCAGTCAGGAATTGGCCCAGAAGTTGATTGAGAGCATGCCCAGTCGAATTGCAGAGGTCCTGAAAAAGAAGGGCCAACATTGCAAATACTGACTCTTAAATGTCATGTAATTGTCGATAAAAGCCTTTGAAACGTATGAAGTGCGTGTAATTATATTTCACTACATCACAGAAACAACTGAAACAAAGATCTAAAAGCAGTTTAGCAGCAAACTTAGTGAAAACTAATATTTGTGTCATTCTCAAAACTTTTGGCCACGACTGTACATTTATAGCTGCCTGGTTTGTCATTTTGTGTCGTTATGGTCTGTGTTTTCTTTCCTTGTGGTTTTGGTCTACTGGGGGCTAGAAGGTTTTTGATTGTTGGTACCCGCCTATAGGTGATTTTTGGTTTC
This sequence comes from Bufo bufo, assembly GCF_905171765.1. Lineage (NCBI taxonomy): Eukaryota > Metazoa > Chordata > Amphibia > Anura > Bufonidae > Bufo > Bufo bufo. The sequence goes on from NC_053393.1 coordinate 220,680,000, forward strand.
ATTGCGAGATGATTTTTCATATTTGCCAGTGTTTTTGTAATATATTTAGAATTTCTTGGTTGGATGTACTGTATTGGGTGATTAGATTTGTATTGTTGTAATCTCGTGATTTTTTTGGCTTATTTTCCAAACAATCTATCTGTGTTATTTTAAGACTTTTTCTATACGCATTATGGATGAGTTTTTGGGGGTATTTTTTCTCTGTGAATCTCCTTTCTAAGGTTTTTGCCTGTTCTTTAAAGTCTGCAGTTTCTACGGATCCTTTTATACTGGCTGTATGGGATGTTTTTTAACCATTTTTTATGGTGGAAGCTGGAGAAATGTATGTAGCTGTTAGTGTCAACTGTTTTGAAATGTGTTTTAGTGGTTAGTTTGTCGTTTGTACTGGTAATTACGATATCCAGGAATTCGATGGTGGACTTGTTATCGTTTGGAGTGAAGGTGATACCCCAATTGGTAGAATTGAGGGTTTGGCAGAAGTCTATGGCGGTGTTTTCTTCTCCCTTCCAAATGATGAGAATGTCATCTATGTATCTTCTGAAGTATACTATATTGTTTTTGTATTCCGTGTGATTCCAGATTTGGATTTCTTCAAACTCCTCCATGAGTAGGTTTGCAAAGGACGGCGCTACCCGTGTCCCCATTGCGCTCCCTTTGCACTGATGGTATGTTGTGTCATAGTATATAAAATAATTGTTTTTGAGTATGAAGTTAAGGCCCTCAATAATGAACTCTATTTCTTCTGTACTTAGTGTTGTATCTTTTGAGCAGTGTGTTTTTCATGCATTGGGTCCCTAATTCATGTTTGATGTTCGAATAAAGGGCTGTGACATCTAGTGTGAGTAGGGCCTATTCAGGTTGCCAGTTAATATCTTCCAGTTCGTGGATGAGCTGACTGGAGTCGTGGACATAACTTGGGAGTTGTTTTACGTACGGCTGCAGAAACAGATCTAGGTATTGTGATAGGTTGCTGGTTGTACAGTTGGTATTTGAGATGATCAGTCGTTCTGGGGGATTCTGAGTATTTTTGTGTATTTTTGGTAAGTGGTAGAAATATAGTGTGCAAGGAGTTTTTGGCGTGAGGAAGTTTTTTTATTTTTTTATTTATATATTTCTGGTCGAATACCTTTTTGAGTAGTGTGTTGAGGTTTTTTGTTATCTCAGGGAATGGGTTTATGTCAATTTTTTCGTACTATACTATGTCACTGAGAATACGCAGTGCTTCCGATTCATAATCTTGTTTATTCTGTATGACTATACCGCCACCTTTATCGGTGGGGCTTATCATGATCTGGCTATTTTTTTTTTAAGTTTGTAAGTTTGTTTAGGGCTAGTCATTCCCTTTTGTTGAGGTTTCCTTTAAAATTGAGCTTGTTGTTGTCAATGGCTAATTGTTTCATTTCGGACAGTACTAGATCAAAAAATGTGCCTGGAATGTGACCTTGCTATAGAGGGAGAAGCAGTTTGATTTTGGTCTGATGTCTAGGTGTTTGTTGGGTGAGTAGTTGGGGTCGGGGATTATGGTTTCTGTAATTTCTTTGTTTGGTTGTTTCAGGTTTTCAATTTCAAAGTGTCTTTTTTTGGTGAATGTTCTCCAAGACCGGTCTTTCTGTAAGAGACTGGTTTCATAGGCTAAAAGTTTGTATTGTGAGAGATTGAAATTTTTTACTGTGGACTGTGGGGTGGGTGGGTGTTCTTGTTGGGGTTTCATTAGGTAAGCGTTCCCTTTTTTGGTAAGTTTCCCTCCTCTTTTACCTCTTGTTCTGGTTTTCTTTTCGCTGGTGTGGGTCTGTAGAATTCCATCATTTGTTTGTATTTTACGGTTGTTGGTGATGGGTTTGGGTGTAGATCCCTGTTTTTCACGGTCTGACATAAAAGAGGAATGAGTGTGCTGCTAGAAGACCCTGTGTTGTCTATAATAACACTGGTAGATGTTGAGGCAGGTGATGAGGTAGAAATGGTGTCCGATGTTAATTGATCATTGATGTAGGGAGGGATGCGGGGCCGCAAGGGAGGGGAATTTGGTGGAGATGTTAAATGTAGAGTAAGATGTTCTGCTGGAATAACTTCCGTGGTATCCAGGTAGCTGGAGGAGCGATCTAAGATTGATGGTGTCACAACAGGTGCGTAAGCGGGGAAACAACCAAACACAGGAAAAACCAACAGATCAAATGACTAGGCCCAAAAGCTAGGGAGAAAAGGGTCACCTCCTAGCGATCCCTAAAAGCTTTCCCTAGAGAGCTGTGCCCAAGTGCATTCCCTTAGGGTGGATATGCACATGCCCTCGTGCCTAAATCTGAACACCCTGGGCAAACCCTAAGCAGCAGGGAAAAGGGAAGAGGCAACCTGCTTCTTCCAACCAAGAAGAAGCAAGCGTCTTCCTAGAGACCTATTGTAGATAACACACAAAGGAAAAGGAAGGAGAGGATTTATCTTGAGAAGAGCTGGAGCAGACGATCCACCACAAATCAAGAGATCCTGGAAAAGAACTATAACCCGCACAGGCCACTGGGGGAAGGAGGGATAAATAGCCTCACTAACGATGAAACCCAGTACACCTGAGGGAAGGTAAATCCAGCTCAAATCCAAATAAAAAAACAAAACAATAAGTCAGACATGTGCAGCCAGTCTGACAGATCTCCGCACATTCACAGGGCAAGGCATGACAGATGGAGTGTTTTGCTGAGGATTATTGGTAGTATGTTTATGGTGTTCAGTTGTCGCTTGGGTGGAATGGTGGTAGTTCTGTTTGGGTGGGTTGTCTTTTTGGTAGTATGGATATGATGGAATTGATTTGTGAGCTTCTGGTTTGTGTTCCCTGTTTCTCTCATATTGTCGGTGTCCGTAGTTGGTGTTGTGTGTGGGGTTATTGACTGATTCACTTACTGCACCTGGGGCGCAACTCTCTATGGGGGGGATTAGACGTTTTTTTCCATGTGTGGTAGGAGCCCTGGTTCTTATCTCTCCTGTATCTCTAATTTTTTGAATTTGTTGGCGATGATTTCTGCTTCTAGTTGGTAGATTCTATTTGTGAAGTTGTGATTTATGTTAGGGATTCCCGTTTACTCATGACTATACTAATCATGCCAGCAGCGCATTGGTCAAGAGAGTCATATTTGAAAATGGGGTCCTCGGGGAAAGTGGGGGGTAAAGTGATCCTTAATCCCAGAAGGGCGAGGTTTTCGCATAAGTATATTTTTAGGAACAGAACATCTAGTTGGTGAAACTGTTCATTTTTCAAATTGTTCTCAAAGTTTTTGAATGTGTCAAGCATTTGTTTGGTATAGTCAGTGTTACATTTCTTGGTACAGTCATCATTTGGCTCTTCCTCTGGGGTAGTGGCCTCAAGTGTTGTTGTATATTGAGTTACCATGCTCTCTCTTTGATGTAGTCTTCTTGCGAAGTACTCCAAGTTTTCTGTATTTTAGGTAGGTTTCAGTCAGATCTTAAAGGACACTTGACATAGGCTGCTAGTATCCTCCTAGTGAAATTGCGGACTGTGTCCTCCGATAGCTCGGCATAATTGCCCCCCACAGTCACGATATGTAAGATAAATAGAAAAGGAGGCAGCGCCACATGTGCGGTGTCGGATTGTATGGAGAAATATAGCGAAGGTTAGAGTACGCTTACCATCCGCGGTTGTGAGGAGTCACAACTAGAGTTGAGCGAACACCTGGATGTTCGGGTTCGAGAAGTTCGGCCGAACTTCCCGGAAATGTTCGGGTTCGGGATCCGAACCCGATCCGAACTTCGTCCCGAACCCGAACCCCATTGAAGTCAATGGGGACCCGAACTTTTCGGCACTAAAAAGGCTGTAAAACAGCCCAGGAAAGAGCTAGAGGGCTGCAAAAGGCAGCAACATGTAGGTAAATCCCCTGCAAACAAATGTGGATAGGGAAATGAATTAAAATTAAAATAAAAAAAATAAAAATGAACCAATATCAATTGGACAGAGGTCCCATAGCAGAGAATCTGGTTTCACGTCAGCAGAGAATCAGTCTCTTCATGCCATAGCAAAGAATCTGGCTTCATGTCAGCACAGAATCAGTCTATTCATGCCATAGCAGAGAATCTGGCTTCATGTCAGCACAGAATCTGTCGTCATGTCATAGCAGAGAATCAGGCTTCACGTCACCCACCACTGGAACAGGCCACTGTCACACATTTAGGCCCCGGCACCCAAACAGAGGAGAGCGGTCCCGTAACAGAGAATCTGGCCTTATGTCAGCGCAGAATCTGTCTTCATGTCATAGCAGAGAATCAAGCTTCACGTCACCCACCACTGGAACAGGCCACTGTCACACATTTAGGCCCAGGCACCCAGTCAGAGGAGAGAGGTCCCGTAACAGAGAATCTGGCTTGATGTCAGCACAGAATCTGTCTTCATGTCATAGCAGAGAATCAGGCTTCATGTCACCCACCACTGGAACAGGCCACTGTCACACATTTAGGCCCAGGCACCCAGGCAGAGGAGAGAGGTCCCGTAACAGAGAATCTGGCCTTATGTCAGCGCAGAATCAGTCTTCATGTCATAGCAGAGGATCAGGCTTCAAGTCACCCACCACTGGAACAGGCCACTGTCACATATTTAGGCCCAGGCACCCAGGCAGAGGAGAGAGGTCCCGTAACAGAGAATCTGGCCTTATGTCAGCGCAGAATCTGTATTCATGTCATAGCAGAGAATCAGGCTTCACGTCACCCACCACTGGAACAGGCCACTGTCACACATTTAGGCCCAGGCACCCAGTCAGAGGAGAGAGGTCCCGTAACAGAGAATCTGGCTTGATGTCAGCACAGAATCTGTCTTCATGTCATAGCAGAGAATCAGGCTTCACGTCACCCACCACTGGAACAGGCCACTGTCACACATTTAGGCCCCGGCACCCAGACAGAGGAGAGCGGTCCCGTAACAGAGAATCTGGCCTTATGTCAGCGCAGAATCTGTATTCATGTCATAGCAGAGAATCAGGCTTCACGTCACCCACCACTGGAACAGGCCACTGTCACACATTTAGGCCCAGGCACCCAGGCAGAGGAGAGAGGTCCCGTAACAGAGAATCTGGCCTGATGTCAGCACAGATTCTGTCTTCATGTCATAGCAGAGAATCAGGCTTCACGTCACCCACCACTGGAACAGGCCACTGTCACACATTTAGGCCCAGGCACCCAGTCAGAGGAGAGAGGTCCCGTAACAGAGAATCTGGCTTGATGTCAGCACAGAATCTGTCTTCATGTCATAGCAGAGAATCAGGCTTCACGTCACCCACCACTGGAACAGGCCACTGTCACATATTTAGGCCCAGGCACCCAGGCAGAGGAGAGAGGTCGCGTAACAGAGAATCTGGATTCATGTCAGCACAGAATAAGTCTTCATGTCATAGCAGAGAATCAGGCTTCACGTCACCCACCACTGGAACAGGCCACTGTCACACATTTAGGCCCCGGCACCCAGGCAGAGGAGAGGTTCATTCAACTTTGGGTTGCCCCGCAATATAATGGTAAAATGAAATTAAAAATAGTATTGAATGAGGAAGTGCCCTGGAGTAGAATAATATATTGTTAAGGGGAGGTAGTTAATATCTAATCTGCACAAGGGATGGACAGGTCCTGTGGGATCCATGCCTGGTTCATTTTTATGAACGTCAGCTTGTCCACATTGGCTGTAGACAGGCGGCTGCGTTTGTCTGTAATGACGCCCCCTGCCGTGCTGAATACACGCTCAGACAAAACGCTGGCCGCCGGGCAGGCCAGCACCTCCAAGGCATAAAAGGCTAGCTCTGGCCACATGGACAATTTGGAGACCCAGAAGTTGAATGGGGCCGAACCATCAGTCAGTACGTGGAGGGGTGTGCACACGTACTGTTCCACCATGTTAGTGAAATGTTGCCTCCTGCTAACACGTTCCGTATCAGGTGGGGGTGCAGTTAGCTGTGGCGTGGTGACAAAACTTTTCCACATCTCTGCCATGCTAACCCTGCCCTCAGAGGAGCTGGCCGTGACACAGCTGCGTTGGCGACCTCTTGCTCCTCCTCTGCCTTCGCCTTGGGCTTCCACTTGTTCCCCTGTGACATTTGGGAATGCTCTCAGTAGCGCGTCTACCAACGTGCGCTTGTACTCGCGCATCTTCCTATCACGCTCCAGTGCAGGAAGTAAGGTGGGCACATTGTCTTTGTACCGGGGATCCAGCAGGGTGGCAACCCAGTAGTCCGCACACGTTAAAATGTGGGCAACTCTGCTATCATTGCGCAGGCACTGCAGCATGTAGTCGCTCATGTGTGCCAGGCTGCCCAGAGGTAAGGACAAGCTGTCCTCTGTGGGAGGCGTATCGTCATCGTCCTGTGTTTCCCCCCAGCCACGCACCAGTGATGGGCCCGAGCTGCTTTGGGTGCCACCCCGCTGTGAACATGCTTCATCCTCATCCTCCTCCACCTCCTCCTCATCCTCGTCCTCCTCGTCCTCCAGTAGTGGGCCCTGTCTGGCCACATTTGTACCTGGCCTCTGGTGTTGCAAAAAACCTCCCTCTGAGTCACTTCGAAGAGACTGGCCTGAAAGTGCTAAAAATGACCCCTCTTCCTCCTCTTCCTCCTGGGCCACCTCCTCTTCCATCATCGCCCTAAGTGTTTTCTCAAGGAGACATAGAAGTGGTATTGTAACGCTGATAACGGCGTCATCGCCACTGGCCATGTTGGTGGAGTACTCGAAACAGCGCAACAGGGCACACAGGTCTCGCATGGAGGCCCAGTCATTGGTGGTGAAGTGTGTCTGATCCGCAGTGCGACTGACCCGTGCGTGCTGCAGCTGAAACTCCACTATGGCCTGCTGCTGCTCGCACAGTCTGTCCAGCATATGCAAGGTGGAGTTCCACCTGGTGGGTACGTCGCATATGAGGCGGTGAGCGGGAAGGCCGAAGTTACGCTGTAGCGCAGACAGGCGAGCAGCGGCAGGGTGTGAACGCCGGAAGCGCGAACAGACGGCCCGCACTTTATGCAGCAGCTCTGACATGTCGGGGTAGTTGCGAATGAACTTCTGCACCACCAAATTCAGCACATGCGCCAGGCAAGGGATGTGCGTCAAACCGGCTAGTCCCAGAGCTGCAACGAGATTTCGCCCATTATCGCACACCACCAGGCCGGGCTTGAGGCTCACCGGCAGCAACCACTCATCGGTCTGTTGTTCTATACCCCGCCACAACTCCTGTGCGGTGTGGGGCCTGTCCCCCAAACATATGAGTTTCAGAATGGCCTGCTGACGTTTACCCCGGGCTGTGCTGAAGTTGGTGGTGAAGGTGTGTGGCTGACTGGATGAGCAGGTGGAAGAAGAGGAGGAGGAAGCTGAGTAGGAGGAGGAGGAGACAGGAGGCAAAGAATGTTGCCCTGCGATCCTTGGCGGCGGAAGGACGTGCGCCAAACAGCTCTCCGCCTGGGGCCCAGCCGCCACTACATTTACCCAGTGTGCAGTTAGGGAGATATAGCGTCCCTGGCCGTGCTTACTGGTCCACGTATCTGTGGTTAGGTGGACCTTGCCACAGATGGCGTTGCGCAGTGCACACTTGATTTTATCGGACACTTGGTTGTGCAGGGAAGGCACGGCTCTCTTGGAGAAGTAGTGGCGGCTGGGAACAACATACTGTGGGACAGCAAGTGACATGAGCTGTTTGAAGCTGTGTGTGTCCACCAGCCTAAATGACAGCATTTCATAGGCCAGTAGTTTAGAAATGTTGGCATTCAGGGCCAGGGATCGAGGGTGGCTAGGTGGGAATTTACGCTTTCTCTCAAATGTTTGTGAGATGGAGAGCTGAACGCTGCCGTGTGACATGGTTGAGATGCTTGGTGACGCAGGTGGTGGTGTTGGTGGTACATCCCATGTTTGCTGGGCGGCAGGTGCCAACGTTCCTCCAGAGGCAGAGGAAGAGGCCGAGGCGGCGGCGGCAGCAGCAGCAGAAGAGGCCGAGGCAGCAGCAGAAGAGGCCGAGGCGGCAGCAGAAGAAGAGGCAGCAGGGGGAGCCTGAGTGACTTCCTTGTTTTTAAGGTGTTTACTCCACTGCAGTTCATGCTTTGCATGCAGGTGCCTGGTCATGCAGGTTGTGCTAAGGTTCAGAACGTTAATGCCTCGCTTCAGGCTCTGATGGCACAGCGTGCAAACCACTCGGGTCTTGTCGTCAGCACATTGTTTGAAGAAGTGCCATGCCAGGGAACTCCTTGAAGCTGCCTTTGGGGTGCTCGGTCCCAGATGGCGGCGGTCAGTAGCAGGCGAAGTCTCTTGGCGGCGGGTGTTCTGATTTTGCCCACTGCTCCCTCTTTTGCTACGCTGTTGGCTCGGTCTCACCACTGCCTCTTCCTCCGAACTGTGAAAGTCAGTGGCACGACCTTCATTCCATGTGGGGTCTAGGACCTCATCGTCCCCTGCATCGTCTTCCACCCAGTCTTGACCCCTGACCTCCTGTTTAGTCTGCACACTGCAGAAAGACGCAGCAGTTGGCACCTGTGTTTCGTCATCATCAGAGACGTGCTGAGGTGGTATTCCCATGTCCTCATCATCAGGAAAAATAAGTGGTTGTGCGTTAGTGCATTCTATCTCTTCCACCCCTGGGGAAGGGCTAGGTGGATGCCCTTGGGAAACCCTGGCAGCAGAGTCTTCAAACAGCATAAGAGACTGCTGCATAACTTGAGGCTCAGACAGTTTCCCTGATATGCATGGGGGTGATGTGACAGACCGATGGGCTTGGTTTTCATGCGCCATCTGTGCGCTTTCTGCAGAAGACTCGGTGGGAGATAATGTGAACGTGCTGGATCCACTGTCGGCCACCCAATTGACTAATGCCTGCACCTGCTCAGGCCTTACCATCCTTAGAACGGCATTGGGCCCCACCAAATATCGCTGTAAATTCTGCTGGCTACTGGGACCTGAGGTAGTTGGTTCACTAGGACGTGTGGCTGTGGCAGAACGGCCACGTCCTCTCCCAGCACCAGAGGGTACACTAACACCACCACGACCATGTCCACGTCCGCGTCCCTTATTAGATGTTTTCCTCATTGTTCCCGTTCACAACAATTTTGAGAATGGCAAATTTGGGAATGCTTTTTCAACCCAGAACAAAAAGTCTGCTTTTACGGTCACTACAAATAACTTGACCAGCTAAAACTGTGCAGATTTGGTTGAATAGAGATGTAAGACCTGTTTTTTTTTTGCGATGTGTGACAGTTATAGGTTTAATCACAGAATGACACTTCTATCAGCACGCTAGCGTGTGTCTTAGGTTTTTCTGAATCACACTATCAATACCTTCAATGTAAGATTTTCTTTTTGGGATAGATTTCAAGTAGACCTGAAATACCACAAACTAGTTATTTTCAGAATGGCAAATTTGGGAATGCTTTTTCAACCCAGAACAAAAAGTCTGCTTTGACGGTCACTACAAATAACTTGACCAGCTAAAACTGTGCAGATTTGGTTGAATAGAAATGTCAGGTCTATTTTTTAGGCGCTGGGTGACAGGCTCAACTTGCCCCTGATGTAATATATGGCCAAAAAATAACCACACTGTTGATGGTTAAATGCACTTGGGTGACACAGGCTCAGCCTGCAGCTGATGTAGTATATGGCCAAAAAATAATCAGACTGTTGATGGTTAAATGCACTTGGGTGAAACAGGCTCAGCCTGCAGCTGATGTAGTATATGGCCAAAAAATAACCAGACTGTTGATGGTTAAATGCACTTCGGTGACACAGGCTCAGCCTGCAGCTGATGTAGGATATAGCACAAAATAACCACACTATCGATGGTTAAATACACTTGGTGATAGCTCGTGCTGGCGCACCACAAGTCACAAAATGGCCGCCGATCACCCCAGAAAAAAAGTGATCTAAAAACGCTCTGGGCAGCCTCAAAAAAGTGAGCAAGTCAATAATAGCACTTCAATGATCCACAGCTGCAGATCGATCACAGAATGAAGTCTTTTGGAGGAGTTAATCTGCCTAATCTCGCCCTAACGTCGCAGCTGCAACCTCTCCCTATACTGATCATAGCAGAGTGACGTGCGGCGCTACGTGACTCCAGCTTAAATAGAGGCTGGGTCACATGGTGCACTGGCCAATCACAGCCATGCCAATAGTAGGCATGGCTGTGATGGCCTCTTGGGCCAAGTAGTATGACGCTTGTTGATTGGCTGCTTTGCAGCCTTTCAAAAAGCGCCAAGAAAGCGCCGAACACCGAACCCGAACCCGGACTTTTACGAAAATGTTCGGGTTCGTGTCACGGACACCCCATACAGTTCGGGTTCGCTCATCCCTAGTCACAACCACTGTAGAAAGCCTTGCTGGTAATTATAGTTAGCCGACCAGCACAACTCGAGCTCTTCATTGAGGGCCTCAACTTCATACTTAAAAACAATTATTTCATATACAATGACACAACATGCCATCAGTGCAAAGGGACCGCAATGGGGAAACAGGTAGTGCCGTCCTTTGAAAACCTATTCATGGGGGAGTTTGAATAAATCCACATCTGGAATCACACGCAATACAAAAACAATATAGTATACTTCAGAAGTTCAAAGAACAGGCAAAAACCTTAAAAAGGAGATTCACAGATAAAAAAAAATACCCCAAAAAACTCATCCAGAATGCATATAGAAAAAGCCTTATAATAATACAGATAGAATGTTTGGAAAAAAAAAGCCAAAAATAAATAAATCACAAGATTACAACAATACAAATCTAATCACCCGATACAGTACATCCAACCAAGAAATTCTAAATATATTACAAAAACACTGGCATATCCTGCTTCAAAACCCCTATCTGGAAAAACATCTCCCAACGAAACCAAAAATCACCTACAGGTGGGCACCAACAATCAAATACCTTCTAGCCCCTAGTAGACCAAAGCCACAAGGAAAGAAAACACAGACCATAACGACACAAAATGACAAACCAGGCAGCTATAAATGTAGAGCAACCCGATGCCTTTGCTGCCAAACCATAACACACAACAAACAAACATTTTCATCCAATACCAATGAAACCACTTTCCAAATTAAACATCACCTCACATGCCAGTCATCATATGTTATCTATCTCATTGACTGTACTTGTGGCCTACAATACATCGGCCGCACCATCCAACCATTACACTGCAGATTGAATCAACATAGACATACTATCCAGAAACTCTATTCTAAACACAGCGCCTCAAGACATTGTGCCAACACCCCAGATAAAAAAAAAATAATCCGATTACAATAACTCCGATAGACCATATGCCATACAACCCCTACAGTAGGCTAAGCCTTCTCCAAAAACGTGAAATCTACTGGATATACCAACTAAATACACACATGCCAGAAGTTTTAAATGAAATCCAAGAACTAATTGTATGATGGACCTAGCTATCTGTTCTAAATAACGCATAAAAAAACAACCATCCATCAGAACAACACATTTGGGGGTTCAAGTGCCCAATATTGAAAACACCCCCTACTGCATCACCATGCTCTATGTATAACCTCCAATAAGTCCAGGACTGAGCACTCGCTCCTGTACGATGTCCCTAGGTTAATTTCATAGCCCTGCATCAGTTTCAAAGCGCGCTCACCATCTAGCGCCCACCTCTGTATAATCTATATATTATATATTTACACTTTTATACCTATACTCATCCCAAACTGTCCACCCCTATGCCCACAGCAAACGGTCCTATTTTTTCCATGCGCTGGGGTGATGAAACCTCCGCTACATGTAACCCCCAACGCATTGCAACTTGGGGCTCTGATGGGGGGATATACTTTACCATGATCCACCATGCCCTTATATACACATAAATAATAACAAATAAAAACAAAACACAAAGAAAAAGAAATACAGTTTTAAACAGATAATATAAAATGAGCAGCTTATCGGCACCACCAGCATACGTATAAGAGTTCATACGCAACACTGCAGAATGTATCCAAAAATAGATGCACTCGTACTGTGATTAAACATGTTGTAACAAAATAAGGCAGCGCATATAGATATACACAGATCGGCACCATAAGGCTGGGTTCACACTTGAGCGTTTTACAGCGCGTTCAAACGCGCTGTAAAACGCTCAACACATGAAAACCAATGCTTCCCTATGGCCCTGGTTCTCACTTGAGCGTTTTACAGCGCGTTTGAACGCGCTGAAAAACGCCCTACGCTCAAACAAGTTCTTGAGCTTCTTTGGGGCGTTTTGACGCGCGTTTGTGGCCATAGGACACTGCAGTCAATCACACAAACGCGCGTCAAACGCGCGTTTACTATTGCAAAAAAACGCGCATAAAAACGCGCGACAAAAACGCGGGTTAAACGCGCATATCAAATACGCTCAGGTCTGAACCCAGCCTTATTTCTACACCTGCAATCGCAATACATCTGAAACTGCCTCTAGAGCTCCTATTGAGCAATGCCACTCTTAGCAAACACGCCCCCACTCCCCTCCTTCTCTGGCCTGCGCGCCAAAACAACTGTTTTTCACCATGTATTGTGATGTACTGTAACAGCAGATTGTCCTGATGAAGAGGGATATTCTATCCTCGAAACGCGTAGACTATCCTGCAAATAAAGCCACCTATTCACCCTATTAATGACTTTGGTCTGAATACATCAAAGCAAGCGCCGGAAAAAAGCGGTCAAAATATGTTTTTATTATTTTCTCAGATTTTCATTAATGCCTGTGACAGTTAATGCCATTCCAGTACCTTAAAGGGGATGTTGCATCTGAAAATGACCTACTGTTTGAATCATGATTGTAGGTTTAATATATTTTTAAAGAATTTTTGATGATGTTATTTTTATTTTAATATCAATATCAATATCTATATTTAAAGAAAATGCAGTTTGCGCACTGGCCACTAAGCCTAATAATAGGCGCCACTTCTTGGTCTGTACAGATCACTTTAATGTAGATAACTACTATATATTAATATAATATATGTCTTTGGAGTGTGGGAGGAAAGTGGAGTACCCGGAGGAAACCCACGCAAACACGGGCAGACCATACAAACTCCATGCAAATGTTGTCCTTGGTCAGATTCGAACCCAGGACCCCAGCGCTGCAAGGCACCAGTGCTAGGATCCACCATTCACAATACGTGCTTGTCAAATCTGATCTATTCTTTCCTTGTACAATGACCGCTGCACAGGTCTTCGAGCATGCCTAGAAAACTCTTCTATATAAGTCACTGAGGTCCCCTCCTCACCATTGTGTCTATGGCCCATGTGGCTGCTGTAAAGCAATTTTCTTAATGCTTTGTAAATGCTGTTAAAGAGGACCTTTCACTAGATTAAAAATCTAAACTAAGTATACAGACATGGAGAGCGGTGCCCAGGGATCCCCCTGCACTTACTATTATCCCTGGGCGCAGCTCCGTTCGCCCGGTATAGCCTCCGGTATCTTCACATGTTAGGCTCCACCCAGTGGAACCTTCCGGGGTCTCCTTCCCCCATGCTGTAGCGCTGGCCAATCGCAGCGCTCAGCTCATAGCCTGAGAGGTTTTTTTCTCTCTCAGGCTATGAGCTGAGCGCTGCGATTGGCCAGCGCTACAGCATGGGAGAAAGAGACGCCGGCAGGTTCCACTGGGTGGAGCCTAACATGTGAAGATACCGAAGGCTATACCGGGCGAACGGAGCGGCGCCCACGGATAATAGTAAGTGTAGGGGGATCCCTGGGCATCGCTCTCCATGTCTGTATACTTAGTTTAGATTTTTTTAATCTAGTGAAAGGTCCTCTTTAAGAACATCTCAGCCAAGATGGCCACCCCCATAATCATGTTCAGGAGAAAAAAAATAAAAAATAAAATCAGATTAGAAATAAAGAATATGTGCTGCTCTCTGGTTTTAATTGGCAGATAACATTTTTGGTGACACATTTCCTTTAAAGTGGTTTTCTCCTGAAGAGTTTATTGGGCATATGCAAAAAATAAAATAAAATTAGACCAGCACCTCCAGATAATATGAACTAAAGTACAGGTGCAGGCTACCACGGCTGCAATGCACAAACAAACACTACATGCAGCAGCACACTGCTCCACATGCAAACGTTGGAAAGGTGGGTTAATCTGCATTGCATAACTGCTATACTTACTGTTAGAGATGAGTGAAGTTTTTAAAAATTTGATTCGGCCGGTTCGCCAAATTTTTTGAAAAATTCACTTTGATCTGAATTTATTCGCTGCAAATTGCGTTAAAAAACGGCTATTTCCTGACTGCAGAGAGCCTTTATAGTGGTATAGAACACATTGCCTTGCAGTAACATACATAGGGGGTCTGCTATGGTAGTGAAATAATACTGTGAGTTCGTATGACATGTAGATGACAGGTGTCGCTCTTAGAATCACTGCACACTTCACTTCTTTGGGCAGTCACGGGGCCAAAACTGACCAAATAACTCAAGTATGAACACAGCCTTACAAGTAGATGTTAGTGCAAAGAAGAAGCGCACTCCTTTTACACAGTCGTCGGCTGATTCCACATAGATGTCTACAGAAACTATTAAACGCTTATACAAGTAGAGCCCCCCGACAGAGTGGGGAGGGTGTCAGCAGTAAGTTTGTGTTTACGTCAATCATTATTTTGCACTTCCTCTGATCCGTCAGAATAATTACCCCTAAAAAAAAGGATCCTGTCTGTTGAGCATCCACCTTCACTCGGTCAGCATTTGGTCAGTAACCCAACAGTATTGCTAATGCCCAAAAAAAACAGGAGTGGATCAAAAACAGAGATGACACGTGAATGGAATATTGACATGTCTTCTATGTTTTGTACCCACTCCTGCTTTTGGCTACCAAATCACAAGCCAATTCTCTTTTTTTTTTGGAACGGGGGAGAAAAGTTTTTCACAAACAGAACATTAACACACATAAAATACAACAAAGAAGGGGCAAAACCACAAGATTTTAAAGACAAGCATTAGTATGTGCAGGTCTCACAGCTGCTGTAACAGAACGGTAAGAAGCGGTGTAACATGTAGTAAGCACTGCAGGGATCATGTCTACGACATGTAAGACGTCCGGGGGGTCCGGAACATTGTGGACAAGGTCCAAGATGAGAGTCGTCCATGTATTCAATATTGGATGTTATTAATGGCCAGCTTCGTGATGAATCCCAGCACTCGGATTAGGTAGTCCTTACTGAGGAACTTCAGGACCTCATCCTTTGATTTAAGAATATCATTCCATAAAGTCTTGGAAGTCCTCTGCGTGGATGGCATAAGAAATGCCCATGCCAGGTTCGAAGGGCACAGGGAAAACAAGCTCTGTGGCCGACACTCATCCAAACACGTCATACCCGGTACACATCGATGCTAGATATGTAAGGTCCTGAGAACTGATCACCAGCTTACCGAAACAGTCAAAGCTTCTTTGGAACCACGTTTCTACGATAGCCGTGAGCGCCTCGGAGCCGTTATACAGAAAGAGTGGGAGGCAAGTAAATGTCTCTGGTAACACCTCCAATAGATCGTCTTCTGTGTAGCTCCCGCAGAACCAACCTGTCCACACAATCCGGTCCTCTGTGCTTGCCTTGGTGAGTGGAGGCTTGTATGAAATCTGTATGAGCACAGCCAGTGGATCCCTGTCCTTTCCTTTAAGTCGAAGTAAACAGGAAAATTTGGCTTTTAGGTTCAGCTCTGAGCCCACTTCAATATCAAGACACTTCTGCTTCTTGGCAGCTATGTGGGAAGACAGGTGCTTGGAATACTCTATCAGTCTGGTGTATAAGAAATTATACATCGGTGTCACGCTGTACAGAGTCCATTGTTTTTGAAGGAGCAAAGCAGCCTCTGCCGGATCAAGACTTTCCTCCATAGGGGTGCACTGCAGGATTTTTCTTTTAGACAAGCTTCGCAATGCAGACCGTCGTGCAGAGGTCAAGATTATGGGAGGATACCTCGAGCTGTGAAAATGGTTGCTCCTTCGTGCCGATGACCTACTTCTGGAGGTTAACACCCCATCGGTGGGTTTTTGCATATCCTTGCAATAAATGATGTTCCCGTTCCCTAACTGTAAACAGAGATCTTGACAGACAAATGTATCAAACTCTGCCGCCATCTTTCTAGGCACCATGTCTCCAGTCCCCTGATCAGCCAGATTTACCAGCATCTGTTCCAGGACATAAAGTAGTGGAATGACGTTGTTCATACCGTAGTCCTGGCAACTGACAAATAACGTGGCCTCTGCAAAAGGCCTGAGCAAACAGAAGGTGTCACGCGTTGAGCTGCCACTGGCTGACATCAAAGTTACATAGGGGAGTACTCCTGTCAGCTTGGACCATCAAGAAATCGTGTATGGCCTTTCTCTGTTCGTATAGTCGGTCCAACATATGAAGGGGGGAATTCCAATGTGTGGAGACGTTGCATATCAGCCTATGTTGGGGGATGCCGTTCTGCCGCTGCAGCTTAAGGAGGGTGTGCTTTGCGGTGTACAAGTGGCTAAAGTGCATGCAAAGATTCAGGATGTCTTGCAGATGGGTGTAAGACTTCAAGAACCGCTTGACAACCAGATTGAACACGTATGTCATGCAGGGCGTGTGGATCAGCCCTCCTTGACGCAGCGCCGACACAATGTTCTTCCCGTTGTCGGTCACCATGGTTCCAATTTTGAGTTGTCGCAGAGAAAGCCAGGATTCGATTTCTTGATGAAGAACACGGAGCTGTTTCTCCCTTGTGTGACTCCATTGTTCCAGGCAAACGAGGTGTAGAACAGCGTAACACCGCCGTGCCCTGCACATGTGGTATGCTGGAGGAGCACTTTGAAATGTCCCTGAAGTGGAGGCTGAGGACACGGTGAAGGATGAGGAGGTAGAGGTGGACATTGTTGCAGGACCAAAGGAGTGAGAACGTGGAGGCGGACGCGGCATCACCTGGCCAAGTTGCTGGTGTGGCTGGGCAGGAACCACATTTACCCAGTGGACCATAAAGGACATATATGACCATACTTACAGCTACCGACCAATCTTCCTATAAAAAGCTGTATTACAAACAAATTTCACCACTGAATGGCTAATCGACGTAATTCAGTTCATATACAAGGTCTACAATCACCCATCAATTTTCCCCATAAAGGGTCCATTCACACGTCCGCAATTTCGTTCCACATTTTGCGGAACGGAATTGCGGACCCATTCGTTTCTATGATACGGAAATGTGGACTCGCACTTCCGGGTCCGCAATTCCATTCCCAAAAAAAAAAATAGAACATGTCCTATTCTTGTCCGCAATTGCGGACAAGAATAGGCATATTCTATTAGTGCTGGCGATGTGCGGTCCGCAAAATGCGGAACGCACATTGCCGCTGTCCGTGTTTTGCGGATCCGCGGATCCGCAAAACACGTTACGGACATCTGAATGGAGCCAAAGGCTGTTTCACAAGAAAATGTCACCAATGAATGGCTAATCAACATAATTTGGTTCATACAGAAGAAAGTCTCCAATCACCCATCAATTTTACCGTATTCTTTTTTCTATTAATACACCCCAAAAAATTTAATATAACAATCACGACTAATAGGATGTATGTATCTATCCTATTAATACACCCTGAAAATGGCTGTAGTACTATGGAACTTCACAGCTGAAAGGCAAATATTTTTTTTTGCCACTAATACACACCAAAAAGGGCTGTAATTTTCTCACTTCAACACAATGGCTAATAAGCCCATTTTCTTATTCCCCACTAATACATGCCAAAAAGGGCTTTAGAACATATAACTGCACCGCTGAACGGCAAATATATTTTTCTTTTGCCACTAATACACACCAAAAAGGGCTGTAATTTTCTCACTTCAATACAATGGCTAATAAGCCCTTTTTCTTATTCCCCACTAATACATGCCAAAAAGGGCTTTAGAACATATAACTGCATCGCTGAACGGCAAATATATTTTTCTTTTGCCACTAATACACAACAAAAAGAGCTTTAGAACATATAACTGCACCGCCGAATGCCAAATATATTTTACATTTGCCACTAATACATGGCAAAAAGGGCTTTAGAACATATAACTGCACCGCTGAATGGCAAATATATTTTCCTTTTGCCACTAATACATGACAAAAAGGGCTGTAATTTTCGCACTTCACCACACAAGCCCTTTTTCCCACTAATACAAGCCAAAAAATGCTTTAGAACATATAACTGCACCGCACTAGGGCAAATAAAACGTAGAAATATTTCCTTGTAATAAACCCTGTTAATGCCTGTATCAAACTGCACTTGCACCCCAATAACAAGAACGGTTTGCCGAAATGACAGAGCTGTATAATGGCAATTTGGATCCCCGGTCAGTGCAGCAAGGTTTAATAGGAATGTACCTATTACCCAGGCTGTAACCTCCCCTACTGAACACTGTTCTACATATATACTGTGGAATGATTCCTCCCTATCCTCTCCCTACACCTTGAATAATCTTTCACTTAACTTGTAAATCATTTTTTTTTTAGCACAATTAAGTTTTTCTAGCACTGTCCCTACCGATTCATTACCACGAAGCGTAAGGAAATTCGGATTCGGTGCAAACAAATTTTTCCTGAAATTCGGATTGAATTCCACTTCGTCAACTTTGATTTCGCTCATCTCTACTTACTATACGTAAAAATCTGAAGCTCTTTTTGCACATTTTTTATAAAATTGTGTCGGGCCCATTGAACAACGGGAAAGTGGCTTCTACAGATGGGAACCTACACTATTAGACTTGTCTATCCCGGGCCAAGGCCTACAACATAAAGGGCAATGAGGAATCCAACTATAATGCTCTAATTAAAAGCCTTGGACAGATGGACAGGAGCGCACAGTCCAAATTGAGGCAGCTAATCCCCATTGTAGTAAGTATAGCAATAAAGCAATAATCCATGTGCCCAGTGCTTCCATGTGTCTTTGCACATGGAGTAGTGTGCTTCTACATGTAGTTTTTTAGGGCAGATGAACATATCCTGCTTAACTGGGGCCTACTACCCAGAGACTTCCCACTGACTTCACTTGAAAAAGGCAGCGACACAGTTAAATGATAAAATGATTTCTACCAAACTACTCCATTGTATAACCAAATATTAAAGAGGTTGACTGGGCTTTTAATATTAATGACCTATCCTCAGGATAATATTTCCAAATAAAGTACAGTCGGCACTCCGTATTCTTGGTGGCGTGAGTGTCAGCCTCCCATGTACGTTTATGCAAGATAAGACCAGCACTCACTGGATGCAATATCTTTTCTTTATTGGTCACATTAAGAACAGTTGTGACACATTTCGGCTCATAAGACAATACACGTAAGACAATACACAGTAAGACACAAAGATTCAATTAGCCCGCTAACTGCAGAATGTGACGTCAGGTTGCCTTGGAGATCGTAAAAACAAAGCATCGGAAGCAGAAGCCCGCGATGAGCGTAGGTAAATGAATGGTACTAACATAAAATGTTATTTATAAACAAAATGAATAATAGAAAAGGAAGCCAACTTTCAGGTGAAGCGTATATACGGTTAGAATGAAAAAAAAGGAGGAAGAAAACTTGGCATACTCTCTGTAACCGCATGAACCGTCCATCACGTTTTCTATAAAAACAAAAGAAAAAAAAGGACCACAACTAATCACAAAAGATCAAATGTGTGTGCGAGGTGAACTATACGTCAAAGGAATCTATTTAGATCATAGTCCCGATTTAGCCCCTCTGGTTCCAGGGTCTGCAGTCTATGAATCCAAAAAGCTTCTCTTTTCTTGAGGGATTTCACCCTATCACCCCCTCTCCGTGGACAAGTTATTTGTTCTATGATCTGAAAGCACAGTTGCGAGATGTTATGCCGGCATTTGTAAAAATGATAAGGTATGGGAAGTAACAGATTCTTTTTTCTTATGGTCGATTTGTGTTTACAAAATTGATCCTTCATTCTGGTAGAAGTCTCACCGACATACACATCCTTACACCATTCTCAACTACAGAGAGTCCACAGAATAGTTTCTGATACTAATACTAGGGAGATCTGTGTGGGAGAAATGATGAATAAATTTGAGAGACGAGGATAATCCCAGATCTTTGTTAAATGTAGAGAGGGATAAAATTAACCCTGATACACCAATGCGCACTCAAAAGAAATCACAGATTCCATTTGTAGTTAAATATCACCCTTGGATGAACAAATGTAAAACTATCACTGGAATATTATGACCAAAGCTTATCCAGACATTGACGAGTTTCAACATCCACCTATGATCTGCTACAAGAAATCCAAAAATATTTGCAACATGCTAGTCAAAGCCGACATAGGTAGTGACAAAATGATGGCAAGGCAGATGACACTGTCCACACCGAGAAAGGGCACATTTCCTTGTCTCCAATGTATACATTGTTTGAGTGTGATTAGGGGTGAGTATTTTACCCACCCACACACAGGGGAGAGATTTTGCACTAATGGTTTTTTCACATGCAACAGTAATTTTGTTATATACATCTTGAAATGCCCGTGAGGACTTTGTCGGTGAGACTTCTACCAGGATCAAGGATCGATTTTGTAAACACAAATCGACCATAGGAAAAGAGAATCTGCCGGCATAACATCTCGCAACTGCGCTTTCAGATCATAGAACAAATACCTTGTCCACGGAGAGGGGTGATAGGGTTAAATCCCTCAAGAAAAGAGAAGCTTTTTGGATCCATAGACCGCAGACCCTGGAACCAAAGGGGTTAAATCGGGACTATGATCTAAATAGCTTCCTTTGATGTAAAGTTCACCTCGCACACACATTTGATCTTTTGTGATTAATTGTGGTCCTTTTTTTTCTTTTGTTTTTATAGAAAACGTGATGGACGGTTCATGCGGTTACAGAGAGTATACATAGTTTTTTTCTCTCCTTTTTTCTCCTTTTCTATTATTAATTTTATTTATGAATAACATTTTATGTTAGTACCATTGATTTACCTACGCTCATCGCGGGCTTCTGCTTCCGATGCTTTGTTTATACGATCTCCAAGGCAACCTGACGTCACATCCTGCAGTTAGCGGACTATTTAAATCTTTGTGTCTTACTGTGTAATGTCTGTTTAAGAAAGGCTCATCTTACGAGCCGAAACGCGTCACAACTGTTCTTTATGTGACCAAAAAAGAAATGATATTGCATCCAGTAAGTGTCGGTCCTATCCTCAGGATAAGTCTTCAATATCAGATTGGCGGGGGTCCGATCAGCTGTATGAGGAGACAGTGCGCGCAGTGTGCACGCGCCCTCTGCCTTCTCTCTTCCTGCTAACCGCTGCTGTCTATGGCAAAGCAGCAGCGAGCAGGAACACAAACAGGAGATGGCACGTGCGCACTGAGGATAGGTCATCAATATTAAAAGCCCGGACAACCCCTTTCATCTACAAGCGGACAAGTCAACAAAATTACTCAAGTCAACACAATCTACCATTGAATCGCTGAAATAAGGAAAAAGGTAAACCTCATCCCATGCTTCTTATATTCCCTTTTTGTATTCCCTGTATATTACTGACAAAATATCTGTATATTACAGAGAAAAGGAGTCAACTGATCACAACACCATTCTGTTTCTAAGCAATAACTAGTTTCTCTAAGTGACAGAATAACACATTGAGCATGAAGCTGATGCTAAGTATGACACACTGGTTATTCTTAGTGCCTCATCATTACATAAAGTTTGTTGTCTATAACTTGCTAATTTTCAGCTTTTTTATAGGTACAGGATGGTATGCTAAAAAAAAAAAAAAATCAATTATTAAAAGGGTTCTCTGGCTCTATCTTGAAATTTCTTCATGGAAATCACCTGTGGAGAGAAGGTTATTATACTAATACTTACCCTCCGCCGCACAGGCGTTCCCACAATCCTCTTCACGGTCACGTGACCACTCCTGCAGCATTTTCATCTCTTCCGGTCCCTCGCCGTATTCTTCTCTTCCTCTCTAAAGCAGGAGACGGTACCTCACCTCTAAAGTCACTGCCTCCTGACGGCTGCATGCTACTGCGCATGCGCCGGGACCAACGGCCGTCTTCTGAGTGTACAGGCTTCTATGTGAAGCGTGTACTGACTCATGCACAGAATGATGTAAGCGTTGTGTACACAACATAGTCAGCCACACAGGCACATTCGGATCACTGGATGGCACTTGGGGGCAATGAATGGCACATAGGGGTACTGTGGATGGCACTGACTGTATAATAGTAATGTATGATACAACCAGTCTTTATCTGACCATGGGCTCGTGTACTCACCTCATCATGTGTACATACCCCCAGATCAGATAAGAGACTGGCTGTATCATATATTACTGTGCAGTTGGCCTGGAAGATGTGGCCTGCACATGGACCACGGTTCCCCAGGCTGATTGTGGTCGTAACACACAGAGTATCACACATGAAACACCATGATAAACACATCAATGCTGCAAATAAAGTCCACACATTATAACTAGAATACTTAAATGCACTAAAGGAGCCGGATCATTCATTAATGATAATATGGTTTATGTTGATTCTTTACCGGTCATCAACATACACCATATATTTCTGTTTTTCCCCCTATACAGATTTTTTTTTTTACTGTACATACACACGTTTTGTTTAAATGAAACCATAAAAATGGCTTGGCGTTTTCAATGTTGACATTTTTTATAGAGAATTAAAAGGGATAGTAAAATTTAGCCTTAACTGTAACAGTCTGCATTGCAATATCATCACTAATGAAGCTCATGAAAGACATGGGCAAGAATAATCAGTGCTATCCAGGTTAGGCCTCATGCACACAACCGGTTTTTTTTTAAGGTCCGCAAAAACGGGGTCCGTAGGTCCGTGATCCGTGACCGTTTTTTCGTCCGTGGGTCTTCCTTGATTTTTGGAGGATCCACGGACATGAAAAAAAAAGTCATTTTGGTGTCCGCCTGGCCGTGCGGACCCAAATGGATCCGTTCTGACTTACAAAGCAAGTCAATGGGGACGGATCCGTTTGACGTTGACACAATATGGTGCAATTGCAAACGGATCCGTCCCCCATTGACTTTCAATGTAAAGTCAGGAGTTAATATACCATAGGATCGGAGTTTTCTCCAATCCGCTGGTATATTTTAACTTGAAGCGTCCCCATCACCATGGGAACACCTCTATGTTAGAATATACCATCGGATTTGAGTTACATCGTGAAAACTCATATCCGACAGTATATTCTAACACAGAGGCGTTCCCATGGTGATGGGGACGCTTCAAGTTAGAATATACTATGAACTGTGTACATGACTGCCCCCTGCTGCCTGGCAGCACCCGATCTCTTACAGGGGGCTGTGATCAGCACAATTGACCCCTCAGGTGCCGCCCCCCCTCTATTGTATTAATATCATTGGTGGCCAGTGCGGCCCCCCCTCCCTCCCTCTATTGTATTATCATTGGTGGCCAGTGTGCGCCCCCCCCCTCTATTGTATTATCATTGGTGGCCAGTGTGCGGCCCCCCCCCCGTCCCCCCCTCTATTGTATTATCATTGGTGGCGAGTGTGCGCCCCCCCTCTATTGTATTAATATCATTGGTGGCAAGTGTGCGGCCCCCCCCGGCCCCCCCTCCCTCCCTCTATTGTATTATCATTGGTGGCCAGTGTGCGGCCCCCCCTCTATTGTATTATCATTGGTGGCCAGTGTGCGCCCCCTCCTCCCTCTATTGTATTATCATTGGTGGCCAGTGTGCGGCCCCCCCTCCCTCCCTCTATTGTATTATCATTGGTGGCCAGTGTGCGCCCCCCCGCCCCCCCCCTCTATTGTATTAATATCATTGGTGGCCAGTGTGCGGCCTCCCCTCTCCCCCCCACCCGATCATTGGTGGCAGCGGAGAGTTACGATCGGAGTCCCAGTTTAATCGCTGGGGCTCCGATCGGTAACCATGGCAACCAGGACGCTACTGCAGTCCTGGTTGCCATGGTTACTTAGCAATATTAGAAGCATCATACTTACCTGCTGCGCTGTCTGTGACCGGCCGGGAGCTCCTCCTCCTGGTAAGTGACAGGTCTGTGCGGCGCATTGCTTAATGATCTGTCACTTACCAGTAGGAGGAGCTCCCGGCCGGTCACAGACAGCTCAGCAGGTAAGTATGATGCTTCTAATATTGCTAAGTAACCATGGCAACCAGGACTGCAGTAGCGCCCTGGTTGCCATGATTACTGATCGGAGCCCCAGCGATTAAACTGGGACTCCGATCGGAACTCTCCGCTGCCACTAATGATCGGGGGGGGGGGGGGGGAGGCCACACACTGGCCACCAATGATATTAATACAATGGAGGGGGGGCCGGGGGGGCGCACACTGGCCACCAATGATAAAACAATAGAGGGAGGGAGGGGGGCCGCACACTGGCTACCAATGATAATACAATAAAGGGAGGGAGGGGGGGCCGCACACTGGCCACCAATGATAATACAATAGACGGAGGGAGGGGGGGCTGGCGCACACTGGCTACCAATGATAATACAATAAAGGGAGGGAGGGGGGGGCTGGAAGGGGCCGCACTGACCACCAATGAAATTAAAACTGGGGAGGGAGGGGGGTCTGCCCCCTGCTGCCTGGCAGCCCCTGATCTCTTACAGGGGGCTATGATACGCACAATTAACCCCTTCAGGGGTGGCACCTGAGGGGTTAATTGTGCGGATCACAGCCCCCTGTAAGAGATCGGGTGCTGCCAGGCAGCAGGGGGCAGTCATGTACACAGTTCGTAGTATATTCTAACTAGAAGCGTCCCCATCACTATGGGAACACCTCTGTGTTAGAATATACTGTCGGATTTGAGTTTTCACGAAGTGAAAACTCAGCTCTGAAAAAGCTTTTATGCAGATGGATCTTCGGATCCGTCTGTATGAAAGTAGCCTAAGGACACGGATCACGGACACGGATGCCAATCTTGTGTGCATCCGTGTTTTTTCACTGACCTGTTGTCCGTCAAAAAAATAGGACAGGTCATATTTTTTGGACGGACAGGATACACGGATCATGGAGGCGGATGAAAAACAGTGCATTTTCCGAGTTTTTTAACGGACCCATTGAAAGTCAATGGGTCCGCAGAAAATCACGCAAAACGTAACAACGGCCACGGGTGCACACAACGGTCGTGTGCATGAGGCCTTAGGGTGCTAAAAAATACACAATTAATTATAACAAGAAATCGCCAATGCATTTCAATGGGCAGGAATTCCCAAATCAGCTGGAAGGAAAAGTTAGATACAAAATGACCTTCACTCTTCCTGCCTACGGTATATGCAAGTGTCACATGATATGGCCATTCCGCCCCATGGGAATGTGTAAGTATGTTACAGGGGACAGGTGAATTCCTGACAATACCTTAATAAGGGAGAATTAGGAGGGTGATGATGTATTGAAACCCCTATCTTATATACGTTGGCTCCCATTTCTTAGGCTACTTTCACACTTGCGTTCGGTGCGGATCCGTCTGGTATCTGCACAGACGGATCCGCACCTATAAGCACATATACTGCATAACCAATTAACAAAAAGCTATATTTTCACAATTAAAGAGTTCTAATAGACTAAGTATATTTAAAGTACAGTAAAAAAATTAAAATAGGGATTGCAAATAAAGGCTAAAGAGTATAATTCCTTCGACAGCATAGATAGTAAGCCAGACACTCTAGCAAGACTAAGGGTACACGTTCACAAGGTGGTAATTTGTTGTGTCCTATTGTTTTCGCTTTTTGGGAATCTGAGCTACCGTTCATATGGCCGTGGATTTTAAATCCACAACGGAAACGGCAGTGAATTATCCGCACTGAATAGACCTTGAGCAGCAAATCTGTGGAAAAAAAATCTGTGGATTCAGATTCAGATTTTCTGCCACAGATTCCTCATTGGACTTTTTCCAAACAATTATAAAGCTGTGTGAACATACAGTAGTTTAAAATTATGGTATAAAACTAATGATATAGTATCTGCTATACCCAAGAACACCATTGTCGCTTTCTCTATTCACTGCATAGCGCTCAGTGAGTGCTATGCACCGAGGATAAGAGAAGGCAGAAATGGTAATAAACTGCTTCTGTCTTCTCCTTGTGGTCCCCATGCATCTCCGACAGCTGAGGATCCGACATGCTTCTGCTAAATTTCAGGAACAGTAGCTTTAAAGGGGTAGTCAGAGTTAAAATTGGATTATACTAATAAAATACAGTAAAAAAAACAAAAAACGGTATAATTATAGTAAACTAATAACTTACCTTATCTTCACTAGCCCCTCCAATCCATTGCTGTTGTTTCTTCCTCTTCCCTGGTCTGCACTCAGTGATTTATTGTGGCGGCTGCAGTGGTAATGTCATCTACAATTTCAAAGTGTCAGAGTCAGTGGCCTCAGGATGGTGTATGGCCAGAGACTGCTGAGGTCTGAGACTGGCTGCAGCAGTATATGAGACGCCACTGCAGCAACCACAACGTGATATGTGATTGGCTGCAGCCCAAGGAAGAGGAAGGAGCAGCAGCGCAGGATCGGAGGGTGAAGATGAGGTAAGATATTTTATTATTTTACCAGTCTCACTGCAGATTTGTATAATAACATTTTAACTCAGACAACCCCTTTAATAATAAAATATCAAGTGCATACTAAAAAGCAAATTAAAACAGGCGAAGATTCCAAACTGAAATACTGGAATAAAGCAGTGTGTGGATAAAAGCTGGCCTCCCATGGGTTATGTAAAAAAGTCTGGAATAAGGTATAAAAATGGAAATTGCATTTGCTTTTTCACTAAGTTGCCCAAAGGGAATATAATGTATCCACAATTGTATATAGTCACATAATAACAATCTAACTTACTAGCAAAGAGCCATAGTTGTAGATAAATTCATTGGTGATCACCTGGGGACGAAATACCTGTTAAAATAAAAATAGGTATTAATAAAGGGCACATCAACAAGTTTGTATGGTTGGCAGATGAGAGGGATGTCGGTTCAGGGAGAGCACTGTTGCAGCCTGACACTTCCTCTGCCAGTCAGGAGAATGTCAGCTCCAGTAAGCAGGGGACCAGGAGAGCAGGGCAGGCCAGACAGGTGCTGGTACTGGGAGACTCAATTATTAGGGGTACAGATAGGGCAATCTGTCACAATGATCGGGATCGTCGAACCATGTGTTGTCTTTCTGGCGCTCAAGTTCGACACATTGCTGATCGGGTTGACAGATTATTGGGAGGGGCTGTAAAAGATCCAGAGGTCATGGTCCATATCAGAACCAATGACAAAGTTAGAGGCAGGTGGAGCTTCCTTAAAGGAGTTGTCCAGGTTCAGAGCTGAACCCGGACATACCTCCATTTTCACCCAGGCCGCCCCCTTGACTTAAGCATCGGAGAAGTTCATGCTCCGATGCTCTCCTTTGCCGTGCGCTAAATCGCGCAAGGCAAAGGCATTTTAGGAGTTCCGGTGACAAACCGGGCTATCCATGGGGCTGCCAGGAAGCCCGGTGTCACCGGCACTGATGGGCGGGCTTTAGCGCTGCCCTAGCCAGTAAAACTGCGTCATCGAACACACTGTCGGGTGAAAGCTTCCGCCCAGCAGTGTGTTATTTAAAACAAAAGAACTCGTGCCCGCGCGATCTAGCGCAGGGCAAGGGAGCGCATCGGAGCAAACTTCAAAAAAGCTAAATTTAGCCAACTAAGAGAGGCCATAGGCCTAACTAACTGGGACAAAGTCCTCAAAAATAAAAATACAGCCACGAAATGGGATATTTTTAAAAGCATTCTAAAATCTAATTGTGAGAGGTACATACTTTATGGGAATAAAAGGTTAAGGAACAAGAAGAAACCAATGTGGATAAATAGAACTGTAAAGAAAGCAATAAATGACAACAAAAAAAAACATTTAAAGGGAACCTGTCACCAGTTTTATGGTGTCCTAACTAGGGTTGTTGCGGGTATCGAAATTTCGATACCCAATCGATACTTCTGTCCCGGTATCGATACGATACCGGGATTTCCATTTTTTCGATACTGGGCTGCGCTTCTGCGCAGTCTAGTATCTCTGAACATGAGAGCGCTGCTCTCAGCGCGCTCATGTTCTCTCAGCAGCACGGGGAGAAGGAAGCAGTCTCTCCCTCCCCCTGTGCTGCTGCCGCCGCTGCCACCAATGAGAAGAGAGGGGTGGAGGAGGGGCGGGCGCACTGCGCCATCAATGATAGTACTTTTCCTACACAGAGCCGCGCCCAGCGATGTCCCAGCACTCACCATTAGTCCTGGGCGCCGCTCCGTTTGCCCGCTGTGCCCCATTACTGTCTCCTCTCCTGCTCCACATGCTGATTACTATCGGAGGGATGGGGAGGAGACATCAGCTTCTCTAGTGGGCGTTCCTTCCTGCGCTGCGATTGGACAGCGCTACAGCCAGGGAGAAGGAACGCCCACTAGTGAAGCTGATGTCTCCTCCCCATCCCTCCGATAGTAATCAGCATGTGGAGCAGGAGAGGAGACAGTAATGGGGCACAGCGGGCGAACGGAGCGGCGCCCAGGAATAATAGTAAGTGCTGGGACATCGCTGGGCGCCGCTCTGTGTAGCCTAATACTGAAAGTCTGGACCCAGGAAAAGTAGACTTTAACCCATAATACAGGAGGCGGGTGCCGGTAGCAGAATCGCATTGCCGGCATCCTGCCCCTGACACCCGCCTCCTGTATTAAGGGGTAATTATCATTGGTGGTGCAGTGTGCCCCTTCTCCCCCCCCCCCCCTCAACCCCGCATCCCATTAAAATCATTGGTGCCGGCCCCTCTCTACCACCCCAGTATTAAAATCATTGGTGGCAGTGGCCACAAGGTCCTCTCCCCTCCCCCTCATTGGTGGTGCAGTGGCAGCTTCTGATCGGAGCCCCAGCTGTGTAAGCCTGGGGCTCCGATCAGTTGCCATGGCAGCCAGGACGCTACTGAAGCCCTGGCTGCCATGGTAACATCCGTGATGCTGTGTGCACAGAGCACAGAGCAGCAGGGACAGTGTGAAGTCCTAATTACCCTGATAGAGCTCTATCAGGGTGAATAGGACAAGGGATGAAAAGATCCCAGGTTCTGGCCCCTAGGGGGGGGAATCGTTATTAAATAAAAAGTGTAAAAAAAAAAGGAAAAAAATACCCCACCAACATATGAAGTATGAATCACCCCCTTTTCCCAATTTCACATATAAAATGTATAAATAATAAACATATTACATATTGCCACGTCAGAAAAGTCCAAACTATTAAAATATAAAAAAAATCTATGCGGTGAACGCCAGAACAGAAAAAATAAAAAAATACTGCGCGATTCGCCATTTTTTAAAATGCAGAATGCATGTGGCTTTTTTTTTTTTCACGTGGTATCGAATGCTATCGAGTATCGCAATACTTTTTCATGGTATCGAAACCGAATAAAAAAATTGGTATCGCAACAACTCTAGTCCTAACTAAGGGCAACATAAATAAGTGACTGATTCGCTTAGCAAAATGCTGGGTCACTTTCTTTAATTGACCCAGTCAATCTGCCAACATCTTGTATTGAAAAGCTCCAGCTGATAATGATGAGTCATGAATATTCATGAGCTCCTGACTCTCAACGTCCAACTGCTGCTGAATGACAGTTTTTTTCCCCATATGAATCAGCAGCAGGTGGGCAGGGGAATGGCTATAGCTCTGAATTAAATATACGCTGGACTCAATGACATCACACTGGACTCAAATCAGCTTATTAGCATGCGGCATCTTTGTGTGTATATTATGAGGTAACCATCTGTCACACCAGTAAGTGAATACATCTAAGGCACTTTTTAGTAGTTAATGATTGTATATAATTAGTTAGATTATAATCAAATATCCACATGACAGGTCCCCTTTAAATCACTAAAACAGGAGGGTAGCGAGGAAGCACTGAAAAACTATAAGGAAAAAAATAGAATATGTAAAAAACAAATAAAAGCAGCCAAACTAGAGACTGAGAGATTAATTGCCAAAGAGAGCAAAACAAAACCTAAAATGTTCAATTATATAAATGGTAAAAAGTATAAATCTGAAGGTGTCGGCCCTCTACAGAATAATGAGGGGGGAGTTGCAGAGAGCGATGAGGAGAAAGCAAAGCTATTAAATATTTTTTTTCTCCACTGTATTCACTGAGGAAAATAAACTTTCAGATGAAATGCAGAATGTAAAAGTTAATTCCCCATTAAAAGTGCCTTGTCTAACCCAGGAAGAAGTACAGTGGCGTCTTAAAAAGATTAAAATAGACAAATCGCCAGGACTGGATGGCATACACCTCCGTATCCAAAGAGAATTAACTAATGTCATAGCCAGACCCTTATTTCTGATATTTAAGGACTCTATACTGACAGGGAGTGCTCCACAGGATTGGTGCATAGCAAATGTGGTGCCAATATTCAAAAAGGGTCCAAAAACAGAGCCCGGATACTATAGGCCGTTAAGTTTAACATCTGTTGTGGGTAAACTGTATGAAGGTTTTCTAAGAGATGCTATCTTGGAGTACCTCAATAAAAATAAGCAAATAACGCCATATCAGCATGGCTTCATGAGGGATCGGTCATGTCAAACTAATTTAATCAGTTTCTATGAGGAGGTAAGTTCTAGATTTGACAGCGGCGAATCAATGGATGTCGTATATCTGGACTTCTCCAAAGCATTTGACACTGTACCGCATGAAAGGTTAGTATATAAAATGAGAATGCTTGGACTGGAAGAAAATGTCTGTATGTGGATAAGTAACTGGCTTAGTGATAGAAAGCAGAGGGTGGTTATTAATGGTACACACTCAGATTGGGTCACTGTCACTATTGGGGTACCTCAGGGGTCAGTATTGGGCCCTATTCTCTTCGATATATTTATTAATGATCTTGTAGAAGGCTTGCACAGTAAAATATCAATTTTTGCAGATGACACTAAGCTGTGTAAAGTAATTAACACAGAAAAGGAAAGTATACTGCTACAGAAGGATCTGGATAGATTAGAGGGTTGGGCAAAAAAGTGGAAGATGAGGTTTAACACTGACAAATGTAAGGTTATGCACATGGGAAGGGATAATGCAAGTCAACCGTACATACTAAATGGTAAAAAACTGGTTAACACTGACATGGAAAAGGACCTAGGAATTTTAGTGCACAGCAAACTAAGCTGTAAAAACTAGTGTCAGGCAGCTGCTGCCAAGTCCAATAAGATAATGGGTTGCATCAAAAGGGGCATAGATGCCCGTGATGAGAACATAGTCCTACCACTTTACAAATCACTGGTCAGACCACACATGGAGTACTGTGTACAGTTCTGGGCTCCTGTGAACAAGGCAGACATAGAAGAGCTGGAGAGTGTTCAGAGGAGAGCAACTAAAGTAATAACTGGAATGGATGGACTACAGTACTCTGAAAGATGATCCAAATTAGGGTTATTCACTTTAGAAAAAATACTACTGAGGGGAGATCTAATTACTATGTATAAATATATCAGGTGACAGTACAGAGATCTCTCCCATCATCTATTATCCCCAGGACTGTGAATGTGACGAGGGGACATCCTCTGCTTCTGAAGGAAAGAAGGTTTGTACACAAACATAGAAGAGGACTCTTTACGGTAAGAGCAGTGAGACTATGGAACTCTCTGCCTGAGGAGGTGGTGATGGTAAGTTCACTAAAAGAGTTCAAGAGGGGCTTAGATGAATTTCTGGAGTGTAATAATATTACAGGCTATAGTTACTAGAGAGCGGTCGTTGATCCAGGAAGTTATTCTGATTGCCTGATTGGAGTCGGGAAGGACTTTTTTCCCCCTTAAGTGTGAAAACTTGGCTTCTACCTCACAGGTTTTTTTGTTGTTTTTTTGCCTTCGTCTGGATCAACTTGCAGGATAACAGGCCGAACTGGATGGACAAATGTATTTTTTTGGCCTTATATACTATGTTACTATAAAGTGTATGGGTAAAACAAAGCCGATGGTTAGCCAATGATAATAAAAGAACAAATTATTTTTGAAAATGTTAAGGGTTTGTTGGAACATGTAATAAGTAGGTAATCGTTTTTATGAGCACCATGGTTGTAGAAGAACCACACACACAAAACTAAAGTGAAACCTGTTTGAGATGGCCACTAAAAACTGAGTTGTCCAGCTGGGCAAAATTTTCAGTTCAGCATTCCGAGTGGTTATGTCACGGATCAGCGGATCCGTGACATTTTTACCGAGGACAGTTGCATATGAAGGGGGTAGGCATTCACTATCATTTCACCCTGGCTGGTGTAGATTTCGATCTAAGCGCACAGACTGGCAGAGGATGTGCCTAATTTATGTTGAGAAACACCAAAAATACTTCCCCATATAATGATATTTAAACCATATACGTGACAACACATAGAACCAACCAGAATATATGGATTTACTGTGTAGTAATTAACATGCTCAAACACAATTCATGATTAATACATAACATTTTATTAGCAATCAAAGTACATGATTGACACAACACAATGGATTAAAAACACTTAAAATTCATAGTAATGGTGGTACGGAGGTAAGGGAGTCCAATAAAGTGCAAGTGCATAAACTGGTCAGGAAAAGTACAATGATGGTACATGCAAAAATTGTATACATTCAGGTCCATAAATATTGGGACATCAACACAATTCTAAAATTTTTGGCTCTATACACCACCACAATGGATTTGAAACGAAACTAACAAGATGTGCTTTAACTGCAGACTGTCAGCTTTAATTTGAGGGTATTTACATCCAAATCAGGTGAACGGTGTAGGAATAACAACAGTTTGCATATGTGCCTCCCACTTGTGAAGGGACCAAAAGTAATGGGACAATTGGCTTCTCAGCTGTTCCATGGCCAGGTGTGTTTTATTCCCTCATTATCCCAATTACAATGAACAGATAAAAGGTCCAGAGTTCATTTCAAGTGTGCTATTTGCATTTGGAATCTGTTGCTGTCAACTCTCAAGATGAGATCCAAAGAGCTGTCACTATCAGTGAAGCAAGCCATTATTAGGCTGAAAAAAAACGAAACAAACCCATCAGAGATAGCACAAACATTAGGCGTGGCTAAAACAACTGTTTGGAACATTCTGAAAAAGAAGGAATGCACCGGTGAGCTCAGCAACACCAAAAAAAACAGAAGACCACGGAAAACAACTGTGGTGGATGACCGAAGAATTATTTCCCTGGTGAAGAAAACACCCTTCACAACAGTTGACCAGATCGAGAACACTCTCCAGGAGGTAGGTGTATGTGTGTCAAAGTCAACAATCAAGAGAAGACTTCCCCAGAGTGAATACAGAGGGTTCACCACAAGATGTAAACCATTGGTGAGCCTCAAAAACAGGAAGGCCAGATTAGAGTTTGCCAAACGACATCTAAAAAAGCCTTCATAGTTCTGGAACAACATCCTATGGACAGATGAGACCAAGATCAACTTGTACCAGAGTGATGGGAAGAGAAAAGTATGGAGAAGGAAATGAACTGCTCATAATCCTAAGTATACCACCTCATCAGTGAAGCATGGTGGTGGTAGTGTCATGTATGGCTACAAATGGAACTGGTTCTCTTGTATTTATTGATGATGTGACTGCTGACAAAAGCAGCAGGATGACTCCTGAAGTGTTTCGGGCAATATTATCTGCTCATATTCAGCCAAATGCTTCAGAACTCATTGGACGGCGCTTCACAGTACAGATGGACAATGACCCAAAGCATACTGCAAAAGCAACCAAAGAGTTTTTTAAGGGAAAGAAGTGGAATGTTATGCAATGGCCAAGTCAATCACCTGACCTGAATCCGATTGAGCATGCATTTCACTTGCTGAAGACAAAACTGAAGGGAAAATGCCCCAAGAACAAGCAGGAACTGAAGACAGTTGCAGTAGAGGCCTAGCAGAGCATCACCAGGGATGAAACCCAGCGTCTGGTGATGTATATGCGTTCCAGACTTCAGGCTGTAATTGACTGCAAAGGATTTGCAACTAAGTATTAAAAAGTTAAAGTTTGATTTATGATTATTATTCTGTCCCATTACTTTTGGTCCCTTAACAAGTGGGAGACACATATGCAAACTGTTGTAATTCCTTCACCGTTCACCTGATTTGGATGTAAATCCGCCTCACATTAAAGCTGACAGTCTGCTTTAACGCACATCTTGTTCATTTCATTTCAAATCCATTGTGGTGGTGTATAGAGCCAAAAATGTTAGAATTGTTTCGATGTCCCCATATTTATGGACCTGACTGTATCTAATATAATTAGTGACCTTGCTAATATATTTAGACTAATAAAAAATCAGAGCAAGTGCAGAGGAAAAAATATACCAATATACTACAAAACAATGCAAACACCAAGTTATCAGTATAAAAGGTGCAATATACTGACCAGTAACAGATCTCTCCTCACCAAGAGACCACCGATCCAAACTCTGACGCACGTTTCACGGTCTGCTTCCTCAAGGGGTAATGACTGGAGGTGTGGCTATGGGAAGCATATATATATATAGGGCCAGCAGGGAAATATTTTTCAATCTACCTCAAGCACATGACTACCCATAGGCCAATAGTATGTAGGGAGCACAGGCGTATACGTGATTGTCATCAAGACCTACCAATAGCAAACCTTGCGTATACCTGAAAATAATCTAATAATAAGGGTGCCGCTAATTACCTAGCGTGGCATCCGTACCATATGAATTTTAAGTGTTTTTAATAGATTGTGTTGTGTCAATCATGTCTGTACTTTGATTACTAATAAAATGCTATATAGTAATCATGAATTGTGTTTGATCATGTTAATTACTACACATTAAATCCATAAATTCTTTTTAGTTCTATATAATTTATGAATAGGCTTGTACCTTATCAAAAATTAAGAGCATCCTCCAGCGGCACAAGTCGTTGAAAAATGCCCCCAATGTCATTTTGTTTGGTTTTATTGTGTATATATTATAGTTAGTAGGCATGCATTGACAAATGTTTCTACAGTACCAAAAGTCTTGTGAAAAATAACAGCCAAATTCATTTTATTTTAAATATTTCCAGGATTTCCTTGAATCACGCTTATTATCCATGTTTTTTTTTAATAAACAGGTGTTCATAGACAGGCTGGGTATTGGAAGCTTTTGATTTTCACATGTTTTCAAGTGTTTTATGAAATGTCAATAGGAGTGCTCTAATTCAGTGGTTTCTAAAATGCATATTCATTTCAGTAGCGAGTGGCTTCAAACACATGATCTTTGCTCCATTGATGACCTGTACCTAACACCAGACCTTTTCCGAGATGGGTAGGGGTTTCAACAACCAAACAGTTCGGTTGACATGTAACAAAACCTTTCAAGTTTGTGCTTTTACTCATCCCTGTAATGGAGACTTCAAAAGTATAATAAATAATACTGAACCTGGGACGTTACAAGATGAAGTATTATCGCCATATTAGGAAGGCACATTTTCAGCTGTTTAGCCTGGACCGTTGAGGGATGTTTGCGTCCGGACACATTTGACAAGGAATTGAGAATATCACCTGCAAGAAAAATTGTGAAGATTAGGTAATACAATGGTGGGAAGCTTTACCAAAACTGTCTAAACCTCCAAAATGTCAGGGTCCAAGGATGCCCAGATGGTTCAGGCTGTCTGCATCAGTCTAAGCAGGGGTGCAAACCTTATAAAGTCACAGTACATATGGGGTAATTTATCAAACTGGTGTAAAGTAGAACTGGCAACTTATTTGCCTATAGAAAAAAAATCAGATTCCACCTTTCATTTTCCAAAAGAGCTGTCAAAAATGAAAGTGGAATTTGATTTGTTGCTATGGGCAACTAAGCCAGTTCTACTTTACACCAGTTTGATAAATCAGTGATGCCCAACCTACGGCCTGCGGGCCAAATGCGGACCACGAAGCCGTGTCATGCGGCCCGCGCAGTAACAGGACTTTATCAGCGCAGGGCGCACTGTGAACGTCACAGGCAGCAAAGCGATGCTGCCTGTGCCTGCAATCTCCCCGCCCAGCGCCGCCTCCTAGCTAATTTATTCACTGCACTTGCCTCTGTAAAAATTGAAGAGAAGCGCCGTAATCTCGCACAGGCGCACTGGCAGAGGCATCGAAGTGCGCATGCACCGTCTTCCTGGCCTCTGCCAGTGCGCCTGTGCGAGATTACGGCGCTTCTCTTCAATTATACAGAGGCAAGTGCAGTGAATAAATTAGCTAGGAGGCGGCTCTGGGTGGGGAGGAGATCTGTGGATGACACTGAGGGGGGGGGCTATCTGTGGATGACACTGAGGGGGGGGCTATCTGTGGATGACACTGAGGGGGGGGGCTATCTGTGGATGACACTGAGGGGGGGGCTATCTGTGGATGACACTGAGGGGGGGGCTATCTGTGGATGACACTGAGGGGGGGGCTATCTGTGGATGACACTGAGGGGGGGGCTGTCTGTGGATGACACTGGGGGGGGGGGCTATCTGTGGATGACACTGAGGGGGGGGCTATCTGTGGATGACACTGAGGGGGGGGGCTATCTGTGGATGACACTGAGGGGGGGCTATCTGTGGATGACACTGAGGGGGGGCTATCTGTGGATGACACTGAGGGGGGGGGCTATCTGTGGATGACACTGAGGGGGGGGGCTATCTGTGGATGACACTGAGGGGGCGGCTATCTGTGGATGACACTGAGGGGGCGGCTATCTGTGGATGACACTGAGGGGGGGCGCTATCTGTGGATGACACTGAGGGGGGGGCGCTATCTGTGGATGACCCTTACGGGGGGGATCTGTGGATGACCCTTACGGGGGGGATCTGTGGATGACCCTTACGGGGGGGGATCTGTGGATGACCCTTACGGGGGGGATCTGTGGATGACCCTTACGGGGGGGATCTGTGGATGACCCTTACGGGGGGGATCTGTGGATGACCCTTACGGGGGGGATCTGTGGATGACCCTTACGGGGGGGATCTGTGGATGACCCTTACGGGGGGGATCTGTGGATGACCCTTACGGGGGGATCTGTGGATGACCCTTACGGGGGGGATCTGTGGATGACCCTTACGGGGGGGATCTGTGGATGACCCTTACGGGGGGGATCTGTGGATGACCCTTACGGGGGGGATCTGTGGATGACCCTTACGGGGGGGATCTGTGGATGACCCTTACGGGGGGGATCTGTGGATGACCCTTACGGGGGGGATCTGTGGATGACCCTTACGGGGGGGATCTGTGGATGACCCTTACGGGGGGGATCTGTGGATGACCCTTACGGGGGGGATCTGTGGATGACCCTTACGGGGGGGATCTGTGGATGACCCTTACGGGGGGGATCTGTGGATGACCCTTACGGGGGGGATCTGTGGATGACCCTTACGGGGGGGATCTGTGGATGACCCTTACGGGGGGGATCTGTGGATGACCCTTACGGGGGGGATCTGTGGATGACCCTTACGGGGGGGATCTGTGGATGACCCTTACGGGGGGGATCTGTGGATGACCCTTACGGGGGGGATCTGTGGATGACCCTTACGGGGGGGATCTGTGGATGACCCTTACGGGGGGGATCTGTGGATGACCCTTACGGGGGGATCTGTGGATGACCCTTACGGGGGGATCTGTGGATGACCCTTACGGGGGGGATCTGTGGATGACCCTTACGGGGGGGATCTGTGGATGACCCTTACGGGGGGGATCTGTGGATGACCCTTACGGGGGGATCTGTAGATGACACTTACGGGGGGATCTGAGGATGACACTTACGGGGGGATCTGTGGATGACACTTACGGGGGGATCTGTGGATGACACTTACGGGGGGATCTGTGGATGACACTTACGGGGGGATCTGTGGATGACACTTACGGGGGGATCTGTGGATGACACTTACGGGGGGGATCTGTGGATGACACTTACGGGGGGATCTGTGGATGACACTTAGGGGGATCTAGGGAGGGGTGTGGGGATGTTTGGGTGGGAGGTCCCTGAGGGGTGTTTGGGTGGGAGCTCTGGAAGGGGTGGGAGGTCCGATAGGTATGTGGGGGTGGGAGATCCAGGAGGGGGGGCCCATAATTTTTTTTGCTATGAGGCCCAGTCATTTCTAGCTACGCCCCTGATTGGTAAGATTGGGAGGGCACTGGAGCAATAGAGCGCCCTGCTGTAGGAGAAGCTGGCGGGAGATGAAAAGAGGAGGGGCCAGCTCCTGGTAGTGTCGGGCACACGGCGCAAGCATGGCGGTGGAGGATCTGACTGAAGCCTAAAGACCAGACATCAAGGTAGACCTTCAGAAGAAGGTGACAGCGCATTATGTGATGTATACATGTGTGTAATGTATGTAGTGTAGTGTGTGATCATCACATACTGCACTACATACATTACACACATGTATACATCACATGCCCCCTCACAGTAATAATGCTAAGATATGTGCCCTCTTCACAGTAGTAATGTTCACACATGCCCCCTCACAGTAGTTATGCCCAGATATGTGCCCCCTCACAGTAATAATACCAAGATATGTGCCCTCTTCACAGACGTAATGCTCACACCTGCACCCTCACAGTAGTTATGCCCAGATATGTGCCCCCTCACAGTAGTTATGCCCAGATATGTGCCCCCTCAAAGTAGTTATGCCGAGATATGTGCCCCCTCACAGTAGTTATGCCAGATATGTGCCCTCTTCACAGTAGTAATGCTCACACGTGCCCCCTCACAGTACTTATGCCCTGATATGTGCCCTCTTCACAGTAGTTATGCCCTGATATGTGCCCTCCTCACAGTAGTTATACCCTGATAAGTGCCCCCTCACAGTAGTTATGGCAGATATGTGCCCTCTTCACAGTAGTAATGCTCACACATGCCCCTCACAGCGTTTGCATTTCTTTCTGGCAAAGCTACCTGGTTCCAGCCCGCAAAATTTATACCAAGTCTAGTGCGGCCCTCAGACGAAAAATGGTTGGGCACCACTGGTCTATAAGGTTGAAAATAAAAATCACAGGTCCATTTAGTTCAATCTGTAACTGGGCCAAATGCTCACACTGCCATTCTGTACTGCCCTAGGATTATTTGGGGGCTCCTCCAAGTTAACCACTTTAGAAAATAAATTAGGTGGAAAGCTGGCTGTGCATGGATTTGGCTTTAGCCATTGTAGTTTTCAGAAGCTGAGAAACACTTGTCTTTTCTGCAACTCCTGTAAAAGTACTATAGAGACTCTTCCTCTTTGGTCTGCAAAACAGAGGAACAAGGCACCCGTATTCTCCCGATAAGTTGAAGTCCAAGAAGAGGGAAATCCCACCTATCAGACATTTGTGGCATATATTGTCAATATGTCTCAGCTATGGCCCTTCTGAGATGTACAACCTAATAATGTGGCCCTAGGACAAATAAAGGTTGTGCATCCTGGTGTATAGCCACCATAATTCAGTAAAAGTCTATGGTCATAGATTCCCAGAACCACACTGGTTGGGTTATTAGGCTATGTATCCGATTGACTAACAACTGATTGGATAAAACTGGACATAGCTAAAGTGTTTTAACCTGTAAATGGATAGATAGTTGGTGAATCAAGTTGACTACACCAGTTGTAGGTGAACTAGTCAAGCTGACTATTTCAATGATTTTAATAAAAAGAGAAGGATATATGAAAAGAGGTCAAAAAATTTGAGACACAGTGAGATTTGTGGTTGGCTAGTCCTGGATTGGCATCTCCTTCCCTCTTGCAAATTAGAGCCAGGCCAACTACTGTAGGCAGACGGGTTGCCCAGAAATGATAAACAAGCCAAAACTGTTAACTGTGTACAAAGGTGTGTGGGGGGGGGCGCGCTATGCTAAATAATGTGTTGCGAATTGCACAGTGATTACTAAGGAGGAATGTTTTACATTTCTGGAACTGCAAGAAGCGGGGGAGGGGAACGGGTATTTGTTTTTAAGGGCTGTACTGTTGTACTGATCTGTTTGTACTTGAGTTTTGATTGATTGTGTTGTATACCTTTCAAAAACCTTAATAAAATTGGCTTGATGTAAAAAAAAAAAAAAAAGTCTATGGTCATCTAAATGGCAGAAAAATCTGAAGCAGTATACTGTATGGCAGTAGGCATCAACTGATCACAGTAGATATTACCAAATTATTTACCAATTTTTTTTGCTGATTAACAAATTGGTTATTATTAGCAATAATTTTGGAGGTGCACTAAATATTCTAATGTATTCAACAGACCTGGAAATCTGCACATCGGAGGAGATAGATACGAGTCACGCCAAACAATTTCTTCATTTTATTTAAAAGGGGTTGTCTTCCTTCAGAAATTGGCATTTATCATGTAGACAAAGATAATACTAATTACTTTCTAATATATTGTTATTGTCCATATTGGTTTCATTCATTTTTTCATCACATTATACACTGTTTGTTTCCATAGTGCTTGCACGTTATAGGAAAAGGCACTGTACTGTGAGCACTCCGATGATCCCTGTCACCAGAGAGGCCGGCACTTTTTCCTATAGTGTGCAAGCACGACCACCACTGATGAATAGCAGGGTGGTCATAACCATGGAAACAAGCAGTGTATAATGTGACAGAAAAATGAATGAAGCCAGCAGAGGAGGCAATATGGACAATCACAATACATTAGTAAGTGCCTTGTATTAACTTTATCTACATGATAAATGCCATTTGCTGAAGGGAGACAACCCCTTTAATAATAGAACACATTTATTTTAGGAGGATATACTGTATCTATATAGCTATGTTTTCAACCTGCTAACATTATTTGCTGCCTTTTCTTTGTTTCTTTTCCTTGGTTGAAGGATGGATTGAACGAGCTTCATGTGTACTGACAACGGTCTAAGTATAATCTGACATAGCATCGACGACTGGGCGCTTTGGATTCATGACATTAGAAACGACCCACCCTCTCCAACAAAAAAAAGACATACCCCACAAAACAACAAAACAGCAAATGTAATAAAATCAAATTGCACTAAGTTAACTTAATGACTAAGAAATACAACGCAAGCAAATCAAATTACCCAGAATTCCTGGCAGCTCGTGGACTATGTGATGGATTAGGAGGTCCAGACATACTGACAGGTACTCGTTGACGCTTTGCTGCTCTTTTCCTGGTGTGGTTTTTCTGCTGTCTCTTTCAATGTACATCACAAGTCTGCAAACAAGTCAATGCAAGATTAGCCCTTCCGACAAAATAACATATCATTTTTCCCAATGTCGCCAAAGTCAAGCTGAAGAAACTTGAAGGGGAATGACATATTGAGCAGGATCAGAATAATTTATCATTGCATTAAATGTTCGGCAGTACAACACAGTCCTCTAAATTGTGTGGAATTAAGTATGACATCCTTTCATGTTTATTAACCATACACATTCATTACCATCACTAGGCGTATGATTTAAAACATAGCTATATCAAATAGCTATCACTGCATCACAGTACAAAGAAGGCTCGGCTATAGGACGTATGAAATCTCTCAGGTCTAAACCCATTTGCTTGATAAACAACCCCATTAGATATTGGTTGAGCAATGTGCTCGAAAAATGTTGCTAGCCCTCATTAACTTCAAAGCAATTTTAGCTAAACATGATATATTTCTACAAGATAGGCACTTAGGTTTTCGTTCTGTTTCCTTCGAATCAAAAGTTATAACAGGAAGAAAAATGAATTTTCATTAAAGCCATGCTAATTAAATGCTTCATTCAGAACAATCCCATTTTTGTTAAAATCTAAGTGGTTTAAATCAAGATATTTCTGCCCACAATTCAAAAAGTGGCAATGAAATGTCATGAAGGGAGCACAATAGTGAAAATTATACAGTACTTTGACATTCAGGATTCTGCGGTTGAATATTTTATTTTAGATGCACACACACGTCCCCACTGAGCTGCAGTGTTCCTGAAAAATAATATCGCCATACAGTGGCCATATAGTAACACCACCAATGTGACTGTATTAAAAGCCATATCTGTAGAAAGATTCATCCCTTGAAGTTATCAGAATGTTTATGTGTGGAAGATGTCTGCATGTGGCTCAGGACATGCTGGAAGCTGTCCCACAACCAGTGGAGAGACAGTGTTTGAAGACCACTACTTGAACCTCTTAACAGTCGCGTTAAAACCCTCTCAAAAATTTGTAATGTGTGTTTGCAACAAATCTTGTTGGTGCACAACTCAGGGGACACTATTGCATTTAAACCCCTTAGTGACATCATTAATTTTAGCCTTAAGGACCAATAATAGTTCTCCCCTTTGTGTTCTAGGAGTCATAACTTTTTAATTTTTTCTTCAAATTTAAAAAAAAAATCTTGCAGGATTAGTTGTAGTTTTTTTTTAGGAACCATTTAGGTGTATATATTGTGTATTAAATAACTTTTTTAATTTTATTTTTAGGGGGAAAGATAAAAACAACGTCAATTTTTCCATTATTTTGTGGATTTATTTTTTTACGGCGTTTACTGTTTAGTAAAAATAAAAATTTTATTATCTGGGTCACTACAATGATGATAATGTCACATTTCTATATATTTTTACTATTTTCCTTTCTTCCTGCAGCCTGTCAGCTCTGCAGCTTCTCCCTTCATTCTTCTCCAGACTGAAGGGGAGGGGAGACTGCTTTAACTGCTCATATCTCTGGCATTCTAAGTTTTCAGACAATACCAGATTGACTGCAATGTGTTCAGTACAGGGGAAGATATCACTGATAGAAATCGGGATGCTGTGAATACAGCTGAAAGTGAAAGTAAAAGCAGGTTTCACCTGCCATTATTCCCGACTCGATTTCTAACAGTGACTTTAGGTGTCATTTTGGTCTTGTATGAAAGCCTGGAATGCCAGCTTTCAAATGAGACCAGTTGCAGGTTTCTAGCTGCTACCATTCAGGAGATATCAACAGCTAAAGCAGCCCTCCCCCTCCACTTCCGAGCTGAACTCGGGCAGAACAGTTAAGCACTTTTCCTACTGCCCCAGCAGAACAGTTAGGTGGTAAAAGTATTTATCACCTATCCGCAGCGCTTGCATGGAGCTTGGCCTCCGCTTCAGACAGAGGATTGGCAGGGGTACCGGGTGTCGGACCCCTGCTGATCAGATAGTGATGACCTATCCTGATGATAGGTCATCAATAAAAATGGCAGGACAACCCCTTTAATCTAATGTGTACGGCTACCTTTAGTGAGAAGTCTTCCCTTTTTCAATTGCGTGGCACTGTGGTGGCCACATAATAAAAACCCCTTTTATCTATATTCAAGAAAAGCTGTAAATCAGCCAATTTATACCATAAAACATAAAATACAATAATCTACTGAAGATCTGACTGCAGTATCTGAAGAGCGAAAGACTCAGAGACTGTGACATCCATTCACACCAAGTGCGTAGATGACAGTTTCCAGAAACAATACATTTATCGCCAAGCCTTGCTACAAAAGAAAGCCAACTAGATATGGGTGCACGTGTGAAACAGCTACATAACTGCTTCTTCAGTGGTCACTCGCAATATCTTTCTACCACTGCATTTTCATGTTGCTATAGAAGCAGAGCTTTTTAGGCATACATGAATTAAATACTGACATAACCAGAATTAGCATTTGGGATTTTCATGCATGGAAATGAGTTATAAATTATTTTTGTTTACTTCAGTATTTGTGCATTTTGCATTAATTGGTATGCTTCCCATAGTACACGTCTCTAATATTTATTGTTGCCTGTGAAATGCTCAGTTTACATTTGCATTCACAGATTCCACCGGGGTTTCTGACGGCCTTTCTGGTATTTTTGATGACAAAAATAGTCACAGTCACTTAAAAAATAAGGTTTAGCCCCTTGAAGGGGTATTCACACATGGACATTTATACCGTATCCACAGGATATGCTCTAAATGTCTGATCGGTGAGGGTCCCACCACTAGGACCCGCTCCTATCTTAAGAACCACAGTTCCACAGTAGTGAATGGAGAGAGCCATGGATGCACGGGTGGGGTTCTGTTCTTGAGAGAAGAGCAGGTCCCAGAGGGGGATATGCCATAAATATCCAGACAGGGCAACCCCTTTAATGACCAGACAATTTCATGTGATTTAGAGTATGTGTTGGCTTAGCGGCCCTAAATTTTTAACTCTTTTGGGCTAGCTAAATATTTTTTCATGTACTTCTTTCAGGACACATATGGCTGTTAATTAATACAGAAATAATATAATTTCTA
Source organism: Bufo bufo (assembly GCF_905171765.1). Lineage (NCBI taxonomy): Eukaryota > Metazoa > Chordata > Amphibia > Anura > Bufonidae > Bufo > Bufo bufo. Next base: position 220,724,137 of record NC_053393.1, read on the forward strand.
ATACTCGAATATTAGTATAATAAACTGGTCATTTTCACTAGATATATAATTTTACATTTTTATCATTAAAGAGTAACTAAACTTTTAATTAAATTATTGTTAAAATGTCATAATAATACTTTTTGTAATATACTTTATTAAAGATTTTTGTATTTTTTAATACACTTTTCCCTCCCTAAAGTGCACCTTTCCCTGTGTGCTTAAAATTTACTTTTCTTATACACCGCTGATTCTCAGCGGTGTACGGAGTACGGGCTGTAGGCACTTTATCAATCGGGCGGCAGCAGCAGTGCATACGGGCAGGTGTACACATTGCTGCTTCTGCCTGTGCCCCCCCTGAGATTTACTAAATGCAGGCATAATACATGGGTACCCTGTAACCATGTGCTGTGCCAGGATTAGCTGAGTGGAGTGGGCTCCTGCTTGTGCCTGCTCCGCTAAGCTAAAAGCTTACATGCAGTTCTCTTAGCTTAGCGAAGCAGGCACAAGCAGGAGCCCGCTCCGCTCAGCTAATCTGAGCAAAGCACATGGTTACAGGGTACCCATGTGATATGCCAGGAGTAGTAAACCTCTGGGGAGCATGGGCAGGAGCAGCAATGTGCGCGGCTGTCTGTACTCACTGCACTGAAGCCCCATTGAAAAACTGTAAGGGAGGTAAAGTCTATTAAAAATACAAAAAGCTTTAATAAATTATATTACAAAAAGTGTTATTATGGCATCAGGGATATTTTAACAAAAATGTAATCAAAAGTTTAGTTACTCTTTAACATTGGTAAAGCACAAAACAAAAATTGACGTTTGAATCGAATTAGATTTACCTGCTTTGGCAGCAGAGAAGCAACATCTCTTTGTTGTTAATTAAAACTTGCACAATGACCAGGAAAGCTTTGGCTCTTGTTGCTGTGGAAGGGCTTTCCAGAAGACGAACTATCTTTGTAACAAAGTCCTTAAGAAGAAGCAAAAAAAAATAATATATATATATATATATATACTGTAAAATCACAAACTGACAGGTAAAAGATGTATAATGCCAGCCACAAGATTATAGCACAGGTAATACTCAAAAAAAGTACCGCAAATATCAATTTTGTTAACTATGTTAAATAGTAGAAGACCACTTCCATTAAAAAGAAGGAAAGGACACAGAAATGTTTCCTTTTTTGGCTACTGCTTTGTAGCAGCAGATGTGGGGCCACAATGCTGGATTTGCAGTGAGATGAAGGGCTGGAAGCATATATTCATAAGTACCTCCAACATTTAAAGGGAACCTGTCATGTTGAACAAGCAGTCTGATCAGCCAGTATAATGTTAAAGAGCAGGAGGAGCTGGGCTTTAGTTATACTAAATCTTTCCCCACAAACCTATATATCAATCTGCTCAGCATCTCCTTCACTATGACATGATAAACTGTATTGGGCAGAAATTTCATGGTGACAGGTTTCCTTTAACACAACCATATACGTGAGATAAGGTCAGAAGGAATAGCTATCAGCCAGACTAGCTCATCTAGCCAACAGATATAGAACGGAGAGGAATATAGCAGACAGGATTTAATTCTAGACTGCTCTGTAAGTTAGTACTTTTTTTTTTTTTAGATATATAGATTTTATTAGTTACTGGGGGGGTTGAGAAACAGTAAAATTGCCAGTTGAGTACTTTTTATTCCCTAGATGATAAAAAACAAAACAAAGTGTAATATATCTTGTAGAGATGAGCGACTTTTCGCTTATGAAATTAGTTCACACTTCGTTTGGTGGTAAAAGGTGAATTGCGTTATGGATTCCGTTACCACAGACCATAACCCAATTCTATGACAGAATGCATAAGGGAATGCCTTTAGAGGCATTCCGTTATTCATTCGGTCATAACAGAAGTCTATGGGCTGCAAAACGGATCACTCCCGTTCCCGTTATGCAGGGGAGAGCCTCTAAAGGCATTTAGTTATGCATTCCGTCATAGAATTGGGTTATGGTCCGTGGTAACGGAATCCATAACGCAATTCACCTTTTACCAATAAACGAAGTGTGAACAAATGTCAAAATATGAAATTCGCTCATCTCTAATATCTTGCCAATTTATTACACAAATATGACATTTACCATGAAACTATTTCATAAATCAAACTATATATATATAGATATATATAATAAATTCTGTATGAGAAGGTGAAGGGTGTCTAAAATTACCAGAATAACAAACCTAAAAACTACAGAAGCCTACTGCAATACATAAATGAAGATACAAACAGTAACAAGTTAAAACGTCTGGATAACCCTTATGTTCAACAAGATTCTCAGATTCCACTGGATCTGTGCTAATTTAGGATAAAGAGAAAATCTTTTAGCAGCAAAAGGAATTCTGGACCCTATAATTACTCGGATCTTCATAGATTCAGATGATTCTAATGAGAGAACTCATGTACCATGATTTTCTGGTATTAGTCATTAATAAAATTACAGGGGAAGATTTATCTGGGGGTGCAAAGAAAAACTGGTTTAGTTGCCCACAGGAACCAATCAGATTCCACCTTTCATTTTTCATAGCTCCTTTGGAAAAAAACGGATTGATCTGATTGGTTGCTATGGGCAAATAACCCGCTTTTCCTTTGCACCAGTTTTCATAAATCTCCCCCACAGTCCATTCGTGGAGACTGACTAACTTGTAAGGAAAGTGAGCTAAGAGGACAATTGTCACGCTTCGGTGTGGGAGGGAAACACCACACCGAGCATAGGAGGGAAGGGGGGGAACAGGGAATCAGGCCTGAGAACTAGGGAAGGAAAATGGACACCTCCTAGTGAAAATCCTAACCAAAATCCTGACTGACTACCAGTATGAACAGACCCCAAAAGGTAGGTGAGTTCATATGCAGGAATACCTAGAATCCTATCAACCCCTATAGGACCTTGGTACTAATGGCAGGGTCTAGACTACCTGTTCCTCCAAATGGTAGGATGAACAGGAGTCTCCTTCAGGCCTAAAACAAACAATAGGAAAATGCAACACACAGAACCGAAACAAAATACAAAAGGGAAAGGAAAGACTTAACTTCAAAGGAGCAATGGAAGCACCAGAAACTCAGCCGAGATCCAACCACAATATATCCAAAAGGTCCAAACAGAAGCTATAAACCGCACAGAAATTGAATTATGGGAGAAGCAACTATAAATATAGAAGGTTAAATAACCTAATAGCCACACCTGGGGAAAGAAGGTGTGGCAAGCACCAGAAACAACACAGACGTCATTTGATCCAAACTGAAAACATGTCAGATCAAACCACGTGTTGCCAGTCTCACCGGTCTCCTCCCACCTCTCACGGGAACATCCGTGACAACAATAGTGTTCTCCTGCCCTAGATCTACCAAAATTTACCTTCCTGAATACATTTTAAATTAAAGGGCAATTAAAGGGGAAGGCTGCTTTGGACAATCCTGGCATTGATCATAAAGCCTCCCTCTGCTGGGACCCCCAGTAGTTGGCAACAATCTATAGATAAACCTAGCAGCAAGTGTCAAATTTCCCTGCAGCACCACCACAGGGGAATTTAAGAATTACACCGTGTATATTTAAAAAATGGCTGGTCTGCGTAAAGCTGGCCGTAAAAATGAGATGAATATTGGCCACACCTGCTGATTTTGGTGTATGGGAGCCTCCAAACTGTTTCCTGGTGGCAGATTTTAAAATGCCCAATTATTTAGCTCTCAGAAGTACCTGGCAGCACTCTGATAACTCTTCCAATTTAGAAGACTTGAATGCTCAACCAAGCTGAATGTGCATCTGTACGGGAGGACGGATTAGAAAAAATAGCCGTCAGCCAAACTGAAAGTGCTTGGTCAACTGCTATCTCATATGTACGGCCAGCCCAGGGGCAGATTGGCCATAGACCTTACAGGGTAATTTCCCAGTGGGCCCATGCCCATGGGGCCACTTGAGCCCTCTTCACGGCCAGCCAATGGATGTTTTTGTGGATGTATTTTGTGCCACAATATGGTATTGTTAGACCTGCCTATTTGTGTTGACTCTGCCTTCCATCCATTTGGACCCGACTACAAAATAGGGCCACTTTTATTTATTTTTTCCAGGGCCACTTTAAGTTCCCAGTCCACCCCTGGGCGAGCCTAAGGCAGGACAGGAAGATCCTCTTGTTTTTTCAAGGAGGAAGTACAGAGCACCATATTGCATAGTGCACCATACTGAAAGGAAAAGATGGTGCAAGTAAGCAAAGCTAATAAACTCCACACAGTACTCATTTTTACAGATTTACACTCTGAAGTTTTTAGATGTTCTATAAAAATCCTAAATGTTCAAACAGCGCAAACCACTGTGAATATTTACTATAAATTCTAATGACCCTTTTGACAAATGTATTGGAACAGCCTAGTGTGTCATAAAGGCTTTAAAGGGTAAGCCATTATGTCCAACGTTGCTTTATATCCAAGCATTATATTTGATGTCTGGCATGACCGAGAGGTACAATTTTCAGCAAGTTCAAGAAAACCACTCTAATCCATTTTCTGGAAACAATACAAAAACAATTTATGGTCTTCTTTTCTATTAGTTTTTCCTTAGCAATCTAATAGCAAAATGCATTATGGCCTGTGTGAGTGGAAGAGTTACGGCTTAGGTGCACTCTGCAGTGACAGGTCTGTGACCAAACAGTTTAATCAGGATTATTGCCTTACTTACAAGAGAAGTAATATCCGATAATACCACACCGGGAATTCGAAAAACAAATCACTTTCAATGATACATAGAGGAGCTCAGTGTACGCATATTTCAGAACTATTGGCTATTTTCTTTATTTTTGAGAGACACCCTAGGATTAACTTCATACTGTCAAAAAGTGGGGATCTTCTATACTTGGCTGCATCCATAATGAAAAACATTCACTGACTCGAACAGAAAAAGAATGAAGACGAGCTGAGGCCAGGAAGACAAACAGTACAAGAATTTTACTAAAATGCACAGTGGCCCCTGCTTTTTTGCAGGACTCCTATATGAAAGATTTTATGTTGCATATAAAGTATAGTGACAAAAACAATTAATTGTATATGCAAGGCATATGGGTAAATATACTGATGTTACACTGTCTGCTCCAAGTGACACTACTGTATGTGAAGTTAAGGGAATACATCGCAATTCAGTAAAATGATGTACATCAGATGGGATTTTTGTTTTTGTGGTTGTGGCAAGTAAATTTAGAAATTTACAGGTACAATTGTAATAGTAATTCTAGTGTCAATACTAAAGCAATTGATATGGGCAGATAACATTAAGCCCCTCTAAAGGATCCCTATTAACAGTCATTTTAAAATGTGGGTGATTGAGTCAGCACAACCCTGTATGTAGGTGCACATCACTATGGCGAAATACCTATACAAACGCAAAATACAAATGTGATAGCACTCTGCAACCAGCATTCTGCCCTGCCTCTATGCTGGATGAGGCATTGGTGTATATTTTGGCCAAAGCGTAATAAGCCACTCACCACGTCAAGGTCGCCTCTATGAGTGGTCCCTAACACTAGTTCCTACCTGTTTATGGGCCATGACAGCCACACCAAGTCCAGGGAATGCAGGTCAGCATGCACGCCAAGCACACTCTGCTTTTAACCCCGTCCGGTGCCATTACAGCTTTCATCGGATCCAGGGATGCAAGTACCAACATGCATGCTGAGCCCACCATATACTTCTCCTGGAGCCAAATGCTGGTTGCAGAGTGCTATCACATTTGTATTTTGCGTTTGTAACAGTCATTTTAGCCTACGTAGAAGATGGCTGTAGGTTTCTTCAACAGGATTATTGCTAAAAGACCAGAATCAATTTCTCCCGCCATGATCAGGGTTTTATCACATATCTCCAGAGACACCTAAATCTGTATGAACTACATAAGTCATAGTAACAATATGTGTCATGTAATTAGGTGCAGCCATACACCGACACAGAGAAACAGGCTGACATGCCAGTAAACAGAGTATGTAGGTGGTTTAGTCAGGGAGGTATTTGATTGAAAAACAGTGGCACAAAAATACCTTACCATTATATGAGGGTCACAACTATAAGGCTACTTTCACATCTGTGTTTTCCTTTCCGGTATTGAGATCTGTCATAGGCTCTCAAAACCGGTGGAAAATGCTTCAGTTTTGCCAATGGGGACAAAACTGAACTGAACGGAGTGCACCAGAATGCATTCCGTTCCCTTTGGTTGCGTTCCCATGCCAGACACAAAACCGCTGCAAGCAGCGTTTTTGAGTGCATCATGGGATATTGATCAAGACAGATGCAGCTAGGTGTCAGATCAGTTTTTTCGGCCACGAAAAAGAAACTGATCCAGCGCCCATCGACTTACAATGGTTTTAGTGCCGCATCAGTCTTGTTCATTTTAGAGATAATACAACCGGATCCGTTCAGAATGGATGCAGCCGGTTATATTATCATAATGGAAGTGCTTTTGCTGATCCCCTTCTGGGTCCAGCAAAAAACACAGATGTGAAAGTAGCTTAAGGCTCCACATACAGTGTCTAAAGCATCGCTGTCCAATATGAGACCAATACCATAAATGACATATGATAGTTGGGGGAACCCGTTACAGAATTTGCACTAGGGCCTGTCATATCAGTAGGCACAGCATCTTAATCTTGGGAACCATAAAAGCTTCAAAGGTACAAGGCAATATGATTGAAATACTAAATACTGGTATGTAGAACACAAAAAAAAAAAATGGAGACAGATCCTCACGTATTATCGATGAGAGGGAGAGAAACACATAAAAAATTTTTTGGTAACGTGCTTACCTTTAACTGTTATGAAAGTCACAACAAACTTAATGGCTTGCAGTTTTTTTCACCGCACAGCGGTCAGGTGTCCAGGACTGCAGTTCTAAGCCAGTTCTTAGCCAGGAGGGAAGAGCCGGGATACAAGATAAACTTGGTTTGTATAAAAAAGGCAGGTATAAATAAAATATTGTACTTTATTTTACAACACGTTTCGAGGGTGAAGGGCCCTCTTCATCAGGCACAATAACAAAACAAAACATTTGATACTCTGCCTGAAGAAGGGGGCCCTTCGACCTCGAAACGCTTTGCAAAATAAATTACCAACGTTTTATTGTTGCCTGCCTTGAAGTCGGTGAGTTACAACACCTAAACTAGTGTTAGTTTTTTTATACAAATCAAATTTATCTGAAATACTTAATACCATTACATCCTGCGATACTAATTGATTAATTCATTCAAAATTCTACCTTTTATGGCTTATTCACACAACCATTTTTGTGGATCAGACTCATTCAAGTGTGGGAGTGAGAAAAAAATGTAATGAACACAGCAGCCATCTATGTGCTATACATGTCTGACTGCAACCCTAGTGCACTACAAGTAGTGCAAATTACTCCTTTTTCATGCCCCGAAATGAACAAATCCCAGCATTAGAATAAATAATAATTACATTCAGATATTACAGCCCAAATTAATACAGACCCCTAAATAAAATTGGATCCAACATAAGACCCTTAAAATATACAGACCCCCAAAGTCAATCGCCTAAATAAATACAGGCATTACATATGTTCAAACCTAAGACCAGACACCCTTACCCCCTAAACTAATACTAATGGTAGACTAGACACACTAGATATAGAGCCCAGATCAGATCCCCTAAACTAATTTAGACCTAGATCAGACCCTAGGGGCTGGCTGTCTCCTCCGTGGAGCCTTGAAGCTCGTCTTCAGGACCTGCACACATAAGGTCATTTGACCTGTAAAGGTCCTTTTACAGCAACAGGGTTGTCTGAGTTCATTACGCATCACAGTTTTGTTGCTTTTTTGGCTGCATTACACCATGAATTTCTGGTATTCTCTCAGTTCTTCTTTTAAGCTGAAACTTTATGAATTATAGCGGAGGATGACCTTTAATGTCTGTAAATGCAAATTTGAACTCATGTTTCATTTTCCCTTCACAAAATGTCTTAAAATGCATGTCACAGGTTATGTGTCCCTACAGGAGAAACAATATTAATGGCGGCAGCATCTAGTTTAACATTCACACAATGTCCTGTGCCGAGTTCAATCTGGAGAAACTGTCGGCGGACATTGTAAAGCGCTTCTTACCTTTTCTTGTGTGAGTCTTTGGAGATGAATTCCAGCTGACAACATTGTAGCGAACATGGTCAGCATGTACTGTTGCACTTTGGCTATTCCTGTCACTAATGTGTTTATCACCGACACAAGTCCCGCTTTCTCAATGACGCTCTGGAAGGCTGAGGGAGCATGATGAGTGATCCTGCATAAAGCCTAAAACAGACCAGAAAGTGCTCAGTTATCCTGCTCTCTAAAACTCCCATCACATATGTCATGCTTCAAGGCTACTCTCTTATGTTCTCATTAAAAAAAACGAAGTCTGGCAGAGGCAGTTTTTGGTTTTTTAAAGGGTATTTTACTCATTCCCACTAGCTATAATTTTGTTTTATGATAAAGAATCACAAAAAGTACATTTATGAATTGTCATAAATTTCGTTAAAAAAGAAAAAAGGTGTAAAAATCCAACATATTTGCTCAATTCACACTATATGCCTCAGAAAACAAATGTATGCAGAATAGGCTCCATACAGTTCTTGTTTTAGGCACATCAGAGGTAAACACTGTGGGTATTCTCCAATGTATGTCTCCTGCATATGCCACTAGGCAGCATACAGTTGGCCATTGACTCCCACTGTGAAAAGACTTAACGTGCAGTATACTTTATTACTGTGTCCCTCTGCATAGAACAGCGTGGTAGACCATGATTTTCTATACAGTGAAAGAACGGTATGCCAATGTATAGTGGACCAGCATATCCAAATAGCCGTACTTTTGGCATATGATGGGTGGATGGGGCCTATTGACATGTCCGAGTATACATTGGTCAATACTTCCAGCATATACCTCCATCATGCCTAAAAAAATTGTCTTAATAATGAAGTTTAAGTAGAATAATTATTGTTAAACATGGAAAATTGTGCAAAAGGTAAACTGAAAATATTAATTTATTTGCATAAACATACAGTTTATAGTCAGTTACTAGTATATTTCCAGCACAAAAATATAACCCTTAAAATGCAATATACTTTATTTTATCTACTAAAAAGCAATATCCCAATATGACTAAAGTGACGGTCAAAACCCATCTAATGTATGCAATGTAGTTCAATAGATGCTAAATGATGATAGAGGTATATATCTAGGTATACGGTGGCGAATACTTTCCCTAAAGTTACCTTATGATTAGACTCAGCATATACTGTACTGTACTAAGTCTGTTACAGTCACACTTAGTCCGAGGCCATATGAGGTAATGTATTCCAGGAGGCCCCATAAACTGAAGACGGGGATGCAGCCCTGATCACTGACTCCTCTCACAACGACATGCACTAATATAGCACTGTTTATTGGGGTTCATGACACAATTCACACTATATACAAGTCATAGCCATTGAGACACAGGTAGTAAGGAAAATAAAGTGAGGCTGGGAGGATGTCTCTCTACCTAAATGCACAGGCATTCAGAGTATGTGGACATTTTTGTAACATCCTGTGATGATTACCCTATGAGCACTGTAGCTGACATTAGTGGTTGTCATCTATTAGTTATTTTTTAGATTATATATTAAATAGTATATTAAAGATATTAAAATTATGAATTATAATATTAATACAACATTTCTCACAGTCAGAGCTACAAAAGCAAATTTGCATGTAACCACAGTGCTTGCAGCATATTAGACTACCAGCCATTAGACTAATATGATTGTAAAGTGTGAAGATGGATTCTCTGATCATTTGAACTCCATTGGGTCTGATAAAATTATATTGACATATGAATAAATTGAAGACTTGTTTGACATGTTTTTGTGATGGAATAAACAAAGAAACTTGTCTGAAGTCCATGTGGTCTGATCAAAGAAGATATGTCTAAAATATGTGTACAAAGTATTTACCCCACTTATTTGATAGAATCCATATGACCTGAAAATGAACAAACATACTTGTTGGGGCAAGAGAGTTAACTATTGTCTATCAAGGTTATCTTGGCATTCTGATTTATTGTGTATCTGGGAATTGGCCACACCAAGGTCCTTAATAATAGCAGATAAACAAGATATACACAGTGACCCTTATAGATCGCATAAGATAGCTACATTCCACTAGACGGTGAAGCTATTTGGTTAAACATTATAAAAGCTGGAATTTTTCAGTTAGCAATTGAAGTTCATCTATGGAAGGATGCTTGCTTTTCCTTATCGAGACTCTGCTTTCCCTGAAACGGACTTCCTAGCTGATGTCTCTGTCAGCTGATGTTAACTCAATCGGTAATGTAAGTTTTCTAGTCTTCATATATACTTAACTTGCAAAAAGAAGGACATCATATCTCTATATCTATATACCGTGTTTCCCCGAAAATAAGACATCCCCCAAAAATAAGACCTACCTCTAGTTTTGACCATCACTGTAATATAAGGCATCCCCCTGAAAATAAAGCCTCCCCGATAATAAAGCATCCCCCGAAAATAAGGCCTCCCCGATTATAAAGCATCGGCCGAACATACCGTAATGCCTCCCCGATTATAAAGCATCCGCCGAACATACCGTAATGCCTCCCCGATTATAAAGCATCGGCCGGACATAATGCCTCCCCGATTATAAAGCAAGCCACCCCGGAATGTAAGGAGCTCACTGATTGGCCGCAGCCGCCGCCAGGACAAGCTGCCGCCTTCTTCCGCCCGCTGCTCGCTCTGCCCTGATGGAGACTCACAACTTGGCTGGCACGGACACACAGGGGACGGGGTGACAGGTAGGGAGGGGGAATATCTGATGGAAGGTGGGGGATGTCTGGTGAAGATGGGGGGGTAGACTAAAAACGGTAATTAAAATGACACAGTGTGATCAGAGGGGGGAATCAAAATGACACAGGGTGATCAGGGTGGGGAGAGGGATCATTTAAAATGACACAGGGGGATCAGAGGGGGGAATCAAAATGACACAGGAGGATCAGAAGGGGGTACTAAAATGCTATAGTAATCCCACCCCTCTGATTCTCCTGTACCATTTTGATTCCCCCTTCTGATCCCCCTGTGTCATTTTAAGTGATCCCCCTCCCCACCCTGATACCCCTGTGTCATTTTGATTCCCTTCTCTGATCACCCTGTGCCATTTTAAGTGATCCCCCTCCCAACCCTGATTTCCTTTTTTTTTGTTCAACAATAAATGTGTACCGTATTTTTCTTCATGGAAAAATAAGACATCCCCTGAAAATAAGACCTAGCGCATCTTTTGGAGCAAAAATTAATATAAGACACTTTCTTATTTTCGGGGAAACAGGGTACTTATTGATATATTTAATAAAATCATATTATCAACGTTCATTTGAAGTGCAGTTAAGAGTCTCTTCCTAAATCAGGGGTACACAACCTTTTTTGGTCTGGAGGCTGCATTGTCACATTGCACTATTTCAAGGGGCCGCAAAAAAAAAAAAAAAGTTAATCAGCGCTTGTTTGCATCAGCCTATTACACAGGCTAATGAAAAGTGCCTGGGGAGGAATGATCACAACCACAGTCATTCCTCCCTCATTCACTTATAGCACATTCCTGATTACACAGGTAGATGCGCTGATGATAATTGTACATCTTTCATCCTGATAAAATATGAAAATCAGCCGAGAAACGAGTAATTCCTTGTTTATCGGCTGATCAGCGGCACGATTATACTGCCAGATATCAGGAATGAACACTTGTTCCCAGTAATTGTCCTGAATATTCTGCCTGGTAACAGGGGCTCTACAGATGTTCCTGCAGCGTGGGCCTGAAACAGAAGATTCATACTTTCCTGCTCCCTGCCGCTCTGGCTGTCTCCATCTTCTGGTTCCGTCACTGTTTACATCCGGTTGGATATGGGCATAGTACCTTTCCAGCCAATGACTGGCTTCAGTGGTGATGTGGCCACAAGCAGCGTTTGACCGCTAAAGTCAGTCATTTGCTGGAGAGGTGCTCCGGGTCCAGAAGATGGAGACAGCGAGAGCAGCACGGAGCAGAAAAGTAGGAATCTTCTATTTCAGGGACTATGCTGCAGGAACTTGTTAAAAATCATTTTAACTAGGAAACTCCTTTAAGTGGCGAAGTTTCCTTGCTGCTTTCTATTCACTAATGAGCACTTTACTTCAATGCAGAGGACGGCGCTCATTGGTTATTACCACCTTCTGCACCCCTTTCCCCCCCCATATATACTGTAGGTGACCTGCAATAACCAGTAAGCATTTTCCCTGAAGGCTCACGCACACGGCAATTGTTTTAGTCCACATCTGAGCCGCATTTTTTTATGTGGCTTGGATGTGGACCCATTCACTTCCACGGGGCCGCAAAAGATGCGGACAGCACTCCATGTGCTGTCCGCATCAGTTACTCCGTTCTGCAAAATGCAGAACACACATGGCTGGTCTTCTGCGGACCAAAAGAAAAGGCATGGTCGTGTGTATAAGGCCTTTCTAGCCCGGAAAGCATTTATTGGTTAACCCTTTAATGACCAGACCTTAATGACCAGTCACTTTTTTTGTGATTTAGCGCACATGGTTCAAACACTTTTGCAGCTTTTTATTACATAAAACAGGGTTTTTATTCCTTTGTATTTTAACACTGATATATATTTTTAAGCCACTGATTCCATATTTGTTTGTTTAAGACAATCCTTCCTCCCCCTGTTATCACAAATAATCATTTCCATTTTAGTCATATTATTCACAGATGTTTTCCATTCACAAACAGAGGGTTGATCTTTTTCAATCAATTTTTTCAGGATAAGCAATATTGCCTGAAACAGCAACTTACAGAGAACCTGTTTTCCTGGCTTTCAAAGCTTCAAATGAATTGTACCCCCCAAAATACAAGCTACAGGATCATCATATATCTGTACTCCTAAAATACTATCAATAATATGCTCTATTTCAGGCCAGTACCTAAATAACTTGGGGCACCTCCAGATTAAATGTATAAGGCCTGCCTGTTCTTCACCACGTCTTGGACATTCATCTGTAACTCTTAAACCCTTTTTTTTTTAAGATTAGAGGTGTACGATGTACGGTAACCTATGAATAAGGGAAAACTGAGAAACCCCGTATGAGACCCTTAATGACCCCAAGGGTCTACTACTCAGAACATCTTCCCATTTCTCATCTGTCAGACCATCAATATCTTTTTTCCATTTTTCTTTAGCTGGAATTTTACTCTCTGTTTGTATCAATTTCATTAACATCCTATATCTCCTTGAAATGCTGTCATTTTCCAAAGGGGCTCTTTTATATTTATCCACATCTACTGATGAGCTAATTGCATCCCTTATTAGTAGGTATTTAAAATAGTCTTTTCTTAAAAATACCAAATTCCGTAATCAAACTTTCAAAATCCTTCAATTTATTTCCCTCAAAAATGTGACAAAGCAAACTCACACCTCTAGTCTCCCAATTTACATACTGCTTAATTGTCTGAATCTCACATAAATTAACATTATTCCATATTGGGGTTCATATTAAATATCCCATTATTTTTTTATAATTTCTCTCCAAGTGTACTCCATTAAATAAAATATTTGATTATCAGTGCTTGTATTCCCCAAAGTGTCTGATTCTAAAATTTCCAAAAAACTAAACTGCTTACTCTTAAACCCCCTTGTTCAATAACTATCATCTCGACAAAGAGCTTTCTTCATTCACCTTCATATGTTCAAATTGTGCCACCAAAAAATATAGATACCAATTTGGAAGAGAAAACCCCACCTCTTTAATAGGAAACTGAAGTATTTCTTTTTTTATCCTAGGTGTTCCTCCTTTCCAAATAAAGTCCCCCATTAACCTATCCACTATCTTAAATACATTATTTGGCAACCAAATTGGGGCATTTTGCAATACATACAATATCTTGGGGAGGAAAACCATCTTTATCAAGTTCATTCGCCCCATCATTGATAGTGATAATCTTCTCCAAATGTGATATTTTTTTCTTACTTCCTTTAAAAGTGGAACTACATTTAATTCTACATAGTCCTTAAAATTTCTTGAGATATTTATCCCTAAATATTTAAAGCTACCTCCTTTATCAATTATGTTTACATCTAACTTCCTACTCAGATCTCCCTCCCCGTATAGCATCAAATGTGATTTATCCCAATTTATCTTCAAACCTGAAAAATATCTGAACCTATCTATTATACTAATTATTTTACCTAAATCCACCTCGATGTTACAAAAAAAAGCAAAATATCATCAGCATACAATGTTATTTTCTCATTAATACTACCACATTGAAAGCCCTTAACCACCTCAGCTCCCCTACCTTAAACACCCTTAATGACCAGGCCACTTTTTACACTTCTGACCTACACTACTTTCACAGTTTATTGCTCGGTCATGCAACTTACCACCCAAATGAATTTTACCTCCTTTTCTTCTCACTAATAGAGCTTTCATTTGGTGGTATTTCATTGATGCTGACATTTTTACTTTTTTTGTTATTAATCGAAATTTAACGATTTTTTTGCCAAAAAATTGACATTTTTCACTTTCAGTTGTAAAATTTTGCAAAAAAAAAACGACATCCATATATAAATTTTTCTCAAAATTTATTGTTCTACATGTCTTTGTTAAAAAAAAAAATGTTTGGGTAAAAAAAAAATGGTTTGGGTAAAAGTTATAACACATTGCCCAACTTCTCCTGAGTACGGCAATACCACATGTGTGACACTTTTTTGCAGCCTAGGTGGGCAAAGGGGCCCACATTCCAAAGAGCACCTTTAGGATTTCACAGGTCATTTTTTACACATTTTGATTTCAAACTACTTACCACACATTAGGGCCCCTAGAATGCCAGGGCAGTATAACTACCCCACAAGTGATACCATTTTGGAAAGAAGACACCCCAAGGTATTCCGTGAGGGGCATGGTGAGTTCCTAGAATTTTTTTTTTTTGTCACAAGTTAGCGGAAACTGATGATTTTTTATTTTTATTTTTTTCATACAAAGTCTCATATTCCACTAACTTGTGACAAAAAATAAAAACTTCCATGAACTCACTATGCCTATCACGAAATACCTTGGGGTGTCTTCTTTCCAAAATGGGGTCACTTGTGGGGTAGTTATACTGCCCTGGCATTCTAGGGGCCCTAATGTGTGGTAAGTAGTTTGAAATCAAAATGTGTAAAAAATGACCTGTGGAATCCTAAAGGTGCTCTTTGGAATGTGGGCCCCTTTGCCCACCTAGGCTGCAAAAAAGTGTCACACATGTGGTATTGCCGTACTCAGGAGAAGTTGGGCAATGTGTTTTGGGGTGTCATTTTACATATACCCATGCTGGGTGAGATAAATATCTCGGCAAAAGACAACTTTTCCCATTTTTTTTATACAAAGTTGGCATTTGACCGAGATATTTCTCTCACCCAGCATGGGTATATGTAAAATAACACCCCAAAACGCATTGCCCTACTTCTCCTGAGTACGGCGATACCAGATGTGTGACACTTTTTTGCAGCCTAGATGCGCAAAGGGGCCCACATTCCTTTTAGGAGGGCATTTTTAGACATTTGGATCCCAGACTTCTTCTCATGCTTTAGGGCCCCTAAAATGCCAGGGCAGTATAAATACCCCACATGTGACCCCATTTTGGAAAGAAGACACCCCAAGGTATTCAATGAGGGGCATGGCGAGTTCATATAATTTTTTTTTTTTGCCACAAGTTAGGGGAAATAGATTTTTTTAGTTTTTTCTCACAAAGTCTCCCTTTCCGCTAACTTGGGACAAAAATTTCAATCTTTCATGGACTCAATATGCCCCTCAGCGAATACCTTGGGGTGTCTACTTTCCGAAATGGGGTCACATGTGGGGTATTTATACTGCCCTGGCATTTTAGGGCCCTAAAGCGTGAGAAGAAGTCTGGAATATAAATGTCTAAAAAAATTTACGCATTTGGATTCCGTGAGGGGTATGGTGAGTTCATGTGAGATTTTATTTTTTGACACAAGTTAGTGGAATATGAGACTTTGTAAGAAAAAATAAAAATAAAAAATTTCCGCTAACTTGGGCCAAAAAAATGTCTGAATGGAGCCTTACAGGGGGTGATCAATCACAGGGGGGTGATCAGGGAGTCTATATGGGGTGATCACCCCCCTGTAAGGCTCCATTCAGACGTCCGTATGATTTTTACGGATCCACGGATACATGGATCGGATCCGCAAAACACGTACAGACATCTGAATGGAGCCTTACAGGGGGGTGATCAATGACAGGGGGGTGATCACCCCATATAGACTCCCTGATCACCCCCTGTCATTGATCACCCCCCTGTAAGGCTCCATTCAGACGTCCGTATGATTTTTACGGATCCACGGATACATGGATCGGATCTGCAAAACACGTACAGACATCTGAATGGAGCCTTACAGGGGGGTGATCAATGACAAGGGGATGATCACCCCATATAGACTCCCTGATCACCCCCCTGTCATTGATCACCCCCCTGTCATTGATCACCCCCCTGTAAGGCTCCATTCAGACGTCCTTATGATTTTTACGGATCCACGGATACATGGATCGGATCCGCAAAACACGTACGGACATCTGAATGGAGCCTTACAGGGGGGTGATCAATGACAGGGGGGTAATCACCCCATATAGACTCCCTGATCACCCCCCTGTCATTGATCACCCCCCTGTAAGGCTCCATTAAGACGTCCGTATGATTTTTATGGATCCACGGATACATGGATCGGATCCGCAAAACACAAACATCAATGACAGGGGGGTGATCAGAGAGTCTATATGGGGTGATCACCCCAGTCATTGATCACCCACCTGTAAGGCTCCATTCAGACGTCCGTATGTGTTTTGCGGATCCGATCCATGTATCAGTGGATCCGTAAAAAACATACGGACGTCTGAATGGAGCCTTACAAGGGGGTGATCAATGACAGGGGGGTGATCAGGGAGTCTATATAGGGTAATCAGGGGTTAATAAGGGGTTAATAAGTGACAGGGAGGGGGGTGTAGTGTAGTGGTGTTTGGTGCTACATATTACTGAGCTGCCTGTGTCCTCTGGTGGTCGATCCAAACAAAAAGGGACCACCAGAGGACCAGGTAGCAGGTATATTAGACGCTGTTATCAAAACAGCGTCTAATATGCCTGTTAGGGGTTAAAAAAAATCGCATCTCCAGCCTGCCAGCGAACGATCGCCGCTGGCAGGCTGGAGATCTACTCGCTTACCTTCCGATCCTGTGAACGCGCGCGCCTGTGTGCGCGCGTTCACAGGAAATCTCGCGTCTCGCGAGAGGACGCGTATATGCGTCCAGGAGGAATGAATCGACCGCCTCCAGGACGCGTCGCTGCGTTCGGCGGTCCGGAGGCGGTTAAATTTATCATTCTCACGAACTATAATAGCTAGCAATGGGGACATCCCTGCATAGTACCCCTCGAAAAGGGCAAAGGGCAGGGAAATAGCCCCATCAACCAATACTCTTGCTCTAGGATGGGAGTAAATTAATTGAATCCAGTTTATGAAACGAACTCCGAAACCTAACCATTTAAGAACCTCCCATAAATAATCCCATTCTATACAGTCGAACGCTTTAGTCGTGTCCAAAGACAGTATACCTCTCTTACTAGCTTTTTGTCTGTTCGCCTCTATATTAAAAAAACACCCTCCTAATATTAGAATTGATCAATCTCCCAGGGATAAAGCCTGTTTGATCTTCATTTATTATTGTTTTTATAATTTTTTATAGTCTATCCGCTAAAACCTTTGCTAATAATTTTATATCAGTATTCAACAGAGATATAGGTCTATTATCATTCTGGAATTAGTAAGTTCTTGCCCTCTTTGGGAATCAAAACAATAATAGCTTCTTCCATTGATTCAGGCAACTTTCCTGTCCTCATAACCTCACACAGAGTTTCCTTTAATTCTGGTAAAAGTGTTTGACTGAAATCCTTATAGATTTCAAATGGTATTCCATCTCCTCCTGGCGCTTTCCTATCCTTAACAGATCTCAATGCCCTTTCTAATTCTTCCAATTGTATCTCTCTCTCCAATTGATCTCTCTGATTCAATCTCAACTTTTTAAAGGGAACATAATTCAAATATTGACATAAGGTGTCCTTTTTATAGAGTGTTTTTGATCTATATAAATCCTGATAGTATGTTCTAAAAACCTCACTTATCTGTTCCGGAGCTTTTACAAACTGACCCTTATCATTTCTTACGACCCCTATCCATGATTTTTTCGGTTGATTTTTCACTATATTAGCTATGGTCTTACCCACTTTTTCACCCTCTGTAAGAAACTTAACTCCTTGAAAAAACAGAGTTGTTCATTCTCTTGTTCCTCCTCCCATTTATTCAACCTATCTTTTGAGGGATCTATGTATCTCCTTCATGCCTCTTTTCTTTCACTTTTTTCTTCCAATAATTCACCTTATTAAACAAAATCCCTTTTAAAAAGGCTTTCGCAGCATCCAAGATTACTTGCTTATTAGTTGAACTTTTATTTAACTGAAAAAAGATCTTGAGTTCTGCCTTAACCTCTTCAGGACACATGACGTACCGGTACTTCATGCTGTCCTGGTACTTAAGGACACATGACGTACCGGTACGTCATGTGTATTTCCAAACACAGCCGCCCAGCGGGCGGTGATTGGAACCCGGTGCCTGCTCAAATCATTGAGCAGGCACCTTGGCTAAATGCGCGGGGGGGGTCCCATGACTCCCCCGTGTCCGCGATCGCCGCAAACCGCAGGTCAATTCAGACCTGCGGTTTTCGGCGGCGCCATCGGATCCCCATGCAGCTGTAGGGGGGACCCGATGGCATGGAAGGCAGCACGATGCCTAAGGAAGGCATCGCGCTGCCTTCCGGTGACGAACCGGTGAGATCCAGCCCCCTGGATCTCACAGGCCGGAAGCTATATGAGTAATACTCACTGTATTACTCATACAGCCAATGCATTGCAATACAGAAGTATTGGAATGCATTGTAAAAGGGATTAGACCTCCAAAAGTTCAAGTCCCAAAGTGGGACAAAAAATAAAGTGAAAAAAAAAGTTGAAAAAATAAAGTTTTCCCCCCCAAAAATTTAAAGTTTCAAGTAAAAATAAACAAAAACGTAATTTCCCCCAAATAAAGTTTAAAAAAATTGGTAAAAAATAGGGGGGGAAAAAAAGTATACATTTTAGGTATTGCCGCGTCCGTATCGACCGGCTCTATAAACATATCACATGAAATAACCCCTCAGATGAACACCGTAAAAAATAAAAACTGTGCTAAATAAACCATTTTTTTGTCACCTTACATCACAAAAAGTACAACAGCAAGCGATCAAAAAGGCGTTTGCCCACCAAAATAGTACCAATCTAACAGTCACCTCATCTCGCAAAAAATGAGCCCCTACCTGAGACAATCGCCCAAAAAATAAAAAAACTATGGCTCAGATTATGAAAACACTAAAAAAAGCTGTTATTGTGTAAAACTTACAGTACAGACCAAAAGTTTGGACACACCTTCTCATTCAAAGAGTTTTCTTTATTTTCATGACTATGAAGGCATCAAAACTATGAATTAAGACATGTGGAATTATATACATAACAAACAAGTGTGAAACAACTGAAAATATGTCATATTCTAGGTTCTTCAAAGTAGCCACCTTTTGCTTTGATTACTGCTTTGCACACTCTTGGCATTCTCTTGATGAGCTTCAAGAGGTAGTCCCCTGAAATGGTCTTCCAACAGTCTTGAAGGAGTTCCCAGAGATGCTTAGCACTTGTTGGCCCTTTTGCCTTCACTCTACGGTCCAGCTCACCCCAAACCATCTCGATTGGGTTCAGGTCCGGTGACTGTGGAGGCCAGGTCATCTGGCGCAGCACCCCATCACTCTCCTTCATGGTCAAATAGCCCTTACTTTCAAAGTTTTCCCAATTTTTCGGCTGACTGACTGACCTTCATTTCTTAAAGTAATGATGGCCACTCGTTTTTCTTTACTTAGCTGCTTTTTTCTTGCCATAATACCAATTCTAACAGTCTATTCAGTAGGACTATCAGCTGTGTATCCACCTGACTTCTCCACAACGCAACTGATGGTCCCAATCCCATTTATAAGGCAAGAAATCCCACTTATTAAACCTGACAGGGCACACCTGTGAAGTGAAAACCATTTCAGGGGACTACCTCTTGAAGCTCATCAAGAGAATGCCAAGAATGTGCAAAGCAGTTATTTAAAGCAAAAGGTGGCTACTTTGAAGAATCTAGAATATGACATATTTTCAGTTGTTTCACACTTGTTTGTTATGTATATAATTCCACATGTGTCAATTCATAGTTTTGATGCCTTCAGTGTGAATCTACAATTTTCATAGTCATGAAAATAAAGAAAACTCTTTGAATGAGAAGGTGTGTCCAAACTTTTGGTCTGTACTGTACATAAATAAATAAATAAAAAAGTATACATATTAAGTATCGCCGCGTCCGTATCGACCGGCTCTATAAAAATATCACATGACCTAACCCCTCAGATGAACACCGTAAAAAATTTAAAATAAAAACTGTGCTAAATAAACCATTTGTAACAGTCCTACAGCCTCACCTGAGTCAGAGGACCGCTGGCTGGAGGTAGGAGTGGAGCCCAGTGGCAAGGACCACAGGCAGGTAGTAGGTGCAGGAAGTCTGGCAGAGGTGTAGTCGGTAGGCAGGCGGTGGGTCAGGGCAGGCGGCAGTAAGCGTGGTCAGACAATCCGGATGGCAACGGTTGTAGCAGTTCAGTAGGTAGGGACAAAGCAGAAGAGTAGTCGGTAGGCAATTCCTGGTCAGCAGTGGACTTCCAGTAGTAGCAAGAGC